>NC_143550.1:141638125-141961250 GCF_054136105.1 Typopeltis vanoorti
ACTAATTTGGGTGCGCTGATTTCAAATATCAAACCCATTTTTCTCTATCACGTCAAGTTTTTCCTCTATGGCATTTTCTTTTTGCTAATTTGTAATTTTTTGATAGTTTTAAGGAGGCAGTACTATTTAGAGGATCAAAAAAATCGATTTTTTAATATTATTTTCTGAAAATATGTACTTTTAAAAATCTGTTCCTAACTTTTTATCAAGAAATTTGAAAAATTCCCGAAGATATAGCTTATTATTCAAAGTGGTGCGCAGATCAGAATCGGAGCGCTCACCGCTCTCGCTTGTTAGTAAACGAATAAATGCGTAAGAACCTGCAACGGCATGTGCTGGCGCTTTGAATGCGAGAGAGGCTGATAATTAGATACATAACTACTTAACAATGTTCATTAAAAATTACAGGAATATTTATAAAAAAATAACAATTTTACTTATTCCCTGAAACATGAGTTTCAGGGAATAAATTTTTGTTTGTAGCAATTTCTGCTGTGTGTTCTGTTTTGGCAATCCCTTTGAATACTCCAACAGTAGTCGGCCATCATGTGAGAATCCCATCTTCCTTGGTACCGATCTTCCATAGTTTTTAAGTCTTAATGAAATCTTTTGCCTTGTTCATCACTTACAGCACCTAAATTCTCGGGAAATCTATCAAGATGACTGTATAGGAAATGAAGCTTTATGCTCATGTTGCAACCTAGGCGCTGGAAATTTTCAAGCATTGTTTCCACTAGATCTTTGTAATTGCACGCTTTTTTGTTTCCAAGAAAATTATTCGCAACCATCGTAAATGAAGTCCAGGCCTCTTTCTCAATTTCGTTCATAGTTGATGAAATTTGGGTCTCTCATTAAAGTTCTAATTTGCAGTCCATCAAATACACCGGCTTTAATCTTTTCATAACTAAGTCGTGGAAATTTTTCCCATATGTATTGGAAACAGTCACCTTGTAAATCTAAAACTTTAACATACTGCTTCATAAGACCTAGTTTGATGTGTAGAGGTGGAAAAATGATTTTTTTCTCTGTCGATTAAAGGTTGATTTATAACATTCTGTTCTCCAACATTTAAGGATATTCTAAGAGGCCAATGTTTCTGACTCCAGTGTTGGTTTCTAGCTTGACTATCCCAGAAGCATAGAAAACATGGAAACTTTGTATATCCTCTTTGAAAGCCAAGTAAAAAGTTCACAATTTTAAAATCCACACAGATGATCCAGTTATGGTCTGTATATTTTAATAACTTCAGAACCTTTTTAATGTCCTCATATGTTTCCTTTAAGTGGACTGAATAGCCAATTGGAATTGATCCATATACATTCCCATTGTGTAGTAAGACACACTTGAGACTTCTGCTTGAACTGTCGATAAATAAACGCCACTCATTTGGATGACATTGTACAACACTCATTTCAGTTAGTAAACCTGACACATTGTTACAGTAAACCAACCCACACTCGTTTTAAAATATTGTACAAGATTACTTTCCCTGCTACGATAAAAAGTTATCTTCGTATCTTGCTCCAGTAAGTTTTTTTCATTTAATCTTGAAGCTAACAATTCCGATGATTTCTTTGATAGGCCCAAATCTCTTACTAAGTCATTCAATTCCGCTTGAGTAAAACGTTGCAGTCCAGAACTAGAAATTAAATTTTCATTGTCTAAATCAACATCGGGTCTTGCTCCTCAAGAACATCTGGCATATCCCGATCATGCTTGTTCTCAAGTAAAGGAAGTCCTTTATAAATTGGCACGGCTATTTCATTGGAATGAGCAACTGGCTGAATTGCTGAGTCGAGATTTGGATACACAATTTTTTTCTTATTCTTCTTATTATAACCAGAAGTCTGAACTAAACAAAAATAGCAATCATCTAAGTGATTTTTCGGTTCATGCCAAATCATTGGAATGCCAAAAGCTAATTTTTGGCGTTTTTCCTTGCTCCACTGTCGTAAATTTTCTGCAAATGACTTGCACACTTTATTTGGAGCCCATGAATTGTCCTGATCTGCAAGTTTTATGTCAAAGTATGCAAAGTACACTTTCTTAACGAAATCAGTGATATTTGTCCTTTGACTGGGAACAGTAAAGCTGCCACAAATGTAGCAGAAGGAATCTACACTATTGACAATTTCGAGTAGTAGACATGATGTATTTTCTTCACTGCCGACTAACATGCAATTAATAAGACAAAAAAAACCAGAGACTTTATTGAAACGTTATAAGCGCTCATCATACTTTCACGATCGATTAATGATTGACTGATTTCGATCATTCTTTGTCCGCTATGACGCATATAGCATTCATTTGTTTTAGGCAGTTGTCATCGCCTAAATGTATTAGGTCGGTTATCGGCCTCTCTCGCATTCAAAGCGCCAGTACATGCTGTTGCAGGTTCTTACGCATTTATTCGTTTACTAACAAGCGAGAGCGGTGAGCGCTCCGATTCTGATCTGCACACCGCTTTGAATAATAGGCTATATCTTCAGGAATTTTTCGAATTTCTTGATAAAAAGTTAGGAACAGATTTTTAAAAGTACATACTTTCAGAAAATAATATTAAAATATCGATTTTTTTGATCCTCTAAATAGTACTGCCTCCTTAAAACTATCAAAAACTTACAAATTAGCAAAAAGAAAATGCCATAGAGGAAAACCCTGACGTGATAGAGAAAAATGGGTTTGATATTTAAAATCAGCGCACCCAAATTAGTAAAAAACAAGTGTCAGATCATAATCAGCAGAAGAAAAAAAATTTTTTTGTTGGCCAGTGTTATTTGTTGAAGTTTTTCTTCAGTTTCTTATAAGAATAGTTTAATCATCAATTCATAGATGATGTAGTTCCTTCCCTTTTACTATAATTCCTCTTTTTCCAATCCAGATTTTTAAAAATTTCTTCTATGGTTGCTATAAATAATTTAGGTAAATGGTATATTTCAGTTTAACTCTTTTTTTTTTAATAGGAAATTTCATATTTCTTCCTGATTTTATAGGTGCAGTTGAATTTTTATATATATGACTTAAATATATCAATGTAAGTTTCTTCAATTCCTTGATTTCTTTTTTGAAATAGCTATCATTGAAATTGAATCAAATGCCTTTTCAAAATCAATAAATGTCAGATCTGAGTGTTAGGTATTCTTTTGTATTTTCATCCCCCCCCTGTCTTATTACATATATGTGATCAGTAGTGCTGTAGTTTTTTCTGAATCCTGCTTATTCTGGAGGTTGGCAATAATAACTGTAATAATCACAATCACTTGCTTTGTATTTAAACATTTTCTTGTATAATGACACTTGTCAAGTATCCATACCACAGTAAAATTAAATTTATTATGTAGCTATTTTGTATTACATATCGTAAGATAACATCAGTTCAAACAGTGAACAACACTAAGGAATTGAATAAAGAAATAGTAGAGAGCATGTATTAAATTGGAATCCCTCTCGAATACAGTTGCGTGTTCATGGGTTAAAACTATTGGGGTGAGAATAATTAAAATAGATTAGTTAAAATAAAATATACAGGATTACAAATTTCCCACACTTTTCGAACAGTGAGGCATTCATTATGATTGGGGTTAGGTCAATTAGGTACTTTCTTTGTATGAACGTTCATGTTTTTATATGGATCTATGCAGCAGCTTGGTATTTTTCCATTGGATCTGCGGCTAGTGTTTTCAATTCCATGTTATGCAAGGCCAAATTTGTGATATTTGATAAGTTAAATGTGGTTTTGTTGTTGTTCAGAGTTATGTTTATTTACAGATCTTCCTGTTTATCTATAGTAAGACAAGTTGCATGAACATGGTACTTGATATATGCCAGGTAGCATCAGTGGTGAGAGTTTTTTAGAAAAGTTAGTGGGTTATGAATTTGGTTGATGGGTTTATAGGTAGTGATGAGTTGATGTTTTTTCATAATTTTTACCACACATTCAGAGATGCTTTTAACCTCCCAGCTGACCATGACGTCTATAGACGTCAAGCTAAATCTGGATACGATTCTATAACATCCATTGAATAACATGGATAAGATGTGCAATTTGGTCTCATTATTTCATCCACCTCGCCAGTAGGGAGGTTAATACATGGTATAGGAGTCCTGTGGGCCTCTTCTTGTCTGGGTTGCTGTGTAGGCAGAGGCGTAGCTAGGAGGGGGGGGGTCCACCCCAGGCAGCACTTTGAACCTTTTTGAACTTTTGCTGTTAATTCTAAAATACAGTCTGGAGAACTCAGTTCCAAATATTATAATACTGTGAATTTTCTTCACAATTGCTGTAAGTGTTGCTAGTTGTGAGAGGAGTTTTTCTAAATAAAATTGATTAAGAATTGCCTGCATTACTATACAATAGACTTCGCCAATATTATTGATTTTGCTAACAGAAAAGCAAGAAAAATAGCATTTTAGAATGTTGAAATTAAAGTTTTACTTCAAAAATAAACATAGTGTTTAAATTTATTTCCCTATACGTTTGACTTTTTGTAGTATTTTTGGTGTATTGAGAGGGCGGCAAAAGCTCTAGCTACACCACTATGTGTAGGACAGTGGTTAATTATTTTTTGAGTTATTCGTGGATTATATCTATTTAGAAATTCTTCAGAAATTTAGATTTATTAAATTCTTTCTTACTAAATAGCTTAACGAAATTACAGTGGTATCTCACTAATCCGAACTAATAAATACTGTGCTCGTTCGGATTAGCAAAAAGTTGGGATTGGCAAATTTTTCCCCAAAGAGACAACAATAACTAGCTTTTAAGACAAAAATAATGAGATTCTAATGGTATATCAATTCAATTTATTTACTATAAATAAATGAAATATCTGATAGAAAAAAAAGCTACTATGCTGTAATGTAAAACTTAAAAAATAATTCAGTACACAAGTTTATTTTAGAAAAAAATTTAGTTTGTATGTACCTGTATTGTTGAGGATTCTGATTTAATAAAATTGCATAGTTCACTTCCTTGTACACAACACAAAAAAAGTTTCACAAAATAACACACAAAAAAAGTTTTTTATTTCTTTGTAAAAAAGTCACTGATTTTCTTTTGCTTCTTGGAAGCTAAACTTTTCAAATGTGTCTTCTTGGAGCTGCATTAGCAATAAAATTTTGTGGAATGGTGTATCATTCTGCTTAGCCCATTCTATACACACATTAAAACTGTCAACTGCCTCTTGATGTTTTACTTTTTTTTTTTTTCGAGTTCTTTATCGTCATAATCATCTTCTAATTCATTCTGTAGCGTCATATTTATAATTTCGGCATTTGATTTGATTTCGAATTCACTTTTGGGTTCTACCTGTAATTGATTCCATGATATCTGTTTGTGAAATTTCAACATGTAGATTTATAATTTTAACCAAATTATGCACATTTTGAATTTCCTCTTTTTGTGTATCACCGTAGTTATTATTATTATTATTATTACCACGGGCTACTCCAGGAGTCCTTAGACTCATCGAGGGAGGCCCTAAACATCATGTTCACACAGCTGTTCAACATTCTCACAGTATCTATCATACCTTGCCTTGAACTCGCTCACTGTCATAGCACCCACAACAGACTCTGGCAGCTTATTCCACTCATTTACCACTCTAAAAGTAAAGAACCCAGCTCTAACACCCCTGCTAACCACGCTCTTGCCCAGCTTCCATGGGTGTCCCCTAGTTCTCCCACCACCAGTCCTGATCTCAAAAATATCATCTGAATTAATCCTATAGAATCCTTTTAGCAATTTGAATGTCTCAATCATATCTCCCCTTTTTCGCCTATCAACTAGTTTCTGCAACCCACAAATCTTCAACCTGTTCTCATATGGTGCATTCCATAGACCTGCTATCATCTTAGTCACTCGCCTCTGGATCCTCTCAACCTCCTCCCCATCAAGAAGGAACCGAGGTGACCAAATCTGGGCACAGTAGTCGAGATGAGGTCTTATCAGGGCTCGGTACAGAGGTACAATAACTTGTTTTTCTCTGCTCGTCAAGGTATTTTTCAACAACCAAGTGAGTTGATGAGCTGATTTAGCTACTTTCGCAATGTGCCCCCTAAACTTCATCTCCCTATCCACCAACACTCCCAAGTCCCTGGCCTCATCAATCTCTTGGAGTACAGTTCCACCAATGTGGTATACTGCTGCTAATCTTTTCACTCCGAAATGCATAACCTTACATTTTGTCACATTAAATTGACATCCATTCTCCTTAGTCCAGAACTCCAATCTATCTAAGTCATCTTGCAAGACTTTGACATCTTCTGCATTCACTATCGCCCTACCCAACTTTGCATCATCAGCGAACAAATGAACTGTCCCACTTAGACCATTCCCTATATCGTTAATGAACAGATTAAACAGCAGTGGTCCAAGAACAGAACCTTGTGGCACACCACTAGTCACAGGCCGTTTTTTGGACTCTACTCCTGAATAAACTACTCTTTGATATCTCTCCATCAACCACCCAGCTATCCATCTCACCAACCCTATATCCATTCCCATATGTTGTAGTTTACGGATTAGAATTCCATGTGGTATCCTGTCAAACGCCTTTGCCTTGCAGTATCACTGTAAACCCATTTCCCTTATCCAGTTCAGCCGTCACCCTGTTATAAAACTTGAGCAAGTTACTGAGGCATGATCTACCCTTCACAAAGCCATGCTGTCCTCTGTACAGTATCTCATTTTCATCAATCCATTCCTGTATTTTTCCCTTGACTACTTTCTCCAAGAACTTGACAACGACTCCTGATATGCTGATCGGTCGGTAATTTGCAACCATAATCTTGGATCCTCCTTTATGCAGTGGAACTATTTTCCCCTCTTTCCACGCCTTCGGGACTAAGCCAGACCTGAGACTCAGATTAAACAACATGGTCAAGGGCACTGATAATTCATTAGCCGCTTCATGCAAGACCCGTGCCGGTATACCATCCAATCCCACAGATGTATTCACATTAAGGTTCTGTAATAGACTATTCACCTCCACTTCATTCATCACAATTCCCATATAAACTAATGGTTCCTTCATTTTTTCAACGTCACCACCTGGATGATATACTTTTGCAAAGTGCGCGCTCAGTAACTCCACTATATCGACTGGTTCAGTGAACTCTTTACCATCGTCATTCCTTAAAATCATTTTGCCATGTACAGTTTTTTTCTTGCTTGCAGCATATTGAAAGAACTGTTTGGGATTCTCTTTTGCTTGCATAGCTAGTTTCCTTTCATAATCGGCTTTTGCTGTTTTTACCACACTTGTTACCGTTCGTGTGCCTGCAGGTCACCCCTTTCTTTAAATTCCCTCCATAGTTGTTTCTTTTTTTTGCAGCTCAAGCTTAATGGTGTTATTCATCCATTTAACCCCTACTTGTTTCACTATTCGGACCTTAGGTATACAATCAGCCATAACCTCTTGTAAATGCTCTTTGATCACTTCCCATGCTCTATCGACGTCCAGCCCTTGCAGTTGTACATGCCATGGCACTGATCCAAGCAATCTCCTAAGCTTGTCATACTTGCCAGCACGGTAATTCCACATATACCCTGTCTTAATCACAAATTTCACACCTTTAGCCACCTCCCAGGTCAAGACCTTATGATCACTCTCACCAATAGGTGGCAACATGGTCATATTCATTACAGTCAAATTCTCAGATACTATTACCAGGTCAAGTCTCACACCCCTAGTATTTTCAATTACATGCTGTTTCAGATAGTTATCCCTTAATAATTGAATAAAATCCATTTCCTTCCTCACATGTGTCCTCTCCTCCTTCCAATCAATGTTACCATAGTTGAAATCCCCCATAATAATTACCCTCCTTCCACTCATTTCATCAATTTGTTTATGCATACCATCTCCACCATCTATTCCATCACCTGGTCTATAGCAGCACCCAACTGTATATTTTATTCTGCCAGTATCAATCTCACACCAAATAGCCTCAAATGAGCTCCTTTCACTATCCTGCAATACTTCAATTCTCCTTGGCTGCAGTTCATCAGCTATCATCAATAACACCCCTCCCCCAATTTTATTCTCTCTGTCCCTCCTAAACATACTATAACCTACACATTCTATCCCACTAACTATATCATCTTCCGTCAGCCATGTTTCACTAATGCCAATAACCTGTGGCCAGGAAGAGCCAATCAAGGCCAAAAATTCTTCCTTCTTGTTCCTAATACTCCTGGCATTAGTATACATGAATTGCAGTGTTACCTTTGTCCCACCCCTATCTTGATGCGTTATTCTAAATATCCCATTCCCATTTTTTGTCCTTATTGCTGGCTCAGGTACATTATATACATTTTTACACTCAACTGTCTCAATGATGTCTGGATATCCACTTCCCCCCTCCTTGGTAGTTCTAGTTTCCCTGGTTCCGCACACCAAGTCCATTCAAATGCAGTCCATCCATCTTGTATAAGTCCTTTCGCCCATCAAACTCATTCCACATGTCCATAAATTCCACACCACACCGTCCGCATAACCTGCGCATAATATCATTTGCGATTATGGCCCTCCTTCTAACCTCCTCTCTGTCATACCGCAGTAACAGACTCACCATTCTAACTCTGTCACTCTTTTCTTTCGCTACCTTTAACAATACTTTCAAGTCCTCTCTCATAAAAAATTTCCCACCCCCCCCCCCCCCCACCCCCCCCCCCCCCCACCCCCCCCCCCCCCCACCCCCCCCCCCCCCCACCCCCCCCCCCCCCCACCCCCCCCCCCCCCCACCCCCCCCCCCCCCCACCCCCCCCCCCCCCCACCCCCCCCCCCCCCCACCCCCCCCCCCCCCCACCCCCCCCCCCCCCCACCCCCCCCCCCCCCCACCCCCCCCCCCCCCCACCCCCCCCCCCCCCCACCCCCCCCCCCCCCCACCCCCCCCCCCCCCCACCCCCCCCCCCCCCCACCCCCCCCCCCCCCCACCCCCCCCCCCCCCCACCCCCCCCCCCCCCCACCCCCCCCCCCCCCCACCCCCCCCCCCCCCCACCCCCCCCCCCCCCCACCCCCCCCCCCCCCCACCCCCCCCCCCCCCCACCCCCCCCCCCCCCCACCCCCCCCCCCCCCCACCCCCCCCCCCCCCCACCCCCCCCCCCCCCCACCCCCCCCCCCCCCCACCCCCCCCCCCCCCCAACTAAGAAACAATCCAAACCTCAACAAATTTGGTTGCATGAGACTGCCCCAAATTTGGGAAACCTACATCAGAAGACCTTCAGCCCAATCAGCCAAGAATACTAACATTGCCCGTTAGGGGTGGGGGGGGGGGCACCATCAGGACTTTTAGGAGAAAGAATAGCCTCCTGCTTCGTTCCTCATTTACTGTGTGTGTTGTGCTTGCATGCACGTGTTTTGTATTTAAGTTCCTGTGATAATGGCAACGTGACGTTGCCAAAATATTGGAAGTGTATTAAAATTTATTTTAATGTATATTCTATTGTACATTGTAATTTCCTTAAGCTATTTAGTAAGAATGTATAAACAATATCTAAGCTTTTCTGCAAGAATTTATTAAATTCATTTAGGACTTTTATAAAACGAAAACAATGGCATTTTGTGACAAACTCCAGTTAGAAGTAAAATAGTTAATAATAAAATAATAGAACAGATAATTACTTTCAGTTATCTTGGATGTGAAATATCATATGAAGGAGAAAAAAGACATAAAATTAAGCACTTCAAAATTTTTACAGATTATAGGCCTGATAAATAGAACACTCAATCCAAATATAGTACAAAAAGAAACACGCTTGAAAATATACGATACTTTAGCAGTGCTCACATTATTATATGGATTATTCATTATTATTCGAAATTTGGGCAATAAACAAAGAATAAAAACAAGTGAAATGAGATTTATGAGAAGAACTGTTAAATACACATTATTATACCAAAAAAGAACCAAAGATATTTTAAAAGAACTAGAAACTTACAACAAAATCAATACAAATAAAACTAAACAATTATAAACAAAAATGGATTGAACATGTAAACCAAATGGCCAACACCCGATATCCTAAATAAATAATAAAATATAAACCAATCAGAAAGAGAAGGCCGGTAGACCTCAGAAAAGGATATTATATGGATAACAAGACTGGAACAAACCAATATGGTCTATATCTGTAATTAGCATTATGATGATGAAATTCTTCAGAGGAATAAATCTGGTGCACTCTTAATACTAGGGATTTTATTATGCCATATTTTTGAGATGGATGGTGGGCTGAGGTATTGTGGATATAATGAGCTGAAAAAGTTTGTTTTCAGTAAACAGAAGTGGAAATAGATCCATCTTGCTTTTGCTGGGAAGTTAAAAAAAATAAATAAATAAATCCCTCTATATACCGTATTTTCCGGTGTATAAGACGCACTTTTTTGCCTTAAAAATTCATCTTAAAAAGATGGGGTATGTGTTATATAATGAAGGTAAAGATTGTTTCCTCTTTTCAAAGTCATGCGCACTCCCTTTTATATTCCAAGATCTTTGTAGGCGGTTAATGGTGCAATCAAATTGATGCGTGACCTTCACGTGACTTCTAACGCGTCATTGGCTAAGAACGGGGAGTCCCTATTCAAGTTTCATAATATCTTATCCGAGTAATCAGTTACCGATGTTTATCAGTATTGAGTTGACGTGTTGAGATATTGTGTGTTAGGTTTTAGGTTTTTTCCTGAAAATTGTATTAAATTTCTTGAGTGCGTCTTATACACCGGAAAATACGGTATATAAGATGCATGAACATGCATCTGTATATATAGAGTCCTTCCAATTTAACAGATGCTCTCTACTATTTCTTTATTCAATTCCTTAGTGTTGTTTGCTGTTTAAACTGATGATGTCTTATGAAAAGTAAGACAAAATAGCTACATAATAAATTTCATTTTTACTGTGGTATGGATACTCCAAAAGTGTTATTATACAAAAAAAATGTTGAATTACAAAGCAAATGATTATGACAAGCTACGGAGTCAGCTTTCAACAGTGCCATGGCATAAGAATTTAGAGAGGAGAGATGTTGATAGTGCATAGGAGGTGGTCAAGGGTTATGATGCTAACAATGTCAAGTTCTTTCCTAATATCCTCTTTTTTAATATAATATTATCACTGATGCCATCTGTTCATGCCCCTCATATCTGTGGTGTCTAGTGTTTTATTTCTAACCCAGCTCTCAGATCCATAAGTTAAAATTAGTTTGAATACTGTCTCGTACACAGCTAATTTAGTGTTTTGACAAATTTCTCTCTTATTCCATATAAATTTATTAAATTTACTTCCTATCATACTAGATTTGTTGATTCTGTTGTCTATTTCCATATTTAATTTACCATCTTCACTAAAAACTATGCCTAGCTAGCTGAATGAGGTAAAATATTTTACTTGTCCTATAGGTTCTCCAATCACAATGCAGTTGATATTTTCAATGCATCTGCCTATTTTCATTTGTCTTTCTTTTGTTATTGCTTACTTTCATACCAAATCTATTATAACAGTTATTCAATTAAGTCGGAGAATTTTGCAGACTTTTACCAGATTTATTTAAAAGTATAACATCATCTGCATAAAGTAAAGAGCTAAGATTAACATCTCCAATTTTGATATCAGGTTTAACACCACTTGCCTTCATTACGTGATCCATATAGATAATAATAGAGGGGATAATGTACATCCTTATGTGACTCCAGATTTAACATTAAACCATCTTCTTGTACTTCCTTCAATTTTAACTGCTGACTTACACTCAAATAAAGACTAAGCATTGCTTGATATAATGCCCCATTGACATCATATAATTTTAGCGTTTTGAATAGCTTTTATCTTGACACCTTGTCATATGTGTTCTCCAGATCTATAAAACTTAAATACATATCTTTGTTATATTTTCATGATTTCTCAACTATTTGTCATAAAGTGAAAATCTGATCCTGACAGCCTCTTATTTAGACTGAATCCAGCATGCTCTTCACCAAGCTTCAATTCCACAATCCTTCTCCAATCTTTTCTCAAGTATACTTGCAATAAATCTTACCAGAAAGTAGGAAAATACCTCTGTAACTCTCACATTCAGTTTTATTTACCTTTTTTTATATATGGGTACTATGAGAGCTCTACTCTAATCATCAGGAATTCGTCCCTCTGTCCAGGCCTTCTGAACTATGCAGTACCTCCATACTTGAGCATTTCTGGTTGAATATCATCTACTCCTGCTGCCTTTCCACATTTCAGGCTTTTGATCGATTTTTCTACTTCAAGTATGGATATGTATTCCTGACTGCATGCCTGGTCAGTGTTTTCTTACCACTGTGCTTTCATCACTGCTTGTTTCGTTTAGCAATTTTTCGGAGTAATTACTCCATATTTCAAGGATATCTTTTTATCCGATTCTCATGTCACCTTTATCATCTCTAATTCCTTTTACAGCACTATTTCCTCTATTCCTGAGCTTTTTCAACAGTCTCTAGAATATCTTGCCACCTTCCTGATATTTATTTTTTATGTTCTTACCAAAGTCTTCTCATGACTTTTGTTTAGCTAGTTTTACACAGTGTTTAGCTTTATTACATTTGTCTCTGTATTCTCTAAGTGCGCAAGCTGACTTATTGGCCAGAAAATTTTGATATGCTTTCTTCTTTTCCTTCACTGCCTCTTTAACTTCCTGTGTCCACATTGGAGTTCTGATTTTTCTATCCTTTCAGACAATCTCACCACATGCCTCTCTGGCTGAATCAATCAATGTTTTCTTCAGGGCTTGCCACTGAATCTCCAAGGGTTGGTTCCTCTTCTCAAACTCTTTCATTTTTTTATTCAATAACGTTTGTGTATTTTAGTCTACAGTTCACATCTGAGAGCTGCTCAACTTTTATTTACTTTAAAACTTTCTTACATGTTATTCTTTACAATATGAAATTCAATTTTATCTTACTCAAATCTCTGTACACTCTTGTGCCTGCACCATGAGAAAACATCACTATCAACAATAACATAGTCAATGAGACTTTCTTATTCCTTGCATCTTATGTGAATTTATGCAAATTTTTATGTTGGAACATTGTGTTAGTAATAACCAGTCCATGTCCTGAGCAGAAATCCAACAGGTATTTGCCATTATTATTAGCTTTGCGCTTTTCTCAAAATTTTCCCAAAATATTTTTGTATGTCTGACAATCATTTCCTACTCTGCTATTTAGATCCCCAACAAAGACCAACTTTTCCTTTTTCATTGTGTCAGTTGCTTTTTCTAAAGCATCAAAAACTTCTTCCACTTCTACCTTAGTAGAAACTTCTGTGGGACCATAGGCACAAATAAGTCTCATTGTCCAGTTCCTCATTTTGATATTTGCCCAGATCACTCTACCTGCCATTCAAGATTATCCTTGTATTTAGGGTTGAATACTATAGCTACTTCTTCTTTTCCCTGACGGTTATTGCCTGAATATAACATTTTGTATTTATTGCTTAGAAAGATCTCACCAATTTTTTTCTTTTTTGTTTCAGTTACCCATATTATACTGATCTGGTACTTTATCGAATTCCTCAGCTAGCTCCATTTCTTTGCCATTCAAGCTTCTTATGTTGATATTACCGATCTTGAACTCTGGTGATGGTGAATTGGGGTGTGTTTTAGGATTTGTTCCAGTAGCTGACTTTTAGCTGTTTGACCTTGTTCCCTGGCAAAAACAATGGGGGTCTTGTTTAACTGGGTGATGCCCTAACCGGCATGAAATTCTGTCATGTTGTTACCATCATTTTACATTGTGGTTTAAGCCAATAAGAATACTTTTTGGTAGGCTAAATCGCAAATTTCCAGCCCATCCTCATTCATTCAGTATCCAGGTAGTTACTGAATGAATGAGGTGAGGATTATCATCAATCAGAGATCTTCAGTAAGTCAGAAGCCCTGTTCTGTTTTCTGAAGGCTATGTGGAGGTCTCCTCTCAGTTACAACTTTGACTCTTAAGCCCCCCCCCCCCCCCCACACACACACAGAGGCTTCATTGTATTAATTTTTGCTTAGATAAATGCATCATAATTTTTCAGTTTATAAAGTAAATGTCAAGTCATTCACTTCGGCATGATTAGATATTCAATGTCGTATTATATTGGTGGGATTAGGCTAGAAGAAACTGATGAGGCTAGGGATCTTAGAGTGTTAATAGATAGGAAGTTGAAATTTAGGGGCCTTGTGGCAAAGATTGCAAATACAACTCAAAAGATAATTGCAATGCTGAAATGAATGTTCACATGTAAAGATAAGGATGTTATTTTGCCTCTTCACAAGGCATTGATAACACCTCACTTGGACTATAGTGTGCAGGTCTGGTCTCCTGGTTTCCATTGTGATTCTGATGTATTGGAGAGAGAGTACAAAGGAGAATGTTAAAAATGATATCAGGATTGTGGAATACTGATTATGAAGACAGATTGAGAATTTGTAAACTGCAGACAGGAGAAAGAGGGGTGATATGGTTGAGACCTACAAATTTCTGAAAGAGTCATACAGGATTTCAATTTATGGGGGGTGGTGAAAGGACAAGAGGGCATCCTTGGAAGCTGAGAATGAAGGCCGCCAAGAAGGGTGTGACAGCTAGATTTTTTTCTCAGAGGGTGGTGCGTGATTGGAATGGATTTCCATTGGATGTTGAGTGCAAGCAGTGTGAATGAATTCAAGAATAAGTATGATAGCTGGTATGTGTAGTATGTGGCCTCCCTTGATGAGTCTCTGATTCCCTGGAGATCTCTCTTAATAATAATAATAATAACACTCATAATATAACACTCCGATATATATAAAATTTAAAGTTTTAAATTTTATATATATGGACTATATAAGGATATATGTTGAATTTATGATATTTGATTGATATTCTAGACTCCAAAGGAAATGAGGAAAGTTGCACCTGTTCTTCTAATAGCAATACTTCCTTTTGCTAACTATGTGATATTTCCCTTAGCGTAAGTATTAAATTGTTAGTTTTTGAGTTATTTTTCTGTGCATTTTGTATGTCGGAAAAATCAAGATACTTTATAACACACAAAAGCATACAAAAGCATCTCAGATGTTAAAAAAAAAATGCTATTACCAAAGAAACAGAAGGCTGGCTGCAGTTTAGAAATAGTTATCCACAGAATTCATTTATAGTCAAAGCTATAATTGGGAGAAAGCTTTACATAGCCCTCAAGGAGGAGAGAACTGACTGGATCTTTTAACCCACTAGTTCCCAACCTTTTTTTGGATCATGCCCCACCTCAATACCTCAAAGTTTTGATGCCCCCCCCCCCTCTAAAATAATACTCAACCAAGTTCTGAAAAAGTATAATATAAATAGGTGCTTCAAATAAAAAAGGAAACATAGGTAAAACTTTTTAATTTGACTTTCTTCAATGAATATAAAATTTATATTACACTTTGTATATTATAAAACATAAAATAAAAGCTTCATGTCTGCTGCAAAGAGATTTTATTTGAGGTACTAATTTAGTCTTCAATCTCAAATCCCCACAGTTTGTGATATCCAGACGATTTCTTTTTTTCAGTAACAAGTCATTTGCAGCACTAAAGCCACATTGAACTAAATATGATGAATGACAGGGAAAGGCAACAGTAATTTTCTTGCAAAACTAGTTGAATTTGGGTATTTTGTTTCTTTCTCACCACAAAGCCATGCCATTGTTCCTTTTATGTTCTAATAGACTCATCATTTTGCATTTCTGGGAGTTCTTGATACTGCATGGCTATAACAGTTAAGTCCACTAGCATTGGCTGAGTTACCCAAGATGGAAAATCAATTTCTTTTAAATCAGCAAATCTGTCATTTGAATCGCATGCCATTTTGCTCAGGTGACTGCAGTAACAAGTACAGCAGCATCAGTTACCTCACACTTATTTAGCCAATAAAATTGGTCAAATTTTTTGGCTAAAACATTCTTTTGACATAATTGCAGAAATTCAGTGAAGCCAAATATCTTAGCTTTTGCATCAACAAATGTCTTATTTGCTCCTTGCAGTTGCTTATTTAACATATTCAGCTTTTCAAAGATATCTGTCAAATAACTCACAAATGCTTGACCATCAGCTGTTTGTAGGAGTTTCATTTCAAGTTTATCATTCAAAAATTCACTAAGAATATCAAATAGTTCCATGAATCTTCTCAGGCAATTCCCCTGTGACAACCATCTCACCTCGGTGTGAAGCAATAATCTTACATGGTCAGCAGTTTTATCCTCTTAAAATTGTTAAGAGATGCTCACATTTGGCATTAGCTTTGATAGTGTTGATACATTTTATAATTGAATTCAATATCTCATTTAGAATGAGTGAAAGTTTTTTTGGAAACTAAATTTTTTCTATGAATAACAATGCACAAGCAACATTTCAGGATTGTCATCCTTCATTAATTTTAAACAGCCACATTTCTTGTCCATCATAACAGGAGCACCACATGTAGCACAAAATGTAATATTTTTCACTGATATTTGAGCTTCATCTTTTTTGATTTTTTGGTTTTTTGAATTTTTGAGTTTATTGTATATATCAGTCGTAGTAGTGGTGGTTTTCAATGCTTCACAGAACAACATCTCTTCAGTAAATTCAGCATTGTCAATATATCTTACATAGGCCATCAATACAGCCTCACTGTCTCTTACAGTTGATTCATCCATCTATATTGAGAATTTCCTTGAGCTAAACTTTTCAGGAAGTTGTGTTTCCGCATCTTTAGCCATCTCATCTATTCTTTTGCTAACAGTTATTGCTCAGTGGCATTCCTTTGTCAGCTTTCTCCAGAACTGTTTTGAGAAAGAGAAACAACGAAATATGAGAGATTATGTTTTCAACTGTCAAACGAACCTATACAATTGTGATAAAGGTGTTCATTTTGCTTAAATTGATAGTAGCGCAACTTTTGGGTAACCAGAAAACTAACAACATGTAAAAATGTTACCAAAAAAATGCCTGCTAGAATAAGAAACATGCATTAAAAAAAAAAAAGTAAACAAGCTTACCTTGTTGTTTCTACAATGAAAACTGCACAAAGTTAAATTGGCACCATTTACTTTTCAGAAGTGACAGATGTTATGATCTAACCTTAATACGCTTATGCCACCAAGTATTTATGTTCACTGCTGTACTAGTGTTGCCAGCTTTTTTTTTTCTTGGAAACCCAGGGTTGCAACATCGATAATTTATCGCCAACAATGGTGATGTTTTGACTATATCGGTGATGAGGTGACGAATGCAACATTTCCTAATTGCTCCCCAAAATATTCGTATTGCCCCACATTGGGAAACACTGTTTTAACCTAAATTCCCAAATCCTGGCTGCAGTTTAGAAGTAGTTATCCACAGAAGTGAATAACTACTGGTTTTTCATTAGTAGGTATCCACTGAATACTGAACAATGATGAGCTGGCAGTTAGGAACCTTTTCCAACTGAATTGTATTATGTATTATCTTAAATAGAAACAAATTATGATACAACAAAATGAAATGTCATGCCAGCTGAGGCATTGCCCTGTTATTTCCCTTCCACCTGCTATTTTCATATGGGAACCAAGGCAAAAAAAATGAAAGTTGGCTAATGAAACAAAATTAGCAGAATTCAAGATAGGCACCACCATCACATAAGAAGTATCAATAGAAAACAAACATCCTGAACTGGATATAATTGATGTTACTTAGATGAAGAGTGATACAGGTGAGATTCTGCTAAATAATAAATATATAATGTTATATATTCAGGCAATAGTGATCAGAAAAAGGAATGAGTAGTGATATCATTCAGCATTAAACACAAAGATAAACTTCTTGATTGGCAGGCAGTTTCAAGTAGGCATGTGGACATATTTCAAAATCAGAAATTGGATAATAAAACTTAGTGATCACACAGAAGGAGGAATGAAGTGGAGAAATAAAGAAATGGAAGAATTTTTTAAATCAACAGGCAGGGCTAATAATAATGGTAAACATGTTCTGGATTCCTATTCAGGACATGTCAGTCATCACTGACACCATGTTTCAGCATAAAGATTGTACAAATTCACATGGGGAAGAGACAAGAAAGAAGAAAGTCTTATGGACTGTATTGATAATGAGATATTCAGGATATATATATACATATATTAGAATATACTAGAAATGTGAATCAATTTAAGAAAAATGTTAAAGAGTTCAATTGATAGATTTCTGTTGTTTAATTTGGTTATTTTACAAAAGAAAATATTATAATGGTTGATCAAATTCTAAATCGTATTTCATTTTTCAGCACTCCAATGTTGTCATATCTCTCCTATAGGACATTTCTGATTTCATCAATCCACCTATGTTTTGGTCTTCTTGTGGGTCTTTTTTTCCTACCAACTTGACATCAAACATCTGTTTTGCTTGCTTTTCCATTCTGTTTAAGTGACCATACTACCTTAGATTAGCTCTGCTCGCACATTCTTGAATGATAACAGTATTAAGTTCCTTCTTAATATCTTCATTTTTATTTTGATTTTGCCATTAAAGCGTTTTGTTCCTAATTTTTCTCAGAACTGAACTCTCATATTTGTGGTCTAAAGTCTTTGATCAGCTGTTTTATTTCTTAATCAACATTCAGATTCATAAGTTAAAACTGGTTTTAACTTATGATAAAGCAATGAGCATACAGCAACAAGCAAAGACTGGTGTGTCTCATTTTGATATCAGGTATGTATCACACAGCAAAAAAGAACTTTTGGGATTCATGCTCTGAAGTCAGTTTTTATCAATGAATTGATTGAGAATGTTCTAATGAATTGATTGAGAATTTTAATGGTATGCAGTCTTGAATAATAAGTGAATTAAAAAGTAAATTTTGATTTTCACTCTAAATCTAGACATGAGACACACCATGCAATTTTAAATGCTTTATAAATGGAAAATGATATTTATTTTTAGATTATAAAGAAATCAGGAGATGTCACTTGATGCTGCAAGAGAAATTGTGCAGACAAAAATATTCTGGCCATGTATACTTTATTAGGGCATCTGTGTTATAAGGAAACTATGTACATAGTACAAAGAAAATATGAGACTATTTGAAGTCTGAGTTCTTGTTGAAAAAAGCAGTTAAGCAGGTGTAGATTAATGTTTTGAGTAGTAGCTCTTACTATTCATTTATTCAAGAGTTCATTCTGGGTTTCTTTACATTTTTCACACCCGAAGCTTATGAGTAGTGGTATGATTATTACCTTTCCTCTTTATCTTTTGAGCAGCCATATTTAAAGTTAAGTGCTTGGTGAGGATCATTTAATATCTCTGTATCTTAAATCAGACATCTTTGCAAAGTTTGCATCATTGAAAAATCATTCGATGGAATGGTAGATATCCCTGTAGACTAATCGTATGATTTTCTGACACTTGCAAATGTTAAGGTAATGTCTAGCCAGTACTATGCAGATGTTAATATGACCATCCTCTCAAAAGCATTAGATTTAACTTTAGAGATGACTGTTGGAATTGTATGGAATTTAAATCTATTGCTTGATTGTGGGTGATAATTTAGTTGATAGGTAACAGATATGAGGAAAAAGAAAGGATATTTAAACTAGGGAAATTTTGGGATAGCCTCTCCCATCATCATTTAAAATGCAGTATTCCTAGGATTAAAAGCCCTTTTCCATGTTCCCAATAAAAACTTGTGGTGTTTATAATTTTTATGTATTTTTATTTTGAAATGTAAAAGAAGTGAGGGTAACAATTAGTAAGAAGGTTACAGAATGTAACAAACAGATTATTCGGCAGAGATAAATATTGCATTGTTTAGACTTATAAGTAGCGTGTGTAGTCTGAATATTTCTGTCTGAGAGTGTCCTTCTTTTTCTTGAGTGTGCTTAAGTTTTCACACTCCCTATCGTCTGTGTTGCATTCACTTCATGATTTCATGATCGAGGTTATTTTGTTTGTGTTTTCTATTTGTGCTCTTTGTGTAAAATTTTAACTTATATTTGTGTGTGAATATTTGGAATGATTTCAAACAGAAAGCAAAAAAAGGATAAATTTCATTGTGAATTGGGGCATGACTACTTTTATTTTTATTGAAGTGAATGGGAAATGTGAGGACTTACTGTGCCAGACAACCATCACTTTTTTCATGAATGGTAATTTTAAGAGAGGTTTTAAAACTGTGCATTCTAAAATTGATACCGACTTACCTAACTTTGATTTGAGTAAACAGTTAAATCAGCTCTCTGTTGATCATCAGTCTTTAGAAGGCTCAATGTTTTTAGACTAGCTAGTTTCCTGCAGCTTCTGGATACCTACCCCTGCTCTAGATGATATTAAATTTTAAAGGACTCTTCATTTTAACACTATGAAAGAACATAGTGTATATTCATGATTTTTTAAATGAGTGGTTTTCCAAAATATCTAATATATCTGAATTGTTTTCCTTCATAAAATTAATTAGTATGTGATTGCCTTGATTTATATTATGTGTTACCTGTTTTTGATTTTTTTTAGCCATGTTGATCCATCAATAAATTAGCTGATAGTATGCCTAGGATTTCATGTAAAGTGGAAACTTCACATAGTGTTATTATTATTATAGTTTTATAAGCTAATTCAAAGGAGACCAGTGTCGCTCAGTGGAAGTGGCGCATGCATCCTCTGCACTTGACCGCATGAAGATAGACTTATAGGTTCGAGTCTAGTTGCTGGAGGAACTTTTTCTAAGCCTTTCTTTGACCAGTTCCCGAGTTAGTCGATCTGTGGCATGGGCAAGCAGTTTTTTCTCATGGAAATTCGAATTTTTTATCCCGTAAACTCAAGAAAATAAACTGTAGAACTTACATTATTTCAGACAGTAACATATCCTGTTAGGGTGAGGTACCAAGAGATGGCAGCATTTGTTTGCTTGTCTCTTCATCAGTGCACCTATAATTAGTGATAGACAGAGAGCTGATTTAACTGTTTTATTTTTTAATTGTTTACTCAAATCAAAGTTAGGTGGTAAGTGAGTATCAATTTTAGAATGCACAGTTTTAAAATCTCTCTTAAAATTACCATTCATGAAAAAAAAGTTATCTCCACTGGTAGCCAGCTATCTCTGATTGGCTACCAGTGGAGATAACTGCCAACTCAGTCTCCAAAAGTTAAATGGATTTAAAGGCCTCATCTACTCCATATAAGGGAATAAAAGACATTAGCTTATAGCATAGCTTAGCTGAGATAACTCAAATCCATTATTTTGAAATTTTATGTTTTTTTTTTTTTTTTTTTTTAGTTATATCTTTCCTCGACATCTGCTCTCTTCTCACTTCTGGAGTCTACAACAAAAAGTGGACTTTGCAGTGGATTACCAACGCAAAAAGCTCTATAACTATAGACCAGTGTTTCGACATTTACAAGCTAAACTTTCTTTAGTAGAAAGTGAAGAACTAAAAGAAGCTTGTTCCAAGATCCTGTACAAGGTGGGAGGATGACTCCTCTGAGGGTCAGTAAATGCATAATTCAAGCTGTATATACTTGTGTAAGACTTAACTCTTTTATAATTTGTACTGTATATAATTATGACTGTGACCATTTCAATTTTTTTTTTTTTTTAACTATTCCTTGTAATGTGATTGAAAAGAGCTTGGTGTGAATTTCAGAACCAAAAAATTTTATTGCGCCAAGTTAGTTACACATGCAAGTAGCAAGGTGTTCCCCTTTTACTAGATAAGTTTTATACTGAATAATCATCAAGCCTGTTCAGAGAAAATCTGATACACATATATATGCTAGAGATCTTTAAACTAAAATGTTTAATCTGAACCTAAGTTTGAGCATATCCAGGGTCCATAGAAAATTGAGCCCAGTTTTATGCCAAATGTAATCTAACTAGATTTAGAGAAAGTGTCATTTTCAAATTAAAAAAATTGAAGAATGTATGTATTCTGTGTGTACACACACACACACACACACACACACACAAATTATAATAAACCCAAGATTTAATAAAGTTAACAAAAATAAATAAAAAAAATAGTGGAAGTGCACTTGAATCAAAACTTTAATGAAAAGTGTTTACATGTTTTCATGCAAAAGCATAATTGAATTTTTAATTTTATTATCCAAATTCTTTCTCCTCACACTTTTAATCAAATCTGCCATACTGAAATTCTTGTTTCACATGCTGCAGGAAAGCAAGAAGTATTTTAGTCATGATAAAAGGATGGGGGGAAATATAATTTTTCCACTATGTACTCAAATATTCTTTTAGAATAGAGATCATCTCTAGATGGGATATTTGTGTCCTGAAACCAAGGATTTTGGAATCTCTTAGAAGCTGCATGTTTATTCCGACTATACCTTCATTAGTTACGTGTCATGTTCCTGAAGTATTGTTTTGATTGGATGGAGAGAGAGAGAAAATAATCTTAGTTCACAGGCATTAGCATTTTCTTATTTTGACAATTATGAATGCTTTTCAGAAATTTCCTAATATCAATGATAATGACTTTTTGCTCTTTACTGCAAGCATTCAAAGCAGTCTGAATGTTGATTACTGTATGTTAATTGACTGTGAATAATAAATTCCTGATTATTCAAAATTAAGTAGATATTGAATACCACATTATTTCTTAGCCGAATAAGAAACTCAAAGATAGGAAATCTAATCTAAGAGTTTCATGCCGAATATAGAAAATTATATAAAGATCGGCGAGTCCAAGCGTAAGCCAACACTTTGGATGGATGCATTTTGGGTGGACAGTGTACTGATAACTGAATTGAGTGCTTAAAGAAACTTAGCTATTCTGTAAAGTGGTAAATGTGCCAATGTGAGAATTTTCCTGAATATTGTGATATAATTAGTAAGGCATATACTCAGATCTCAATGCTCAATCCTTACAGGTCTCTGCTGCATTACATGTGCACGTGTGTGTGTAAGCTTGTTCATATTCACACTTAAAATTAATTTCTCCATTTTTTTCTCTTATCATTTTTTTGTACACACAAGTAATACTGACATGTCAACAGTGTTAATTGCATGTAATTGTCTCTACATCAGTTGATATTAATTAAACTTATCTTTCCCACCATCACACATTACATTTGTATTATTTAAATTCTTGGCTTCTGTAACTGATTGCTGAAGGTTGTTCCACATATTTTCATCTCTAACAGTAAAATATGCAAAACTCTTTCATTTTGATAAATTATGGAGACTACAACTGTGTTAGGAATTACTTTAATTTTGCGACATTTTGATCTTCATATTAAGGTCATGATCTGGAGTACACACACACATATATAATACAAAGACAAGCTGTATTACATTTCAAACATATGACATACTCACCAAAGTTAGTTTATAAAGTATGTACTCCAGATGAAGACTTTAATATGAAGGTTGAAACATCGGGAAATTAAAGTAATTATTCCTGACATCGTTGTAGTCACCATAATTTACTGAAATGAATGCTGATCACCATGTAACACTGAAAAGAAAATGAAGAACTCCTGTCACTTTTCTTCACAAACTTTTTATTATTCTCCCCAATCTTCTTGCTATCTCTTGTTATGGTCAACTCTTATGTTAGCAAAAAATAACACAAACATCGCATACTGGCTTCATATTCTTAGTTGCTTTGGCCATAATTTTAGATAATAACACCAATAACAACAGCAAGAATTATTTACTATAGCAAAGCTCCTTTAGGGCTCTAGGACTTTGATCAGAATTTATTGGCATTTTGTTATGGAGTTTGTTATAGTGAGAATCGATTGTAGTTCAATTGAATTAATTACAGATAACAACCAATATTGTAAGTTAATAAGATACATACATCTGTATACTCAGTATATAGTCAACTGTCACTTTAGCAAACACTACTATATGCAATGAATTCACTCACTAATAACCAAAAAGTACAAGCTGAGCAGTACAGAATCAATGATATACTAAAGAAAATTCATTATGACAAACCTTCTGCAGTAACAAACTATTTCTGGTCCCTACAAGCTCTCAACTAAGTCTTCTTGGAGTGCTCTTGAAATCTGAATGACCAAAGTTATTAGATATAATCCGATATATTTCCTGAACAGAAGCTTATATTAACAATATCATTTTGTCTTTCTACTGCAAGTGCAGTTTCTTTTTATTTTCTGTGCTTTACTAGTTTCATTTCTTGAAGTAGGTCTTCAAGGGGAGTGCAGAATATTATGTTAGAAGTAGGGATGTGTCAACCATGATTTGGCAGAATAACTGAATATTCAGTTGAAGCTTGCTGAATTAAATTTTATAAACAAATATTTTGAGAAAAAAAATACTCATAAAAAACTGGTAAAAAGTTTTGATATGTATATATTTTTGTTCAAAACACTTGTTTATAAAATTTAATTCAGCATACTTGGGTTGAATCTTTGGCCAAATTGCAGAATGAAAAAAAGATTGAAAAAGATGTGTAATAATACTTCACTTAACCATGTAACTACATGAAAATGTGAAAATAAAAAAAGTCAACGTTCTTTTTTGGCCAGAGTGCTTATGAGAATGCAACCCATAGCATCAGAGCTTCTATAGCTTGCACTGCTTAAAAGACACAGGTGCTACCCAGGTACCCATATATTCACCTTCTATTAAGGATTTTTTTTTTTTAAATTAAAGTTTCACTGGTCAGACCTGTTTTCAAATAGTTGGTTCTCATCAGAAATCAGACAGGAAAAATTTTAAGAGTACAAAAACTTTCATTTAGTACTAAAGCAATCCTGTGTGTGTGTGTGTCAGAGTGTTGTATTTTTCATAAGTAAACCACCATTAGTGCATAAGAGAAGAGCCTAAAATGTCTCCATTTTGTCATTGTAAAATAAACAGATCAATCCACATCTCATAGCTAAATTGGCACGCAGACATACATGCATTGCTTGATAATTATGCCAACCCTACTCGCCACACAAAAAATTTACTCACCCAAGACATAATTTTTTATGATATATATAGACTGAATTTGCAAAGAAGTCATGCAATTTTTCTGCTTTAGCCAGCCGAATATCAAATCTTCGTGCTGATTTGACCGAAGAAAAACCAAATATTTGGTGGACACCTAGTCAGAAACACACATTACATTTTTACTAGCTATCAACAGAACTGTTTCAACTTAATCTGTTATTTGTTCTGAGCTATCTACTGTAGGGTCTGACAAAGAACAGATTAATTTGGAATGCATTGCTAACATTTCTTCCTTCAATTCTGTTTAAGTGACTTATCTTAAAATGACTAAACTTTCTTGAACACAGATAATGCTAAGCTGTTTTCTGATAGCATCAGTTTTAATATGATTGTACTATTGATGTCATCTGTTCACTCCAATATTTTAAGTTTACCATTCAAAATACCTAATTTCAGAATAGGATCAGATCCTTGGGCCACCTTTTACCTCTAACCTTTACTGACACAAATACATCATATCCATGTCCTAATTATTATTATCATTATCTGAATTTCTGTGGAGTCAAGGATTCATTGAGAGAGACTATAAATCACACAAACCAACTGTCATACCTTCTCTTAAATTCATTCACACTATATGTGCTCACTACCCCTAAAGGGAAACTATTCCACTCACTCACTGGTCTACGAGAGAAAAACCTAGCTCTTACTCCCTTCTTGACTGCGAACAAACTTAACTTCCATGGATGCCCCCATGTTCTTTCCCAATCCATATAACGAAAGATTTTATTAGACAATATTCTATAACACAAATTTACAGGGTGTTCGGGATAAATTTGACAGTTTCGTAAGGAAAAAGAAAATCTTCTTTGTATCTATTAAATTTAATGAATTGACAAAAAAACATTACAGGCAGAGTTAATTACAATACTATCAACAAGATTTACTCAAAATAACCACCATTAGCATCGATCACAGCTTCAATTCTGCTTCGGAACCTCGAACAAGCTGATGCTACAGTCTCCCTGGGAAGGGCTGCAAAAACTGTTTTAATTTTATCCATTAACTGGGCTTTTGTATTACTGGAAGTGCGATTGGTGTCTTTTTCAACTGCGCCCCATACAAAATAATCCATGGGGTTAAGGTCTGGGGAGTTTGGAGGCCAAACATTTGGACTGGTGAAGTCGTAGAAATTTTCAGACAACCATTTTTGACTTTTCCCAGAGGTGTGGCAAGGGGCCGAATCCTGCTGCCATACATACGGCCTACCATTGGCTACCCTTGTTATCCAGGGCTTGACTACAGTTAGCAACTCCACGAACAAAGCCCGAATTCCAATGCCAGGGTTCTTCAACACCTGTTCCTGCAGATTTGCGAGGAATTCTGCTGTACGAACGCAATCAGATCGTCTGCTAGGGATCTTTCTTCTTGCTACATCCTCGTAGTCACCATTGCAAGTCTCTAGTTCATGCCTGATTGTTTTTACTGTATTCAGGGAGCATTGGGCAGCAGTCGTAATATCCTTATTTTGATGGCGGGCACGAATCATCATGATACAAGTTATTCTCTTCCATGATTCAGGTGGGTTCCAGCTATCCATCCTTTCTGACATCTTGTATATGAATGAAGAAGGGTCCAAACTTTTAAATGAAGAGAAGTGTGTGTTAATACATGTAACTTACGGAAAAATATAATTAATTATAAATATGTCAAATTTATCCCGAACACCCTGTATATACTTCTACATGAGCTATTGCACACTATCATATCACTTCTCTTTCTCCTGTTAATCAGAGTCTGTAATCCACATTATCTAAATCCCATAATCCATACATTATCATTTGTAACTCTTCTATGCATCCTTTCCACAGCTTCTTTATCCACCCAGGAGACCAAATCTGCGCACAATAATCCAGGTGTGGTCATATCAGGACCTTATAAAGAATAATCCTGCTAATATAATATGCAACTGGAAATCTCATCATGCCAAAGTGCATAACTTTACACTTACTAACATTAAACTGACAACCGTTTTTTTTTTTTTTTTTTCCAAATTTCCCACCTATTCAAATAATTTTGTAAGTGCTGGGTATCAGTAACATCCCTGATTGTCCTGCCTATCTTAGCATCATTAGCAAACAATTGTGCATCTCCTGTTAGATGCTTCCTAATGTCATTAATTATAGATTGAACAATGATCCAAGGACTGAACCCTGCGGTACACCACTGGTCACCTTAAATATGGCAGATTCACACCTACCGTATACCACTTTTTGATATCTGTCTGTCAACCATCCATTGATTCAGGTCATGCAACAGCCTTTCCTGTAGTATCCTATCAAATGCCTTGGCATAATCCAACATTATCATAGTGTAGCCATTTTCCTTATCCTACTCGGCTATAATTGTTATAAAATATTCGGCAAATTGCTAAAACATGATTTTCCTTTAGTAAACTCATGCTGTTTCTTGCAGAGTATAGCTTGTTTGTCTACCCATTTCTGTACGTGCGTTCCTACCAACTTTGCTAAAATCTTCACTACCATACCAGAGATATTGTGAGGTCAGTAGTTAGACTCATCAGTTTTTGCACCACCCTTGTATGATGGAACTATCGTGCATTCCTTCTATTCCTGTGGTATGATTTCTGAACTGTGACTGGTATTACTTTAGCAAATGTGCTAATATTCCGTCTGTTCCTATTGACAAATTCTTATCCAGATTATGCAACAGCTCTTCAACCTCATTTTTATGCACCTCTAACTCTTCATCCAATGTAGCAGTAGCACTATGCACCATGTTACATACACCTGGTTGATATGTCTTAGAAAATGAGCACTCATTAATTGAACAATCTCATTAGTAGCATACCATCTGCATTCAATAAAGTTATCTTTTACATTTATTCTTTCTTGTGCTTGCGGCATAATGATAAAATTATTTTGGATTGCCTTTAGCTTGCATAGCCAGTTTCTTTTTATACTCCGATTTAGCTTTTCACACAATACTCGTTACCTTTCTGAGCTTTATATATTTCATAACTCCTCTCACTCTTATTCTCATGTTATTCTTTCCACATCTTCTTGTGGATCTCTTGCTTAATAATGTTGCATATCCATTTCACTCCCAACCTATTTATTCTTCAAACACTAGGGATACATTCAGATACCACCTCATTTAAGCACTTTTTCAAAGATTCCCATGCAGTGCTGACATTTTTCCTATTCAGTAACTGATACCATGGGACCAAAGATAGTATTCTCCTGAGTTGATCATAATTTCCAGCTTTGTAGTTCAGCATATAACCTGTTCTAATTGGAACATCAA
Source organism: Typopeltis vanoorti (assembly GCF_054136105.1). NCBI lineage: Eukaryota > Metazoa > Arthropoda > Arachnida > Uropygi > Thelyphonidae > Typopeltis > Typopeltis vanoorti. The sequence continues at coordinate 141,666,352 of NC_143550.1, forward strand.
TATAATTAGATACTTCCCAAGAAAGCACAGCATGATCACTGCCACCAACTGGTTGTAAAATAATTGTATTCTTAACAGAGACCCATTCTGATCCTATGAACAAATCCAACTCTTTCATCTCGAGTTCCTTCTTTCACATGCTGCTTGAGAAACTTGTCTCACAACAATTCAATAAATTCCTCTTCATTCGTATCTTGAGATTTCTCTTCTACCCAATCAATGTTTAGATAATTAAAGTCACCCATAATGATCACTTGTTTAGTACCCATAAGGCTAAATTGATGATGCATTTCTTCATCCCCTGCAACTGAGCTGCCAGGTCTGGAGCAACATCCCACGATATATTTCATTCTGTTAGCTTCCACTTCACATCAGATAGCCTCAAACTTACTGCTATATGGGACATTGTGGCTATCATTGTTTTCTTTCATTCCTACCCTAACTGAACTTAAGTCATCTGATATCATTAGTACCCCCTCCCCCTCCTTTCCTATCTTGAGGGGACATTCAGTCTACTGTAACATCACTGTATGATTAAGTTTACATTATTAATCTCCTATCAACAATATTCCTCCAAATTAGTCTGTTATATTGTCTGCACTCCAATATTGTCATATCTAGCATTTCATTCTAAGTTGCTTCTGACTGAATTACTCCACCTAGACCTTGGTTCTTCCTCTGGGTGTTTTTCCTGTCTTAGCATCAAACATCTGTTTTGCTAACCTTTCCTCCTCCATTCAATTTAAGTGACAATACCACCTTAGATTAGCCCTGTTCACACATTCTTGGATGCAAACATTGTCTAAAGTTCCTTTCTAATGTCTTCATTTTTAATGATTCTGCCATTACTCCTCTCATTGATCTCAGAACTGAACTCTCATATTTGTGATCCCAAGTCTTTGATCAGCTGTTTTATTTCTTACCCAACATTCAGATCTATAAGTACTGGCTTGTATACTGCTGGTTTAGTGTTTTCACTAATTTCTCTCTTTTTCCATATAAATTTATTCACCTAGCTCCCTGCCATAACAGCTTTGTTTATCCTGTTGTCAATTTCCAGATTTAACTTGCCATCTTCACTAAAAACTGCACTTAAATAGCTGAAATATTTTACTTGTTCTATAGGTCCTCCATTCAGAACACAGCTGAAATTTTCTGTGTTCCTGCCTATTTTCATAGTTTTGGTCTTTTTATTGCCGATTTTCATGCCAAATTTACATAAAGCAAAGAACTAAGTTTCATTTCACCAATTCTAATATCAGGTTTAGGGCCACTTTCTTTCATTATGTGATCTATATAGATGATGAATAAGAGAGGATATAATGTGCATCCTCTTATACCTGATTTTACATCAAATCATATTCCTGTCTTCCCTTCAATTCTAATTGCTGACAACTTAAATATAGACTGTATTTACCTGTATAATATTTCATTTATCCAATATAATTGTAATATTTCTAAAAGCTTTTTCCTGGGCACCTTGTCATATGCCTTTTCCAGATCTACAGAACTTAAGTAATATCCTTGTCATCAAGAGTTGTTTGAAAAGTTTGGTAAATTTCCAATAGACGGTGACACAATTTGTTCATTCATACTGGTGTTGGCATGTATCATCTTTTTCATGACCCCTGGCAAAATTTTAGCCACGTACGACACATAGTTCTCATTATATATATTAATATATTATATATATTAAATAAATAAATGAAATATCGAACATTTCATTTTATTGCTAGGTAGGTAGTGGTGTCCATCCCAGTGTTGACAACATCTTGAGGGTGAAACCATTATTTAGGGACAAACCATATAGTCTTTCAGAAATTTCTGGAAGTCATCTAGTAAGTAAATAATTCATGATAGTATTATATCAAATTAGCTTCCTGAAATCCTAACTGTAACTATTTATTTTGAAGAAATATGTATGTCAAAAATAAAATTTTTTATTAATATCTTTTTTATTTAAAGAATACAATATGAATGACTTGTAATGAATATTTTTTTCTTATAAATTTTATATAATAGATGAGTTAAGCAGTAGTGTTCATTGATCATAGTGTTCACTGATTTCCTCTACTCCAAATTTTCTTTGGTATATCTTGTGAATCTATTTGTTCCTGTCACCTTCAAATTGCATCTAGGATATGAAGAACCTTTTATTAGGCTTTTCAGTTGAAAGTGAGTTATCTGATCTTATGTTTAGGTGGGAGTAATTTCCTCATGGAAAATCAGATTTTTCATTCTGCAAAACAAGCATACCATTCAGAAGAAAACACACAAAATTAACAGATGTAATATATATATGCCCCATGGCTTAGTTGCTTTGGTTGTAATTCAAAATTATTCAGCTTTCTAATATAAGTTAACTTTGGCCCTACCTGAAAAGGTTTAGTAAAATTTCTCTCATCACAGGTGGATATGAAATTAGGGCTTTTCTCTTGGCAAGCAGACATGTATATATATAAATGTGTGTGTGTGTGTGTGTGTGTGTGTGTGTGTGAGAGAGACTCTTTCTCCTGGTCATTACAATTCTTATCCTTCTTTTCATTTTCATTTTTTATAATGAATGTTGAAATTCCAGCCCTGTTCTCATTAAAATTTGTGGAAACTGATTCCTCATATGCCAGATTCATCACAATACCTCACAACAGTCATTTGATGCTTTCTACTGGTGGAGTGGAGAAAAAAAATTCAATTTCATGTATTTGAACAGTCCAAATGTCAATTAAAATTATACACCAGCCTAATTTTGATTTATGTATATTAATGAAATAAATGAATTTTTTGTCACAATCTTACAGGATAAAGTACATTGGCAAAGTGAATAATAAACAGTTAAAAATAGCATATATGTAAACCCAGTTCAAAATAGCTATATTTTGAACTATAAACACAATTCAAAAGTCTCTAACATGACTGCAGGTCGTAAAGAGTCCAGCTATTCCTGTCTTACCTTTCTTCTCTATTTTCTTCCGACTTTCTTAATCATTGGGTCTTTCCACCCTAAGGCTGTCTTCCAGGTTTTCTTTTGGTATCTCTCGGATACCAGTTTGTAACTCTGACTGTCCATCTGTTGTCTCTCATTCTGGCAAGATGTCCTGCTCATCTTCTTTTGCTCTTGTAGATTGCTTTTATTAGGTCCGTGAGTCAAGACTTCTTCCTGATTTCTGTGCGTCTTACGAGGTCTGTTTTGTTTATATTGCATATTCTTCTTTCTATTGTACGTTGAGTTGTTATTAAGCTTTGTTTTTCTTTTAAAGTTGTGTTCCATGTTTCACTGCCATAAATTAATGCTGGTAAGATGTGACTATTGAAAAGATGGACTCTTATTTCTATGTCTATGTTTTGGTTGGTAATTGTTGATTTTATTTTGTTGAAGGCTAACCAAGCAGCTCTTTTTTTCCTTGCTATTTCATTCGATATATCATTATTCATTTTTATGGACTGGCCAAGGTAGATGTATTCTTCAACTTTTTCAATGGTGTGAGATTCTAGAGTGATTGTATGATCTTTAAAGTATTTGTTTTTCATCTCTTGTTTTTGTCTGGGTGTATTTCCAATCCAATTTTTTGACAGTTTTGGCTTATGTTATTCAGCATTGATTCTAAGAGTTTGGGTGAGTGAGATATCAATACCACATCATCGGCGAATAATAGGATATTTACCATTTCACCATCAATGTTTATTCCATCTTTCATGTCAATTTTTCGAATGATGCTGTCCAGAGTAGATGTGAAGAGATTAGGTGATAAGACATCACCCTGACGTACTCCTCTACTTAAGTTAATTTTAATTGGGTGATTTGAAAAGGGTGATATTTGTTGTGCCTTCTTTGTAGATATCTTTTAAGAGTTGGATGTATGCTTTTTCTACGCCTTGTTCTATGAAAGCTTGGAATACTGCGGTATGCTAAACATTGTCAAATGCCTTTTTAAAATCTGTAAAAAGAAGACAAAGTGGGATCTGGTATTCTCTGCATCTTTCTGTTAGCTGAGTAATAGTTTGAATGTGATCTATTGTTGAAAAGCCTTTTTTGAAACCAGCCTGTTCTTTGCAGCTATTTTCATTGATGAAGGTTTGTATTCGGTTTAGGACGACTCTGGCGAATATTTTGTGTGTGTGCTAATAGACAGATGGGTCTATAGTTACTGATGTCTTCTTTATTACCTTTTTTATGCAGAATTATGGTCTTTGATGTTTTCCATTCAGTAGGTACCTTCCTTAATTGTATATATCGAGTAAAACTTTCTGCTAAAGCTTTAAAGTATTTGTCCACCCATTTTTAATTCATCAGATTTTATACCGTCAATTCCTGGTGATCGATCATTTTTCATATGGTGGATAGCCATTTTTACTTCTTCAGGTAGGACAGATGGTATTTCCAAATTTTCGTCTGGTACTGGAGCAGTGATTACTTGTTTAGATGAGTAAAGTTTCTCATAAAACGATTTTACTATTTTTTCCATTTCACCTCTATTTGTGTGTCTGTTTCCTTGATTGTCTATGAAGGCTGACGGTAGTGGTTGCTTGAGATTTATTTCTTTTTCTACTTTTTTTTAGGCTACTGCACAGCCTAGCTGCTTCTGCCAGTTTTGTTGTTCTATATATGTTATAGTCATCTTTGATATTCTGCCTCAATTGTTTACAAATAATTTTTATATTCTAGACAGTCTTTTCCTGTATCTTTCAGTATTCTTCTTTTCTTCAATAGTTCTATTGTTCTTGCCGATAGGCGTTCCTTGGTCTTAGGAGGAAGTTCCTACGAGGTTCTTTCTTTGCAGTTCATTAATTGATTGCTAAAGTTTGTTAAATCTTCATCAATGTCATTTTTTAATTTCCAGTCAGTTTCTTCCATATTTTTTCTAAATTCTTATGGGTTTATCTGTTTCGAGCGTTTTTTATGGTTGGACTGTGCTCGTATGCGTTCTTCATTTTTTTTGTGTGTGTGTATTTTGAGGGCGACTCTTATTGGATGGTGGTCTGAATGAATGTCGCAGTAGGTTTTCCCAATGACTTTGACATTTTTTATTATTCTTTTACAATCTGTTAGGACGAAATCAATTTCATTTCTTGTCTCTCAATTTGGAGACTGCCAAGTCCATCTTTTTCCAGTTCTTTTTTTAAAGAAACTATTCATAATGTAGAGCCTTCCTGCTTCTACAAATTCTGCCAGGAGTTCACCTCGTTCATTTCTTTCCTCTTTCCCCCACGGTCCAATGTATTTTTCTTCAATAAATCTTGTATTAATCTTTGCTTTGAAATCTCCACACACTATTGTGTATGTTGTTTTTTTCAGTAATGTTTCTCGTAGGTGTTCATAGAAATTTTCTATTTCTTCTTTGTCAGCTGTTGAGATGGGTGTGTAGGCTACTATTATTTTTATTGTTATGGATTCTCCAAGTTTTAATTTTAGTGTTCCTGGTCGTTCAGAATGGATTGTGCAAGAAATAATATTTTTAGTTAGCTTTTCATTTATGATGAAGCCAACTCCTCCAGCCCTTGTAGCATTATCTGAAACTCCCAGGAAAATTTGGTTTCCATTGTTCCATTTTGCTGTTAATTTAGAGCTTCTTTGGGTTTCACAAATAGCAAGGACATCAAACTTTACATTTTGCAGTTCTTGAAGCAGGAAATCAATATAGGAGTCGGAAGACAGCGTTCGAGTGTTGAAGGAACCAATAAATAGGGTCGGATTTCCAGATGGTGGTCTACCTTCCTCTGCAAGATTCTTAGCAACCCCCTGCTCTTGCAGATTTCTCACCGCCACCTTGGTGGGATTGCAAAGGGCTGTGCAGGACCTGGGGGGGCTTTTTTTCCCTTCTACTTGCTGGCATCTTTACAGTGGTCTACAGCACTTCTCCTGACCATGGTTCTGAAGTGTGCCTTTGGTCCACTTTGGTACAATGAAATATGCTAAAAGAAAATCACTGTATATACTGTCCATTACGACAACTGTTCCTGTGGTCCCTACAAGTTTGTTTGAAGATTGAACAGCTAAATTAAACATTGTTTTTGTCCTGTTTGCTAATATTTATATTTTATTATATTACAAGCATTAATAATTACATACTGAAATCTAATTATAGTGTGCATCCTATAGTGTCCTATAGAATCGTATAGTGTGCATCCTATATGAATGAAACTAACAGAAATAACCTTTAAAACATTTTAATGAACTACCACATACATGTGCTGCAATCAGGTAGCTACAGAATGTGATTAACAGGTAGGGTGGGGAGGGATAAATTCTAGGTACGTAAAGTTTGCAAAATGCAATTCTTATATAAGCTGGGGATTGTATTTTCTATATGGTAATCTACCATTAATCTGACCTTCAAAACAGTGACCCCTCGCTTAACTGAACCTTGCATGTCAGCTGACATCTGCTAGAACACAATGTAATTGTACTTCAATTATTTTACCTTTCAGTTATCAGAATGGCAAATTTCCTTCCTGAGGCAGTCAGAAAAACAGTAGATTACTTATGTGTAGGATTCAAAAACTGTTAGGTTAGTTTTTTTAACTTTGGTTCTTAATTTGCTAGTGTAACCCTAGAGGAAAAATTAGCAGTAAGGGTATTGATAAACTTTTTTGTCATGTCTAATCTATTAAATTTAATCTGTGCTCTGCTGTGCCTCTTGTGGGTGTAAGCCTATTTCAGTGCAACTTATACTCCCCCCCCCCCCCCCCCAGAGTGCTTGAACTGGTCATAGAGGATCCATTACTTGGCTCTCCTCAATCCTCTGATTTTAACCCAGCAGATTTTTTTCCAATGGGAAAACTGCATAAAAGATGGACAAGATTTACTTCCCCTGCCATAATGGTTTGAGAAACTTCAAGCAGAAGTTATTGGTCTCTGTGATGACTGATGTATGTGTGGTTATAAGAATAGGAGATTATTATAAATAATAAAAATTATAAGAAAATGATAATTAATTTTTGTATAATGAATTAATAATAAAGATGGACATTTACTAGGTGATATTAAATATCATCACATCAAAAAAAGCAAAAACGAAAGTGTCAGCATGTGTTTTTTCCATACCTGGGGATGAAATTCATCTAGCACCTTAAAGACATTTACAAACATCCATTCCTGTAATGGGATTTGAACCCACAGCCTGTTGGTTGGAGAAGAGAAGATACATTATCCAGGCCTGCTGTTTAATGATGTTACTGAAGTTTTTTGGAATTCCCCTTGTAAAAGGGATCTTGACTCATCTTCCCTTGCCTTCAGTAATACACAAGTCACCAGGCAAGGTCAGATCTCTCTTCTTGGACTGAAATTTTGTATCTATTCTCTAAAAAACTGGGCATCTTTTCTGTTCAAGATGCTATTTTACATCCACCCAGCTACCAATCCTCTACAAATCTCTAAATCGATCCATTCTTAGAATATTGTTCACACATTTGTAGTGCACCTAAAACCTCTAAAAAATTATTGTTGCTGTCCAGGGGATAGAAATTTGGCTCATAGATGACCTTTCCCTCACAGACTCACTTCAGCCCTATCTCACAGCACTGTTTCAGTTCTGTGTCTCTTCATCAGATATTTCCATGGTTACTGCTCCAGTGAAGTGGCAAACATTATTCCTCTCCTTTCTCTTGTATCTGTTAAGAGAGGAAGCTGCTCAACATTCCTTTTCAGTATGACTATAAACATATTCGACCTGCTTCTTCTCTTCTCTTCCTCATTCATTCCATCCACCTCTGTCCTCTGGAACAGCCTTCCATATATGTTTCCCAACAACTACAACCTCTAGCTCTTCAAAAAAATGTCAATAGATTTCTTCTTTCTCAATCCTTATCTACACCCTGAACGTGGTACTGATATGTTATAGGTTCTTCTACTTCTTGTGTATGGGTTTAAATATATATATATAAATTCTAGTTGGGATGCTTTTCAAGCGAATGCTACTGCTCTGAAGCATATAATATCTTTAATAAGAATAAAGCAAGATTTTTAGAAGAATTGTTGTAATGAAATGGAATAGCGAGAGAATTTTTTTTTAATATGAATCCTACCCATGATAGTCTGTAAGCCTACAGGACAGTATTACTACTGCAGATAGGCTTAAAATTAGATAATTTATAACTCTTTCTCTAAAGACTAAATATAGAAACTTTCTAAGCCATTTCAGTCTTCTAAATAAGTATAGTGGTGGTCTCACAGTAGGTGATGAAATTCATGTACCATCTGAAGGCATTCGCATAATATCCATGCAAAGGTGGGATTTTGAACCCATTTTGGTTGAAGAGCAGATATGCTATATGCCTTGGAGATAGAGCTAGTAAATTCTTTTGCTGGTCTGATTTGTTATTCATTTAATTATAGTCTTTTTGTCACTTAAATGATTAGATTATGATAGTGTGTGTGTTGGGATATTACCACATAAAAATAAGAAATTGATGTTAAAACTAAATAGCGATAAAAAAAAGTTTAATATCCGTAATTTAAACATTCAGATGATATTTTCTGACATTTCAATTATAGAGAAGTCTGTGTCGTATGCATGGCCTTTCAGCTCTTCCAGGAAAACGTGGTCGTCTGTGGTCACATGCAGGATTTGTTAGAGAAATGGACCTTGCTTTAGATAGAGAGGGCCTAAGCTCTATGACAATGGATGAATTGCGATGGGTATTGTATTTTAGTGAACATGAATAAAAAAAATTGAAATTTGATTACTATTTGTATTGATTTATTTATGTATCCCATCCATAAAAGGCTGTAAACATGTAGTAACTAAGTACTCTGGGTGGCTAAAGATTTTTTTTTAATCATATACAGTATTATTTTATGTATTTGTGTTTTTTATTTATTTTTTACATAATCTGGAAATCTTGCCCTAGAGACCAAACATGAACTTTCTTAAGAAACTTCAGACCTCCAGTAAGTGGGGCAGAGGTATCACATTGGAAGATGAAATTTATCTCCTATCTTTAATTAATTTTATTTAGTGGTTTTAAATACTTTTCTCCTCTTTATTTCAAAGTTTTAGTTCAACACAATCGATGGTAAGAAAGATGAAAGTGACGCAAATGTAGCGAAAGTTAAAAAACAAAGTACAATTAAAGATGAGGTGGCGAGCAGCATTGACTGTGAACAGACATGTACAGCTTGCAACAAAATTGAGAGAATGAATGAGAGTGAAAATGTGATGCATGATTCGAAAGTTGAGTTGATTGAGATGAGGCAAGAGATGAATGGATGTGGAATGAAGTTAAGAGAATTCGAGATATGTATAGAAAATGATGAAAAGGATAATATTGATATAAAAGAGTGGTGTTGTATGGTGATTCAATTATTAAAGGTGTGCTGGACAAGAGGATTCACAAAGTTTGTTTTACTGGAGGTAGAATGAGCAAACTGATTGAGGCATTAGATATGAGAAGTAAGTGAGCAGAAGAATTGGTAGTTGTAATAGGTACAAATGACTTGACTGCAAACAAAGAGCACGTCAGATTGGATATCAGGAGGTTGTTGAGACAGATAAAAAAAAGAATAGTGTGATAGAAAAGGTAGTAAGCATGTTGCAAAGGTATGACAGTAGTGAGATGGGGCAGAGAGCGAGGAATATGAATGATATGTTAGCGGAAATGTGTGAGGAGAAAGGAGTGCAGCTTGTTAATGCATGGAATGAGTTTGAAGGATGAAGTGAACTGTATAGGAGCGATGGACTGTATGTGAGTGGTTTTGGTGAGAGTCGCTTGGAGAGACTACTGCTGGAAGGTAGAGAAATGAGTGCAGAGAATGAATCTGATCAAGTGGGAAGTGATGTGGAAGAACAGGAGAGATTGAAGAGGTGGTTACGAATGAAGAAGTGAGTGGCATAAATATAGAGAATGAGAGAACAGGTGTGTGCAAGACAGACAGGGAAACAGAGAGGTTCAGAGTGGACAGAGGAACACAGTGTGTTCCTCTGTCCATTCGAGAAAGATAGATGTGCCAAGAAAATGTGAATGCATATGTAAACAAAAAGGCAAGGGGATGACCTGGGATCATGGAAAAACAGTTGGATATGAAGAAAGTTCGAAGATGATTAAGGAGGAAAAAGAAATGGCTCAAGTGCATGGAGAAGTCACATTAAATAAGTGGTATCAGTGGAACTAGCTATAGATCCAGGAATAAGCTACTGTGTTTGCATACAAATGCTAGGAGTGTAAGAAACAAGACAAATGAAATGGTTGCATTAATTGGTTCACCCAAAAATTGCTGGAATAAGTGAGATACTGTGTGATGAGGATGGCATCCTGGCAGGAATAGAGATGGAAGGGTATGATGTGTTTCATGAGGATAGAAATGGTAAAAAGGGAGGACAAATGCTATTGATGATAAAGAATTATGTCCGTACAAAGTAGAGATGCAAGAGGGAAATAGTGCCAGTGGTTTTGAGGCAATATGGTGTGAGATAGAGGTGAATAGAATGAAATACTTAGTTGGATGTTGTTATAGATCTGGTAATGTGGATGGTAGTGACTATGAAATGTGTAATCAAATTAGCCAAGCAAATAAGAAAAAGATGATCATTATGGGTAATTTCAATTATGTCAGTATAGACTGGGATGATGCGATATCAACTGGAAGTAAAGAAAATGAGTTTTTGAGGGGCACCTACCTCAGACAGTATGTAACAGAGGGCATACAAGGATTTAAGGGTCTTGGATTTGATCATCTCATCAGAGGATGTAATTATAAATGAGATGTCAAATCGCCCTCCAGTTGGTGAGAGTGACCATGAACTGATTACCTGGGTGGTTGCCAGAAGTGTGAGGACCTCTGTGAGAAAAGGGTGTATGTGGAACTACAAGGCTGGTGATTATGAGGAGCTCAGGAGACAGCTTGCAAGTGTAGTTTAAATTCTCTCCCGAAAAATTAAATTAAAATTTTTCGAGTTCGATTTTACAGAGATTTCCACATATATAAAATAGAATTTGTTGTAAAAAAATGAATGTTAAATTTGACTGTAAAAGTGCATAAAAAATAAGCTTTATTAAGTTGTATTTAAAACAAAGGAAAGAGAATTAGCAGAGATTATAACGATGACCATGCATAAACAAAGAATCGCAAGATCTTGCGAACATAAAAATATGCACCTACGATATAGTGTCTTGCACGGAGCCTGTCGATGTGATGTCACTGTGTCAGCAGGTGATCCCGGCACAATTATGTGGTTACATAGAATGAGACAAGATATTTAAGAGGACTGAGAGACTCTCAAAAATATAGAGGATTTAGAAGACTTTCACTGGTCACTTTATCGCTCTCCTTCCTGAGTTTTGGAGGTTTCTGGCACTGGTGGTGAAGGCAAGGCCATATTTTGATGGAACTCCAGCCAGATTGCAACAACGTTCTTGGAGCGTACAGCTAGCCGTGGGCATATCAGAAGACATCTGCAGTTCATTTCCTGTTTCCGATGGAAAAAATCTACCTAAATTTCCTGGCAGCTGCAAGAGTGAAGAACCGCCATATCATCCAATCAACAGTTGTATTCCAGGAAAAGGTCACAAGGTTAAGCAAACCTAGCTGAAGAATTGTTCATGTTAACTGGACTTCTGTAAAGGCTATTGTAAGTAAGCATAAATTTTGTTAATGTTTTAAAAGCTTATTGTTGGAATTTATGTATGTAATGAAAGTTAGATCAACTAAGATCAAAATAAAATGTTTTGTTTGTATAACTATCTTGCCTGATCTATTGCCAATGCACTGCCTGGCAATAAATTAGCGAACCTGCGAGCTTGTTTGATTTGATCTTGCCTATGTTTCATACTTTAATTCTTAAGCCATATATACAAATTGGAATGGCACAGTCGATAAAAAAATAAATTTTTCTAATTGCATAGTTTGAAAGTTGGTAACCTGTTTATTGTGGATAGACTAATAACAAAGGCCATTCTGTCAGTGGGAACATAAAAAAGATTATAAGTAATTAATAGAGAGGTCCGTCTTAAGCAGATTATAGTTATGACTGAGTAAAGTAGAAGTAAGTCAGCCATAAGGTGCACATGTAAAAGAATAACAAAGGCGCGGTTGATAGAAATACAAAGTTGATAATTGACGTAGAATATTAGAATGGTACAGTCAACATCAATTAACAATTAAATTATAAACCAATAATATAATTTAACAGTAGCATGGAATGATACACTTGCAAGCTGTCTTGGGGGATATTCAAGAACTATCTAGTAAAAGTAATGCTTAAATTTATTCTAAGGGTCAGAAGATTAAATAAGGTAGGTGTGAAATGGATGAATGATAAGCATGATACAGAGGAGAAAAGCATTATGGAGGCAGCATAAGAGAAGTGGCAATAACCAATTTCATGAGGATTACAAAGACCAGGCAAGGAGGGTGACTTGGTTGGTAAGAGTCGCAAAAGTGAAGTATGAGCAGCAGCTTGCTAATGAAGCCAAAAATAATCCTAGGGAGTTCTTTAGATATGTAGCCAGTAAAAAAAGAATGATTATGGAAGGATGACAAATGATTGGAGAAAATGATGGTATAAAGACAACTGATGCAGAAGATATAGCAGAGATACTTAATGAGCAGTTCATAATGGTCTTTCATTCTTGTGAATGTGACGTCATGGAGAGTTTGAGAACAGTTGATGATGGGGAGGAGAGACTGACTGTAAGTAAGCAAGACGTGTATGGGGAATTGAGCAAACTTGATATTAATAAGGCTGTGGGACTTGATATCATATCACGACATATTCTGAAGGAATGTGCCAGGGAGTTGGCATCTGCCTTAACGTATCAAAAAAAAAATTTTTTTTTAATATGCCTCTTGCACTGGATCAAGTTCCAAAGGAGTGGAAGGAGGGCAAGATTGTGCCACTTCATTAGGGAGGTGATAGAACTCAAGCAACAAATTATAGGCCTATCTTTGTGTCAGGGTTGTGGTTAAGTTGTTGTAGAAGCTGGTGAGAACTAGGATCCAGAATTGGGTTGACAACAATGGTATTATTTTTGATGGACAGCATGAATTTGCTAAAGGGAGATCATGTTTTAGTAAACTACTTACTTATTACTATAAGGTGATGGCTTCCTTGGACAGAGGAGAGAGATACACAGTATTATATATTTAGATTTTGCAAAGGCTTTTGATAGATTACTGCATGATAAGTTGATAGTCAAACTAGAGTGGATAAGGTTGGATGTTAGATTATTGCATTCGATCGAGGACTGGCTATCTGATAGGTGTCAGCATCTGTATGGGGGAGCAATATCCCAGAAGAGGAAAGTCACTAGTGGTGTGTCTCAGGGTTCTGTTTAAGGGCCATTGCTGTTTAACCTGTATGTTAATGATATTGCAAAAGCTTTGGATGGGGATATTCAGTTGTTAGCAGATGATGCAGAGTTGGGATGAACTATGAAGAGTAGAAAAGTTGTTGTTGTGGCCTTACAAGAAGACTTGAATAGATTGAGTGAATGGGCACAGGAATGGGGGATGAAAGTTCAATGCTGCAAAATGTAAGGTTTTAAAATGTGGGGAACAAAGATGGGATATAGAATTTATGCTTGGTGGATATATTGTTAGAGGTGGAGGAAATAAGAGATCTTGGGGAGATAGTGGATAAGGATCTGAAATTTAGGTGTACATTGCCAAAATTGTGAGCACAACACATCATCATCAAATTCCTGACATATACCCTCAAGGGGTGTACAGGATATGGTACTACATGAAAAATTTACATCATTACTAAGTTCTTATCTACAATTTTCTGCCAAATCAGTCTGTTACTTGTCAAGACTCCAATATTATCATTATCAGATCTTATATTTCTATCGTCTAAGGACATTGTACCTTATCAATCCACCTATATCTTGGACTTCCTCTGGGTTGTTTTCCTGACAACCTGGCAGAGAACATTTGTTTTGCTAATCTTTCCTTGCCCATTCTGTTCAAGTGACCATATCACCAGAGATTAGCTCAGCTAATGCATTCCTGGATGCTGACAATGTCAAGTTCTTTCCTAATATCCACGTTTTTAATATGATATTGCCATTGATGCCATCTGTTTACGCCTCTAATCTTTCTCAGGACTCTCATATCTGCAGCCTCTAGTCTTTGGTCAAGTGTTTTACTTCTGACCCAGCTCTCAGATCCATAAGTTAAAACTGGTTTGAACACTGTCTTGTATACAGCTAATTTAGTGTTCTGACTAATTTCTCTCTTATTCCATAAGAATTTATTCAGTTGACTTCCCACCATACCAGCTTTGTTGATTCCGTTGTCTATTTCCATATTTAATTTACCATCTTCACTAAAAATCGTGCCTAAGTAGCTGAAATGTTTTACTTGTTCCACAGGTTCTCCATTCACAACATAGTTGACATTTTCAATGATTCTGCCTATTTTCATTGTCTTTGTCTTTTTATTGCTGACCTTCATACCATATCTATTACAACAGTTATTCAATTTAGTCAGGGAATCTTGCAAGCTTGTAGCGGATTTATTTAGAAGTATAACATCATCCGCATAAAGCAAAAAGCTGACATTAACATCTCCGATTCTGATATCATGTTTAATACCACTTTCCTTCATAATGTGATCCATATTGATAATGAATAACAGAGGGGATAATGTACATCCTTGTCTCACACCAGAATTAGCATTAAACCATCTTCCTGTACTTCCTTCAATTCTAACTACTGACTTGCAACTCAAATAAAGACTAAGTATTGCTTGATATAATGCCCCATTGACACCTAACTGCAGCGTATTGAATAGCTTCTCTCTTGGCACCTTGTCATACGCCTTTTCCAGATCTACAAAACTTAAATACAGATCTTTGTTATATTCCCATGCTTTCTCAACTAATTGTTGTAAAGTGAAGATCTGATCCTGACAGCCTCTATTTGGCCTGAATCCAGCTTGTTCTTTCACAATTCTTCTCAACCGTTTCTCAAGTATACTGGCATAAATCTTGCCCGGGACACTCAGTAGGGAAATACCTCTGTAATTCTCACATTCAATTTTATTTCCCTTTTTATATATGAGTACTATTAGAGCTCTACTCCAAACATCAGGGAATTCGTCCCTCTGTCCAGGCCTTCTGAAATATGCAGTGCAGCACTGTAAGACTTCAGCATTTCTGGTCGAATATCATCTACTCCTGCTGCCTTTCCATATTTCAAGCCTTTGATGGTACAGCATGACAAAATAAAAATGGTGGTATAATTTTGTTTTTGTTATTAATAATTTTATTTTAACAAATATATATGTATGTGTTATCAAAGCCTTAAATATAATAATGTTACACATACTTCATGTGCATATTTTTTGACTGCGTGGAACATAACTTTGTATCTCAAATTGAGTTAGTTTTACGCCAATTCGGTTTATGCCTGTGTTTTCAGAAACGGAAGTGAGGCGAAACCGAGGACTGCCTGTACTTTGATTCATGTAAGTATAAGCCTGGAGATGAAGGTTGTGAATGCCTCACGTCTTCTAGTCGAGCACTATCAAGACATTTTTAACTGTACATATCTTACATTTCCACTTCTAGGGTATCCTATTTTGTCTAATGTAGGGTTTTCAATACAATTACAATCTCCAGCTGCTATGATGTAGTGGGCACAGTATAACTATGGCTACAATACCTAGAAGAATTTTCTTCTGATTGTTCCACTGGATGGAGCCTAAACATTTATAAACCTTATAACACATCATATTTCTAGTCTATTGCCAAGTTTCATCCTTCTGCATTCCTTTGGATATTACAGAATGATCCAAGGAGGGGATGGGGACAAGAATAAGAATCTTGATTCCAGTCCTTTGCAGAAGTATGTTTCTTGGAGAAACAAAAACCTGATATTATGGCATAGCATAAGTTTCTTTAAAGCCTCTTGTTTAAATGGCGTGTGGAATCCTCGTACATTCGAGGCAATGCAGAATAGATCTGGATATGATTATTGAGGTGTAACTGGGAAGTCTTTAACTCCCAGATTTTGAATGAACTTCAGATTGATGATGTTGTGAATCTGTGAATAAGCAATGTGAATGTAGCCTGCTTCTTTTCCAGTTTTATACAGTTGCTTGCCTTTATTTCAATTTCATGGCTAATATTCTTGATTTGGAAGATAGTTATTTTCTTTTCATGTACATGGTAATCATACTGAGAACACTTTGCATCCATGAACTTTATTTCTTCTCCTTTTACATTTTGTTTATTTAGTTTGCCTTTTAATTTTTTTTTTGTTTATCCTCAAATTTTTTTTGATGAATTCTTTCTGATCAATCAAGTTTTTTTACTTGCTTTTCTGTTTCCTCTTTTTTGATTTTTTTTAAAATCTGTTCAGTTGTTATACTAGATTCATTATTATTAATGAATATAGTATAACAAGATTCATCATTTTTAATTTCAACTAATTAATGTTCCATCTGTATTTGGCAGGGAAAGTGGCTCCTGCTGTTCTGGAATTTTTGGGCTAATTTCTGGGATGATGCACATTTTATGATTTTACCAAATACAGGAATACCTTGTACAGCGTGGTTAATTGGTTCCAAGAAGCATCTGCACTATGCAAAACCACGTTGTTCAAGGTCTATTTATAAAGGTTTTCAATTTAATTTATTTATTACAAAAATTTAGGATAATAAAAATGTTTAAAAATGAAAAAAAAAAAAATGTTATTTTTATTAACTAAATAAAAATAAAATCCTTTTAAACTGATATAAAAGTTGTAGAAAACAAAACAAATATTGCTTCAATTTCAGCATACAGTAATTTACTTTTTACTAAAGTAGTCTTTTAGTGTTCGTTGAACCATCCTTGTCTTCTTTGTCTCTTCAAGTACTAGATCTCTGTAGCATTTGATGGCATTATTGAGACTTTGTCTCACTTTGATGCTTCTTTCCAAATTCGGGTCGGCATTTATGAGAAAGTCGGAAGCTTCATCGATTTTTCTCACAAAAGTTGAAAGGTCAGCAAAGAAAAATTCTTCAATCATGACATCAGTGGGGTCATCTTCGTCTTCTTCTGCTTCATAGACTCGTTGTTCCAACTCCAAAAGGGTTTCATCATCCAGATCATTTGAATGAGAATCAATACATTCGTTCACATTGTTACAATCTAAACTTGTAAAACCAAGATCTTTGCCCATCTGCACAATTTACGTTGAGATTTCCTCTTTCTGTGTTGCAAAGGCAACAAAGTCCTTTGAACATTGCGGCAAGATATTATGCCATATGGCTCTCATGTTGCTTTGAGTCACCTCTTGCCAAGATTCATAAATATTTTGAACGGCATCTTTTATGTTAAATTTCTTCCAAAATTCACTCAAAGTTCAAGAATCTTCTTCAGCTGCAGCTTTAATAGCTTGAGCAAAAGTTCGTCTTAAATAATAAGCCTTGAAAGTGGAGATAACGCCTTGATCCATCGGCTGCAGAATTGATGTTGTGTTTGGAGGGAAAAAATGAATCTTGACATTTTCATCTAAGTTAGTCAATAGAGTTGGATGGCCTGGTGCAGTGTCTAATAAAAGCAAAATTTTGAAAGGAATATCATTTTTTTACAATAGCTTTTAACTTCAAGGCAAAAACAAGTTTTAAACCAGTCTTCGAAAATTGAACGAGTCACCCACGCTTTTTTATTCGAATGCCAACGAACAGGTAAATTGTTCTTTGTAAAGCCCTTAAGAGTGCTTGGGTTTTCTGCTCTGTACACTAATAGTGGCTTCAATTTTAAATCACTTGATGCATTACCTCCTAGTAAAAGTGTCAATCGGGCTTTTGACACTTTATACCCAACTTGTGTTTTTTTCCTTCTCTGCTAGAAATGTGCGCAATGGCATTCTTTTCCAGAACAAGCCAGTCTCGTCAGCGTTAAAAATTTGATCATCTGTGTAGCCTTCCTTCTCAATAAGCTCCTTCAATTCATTGGGAAATAATTCTGCAGTTTTAGTGTCAGCACTTGTGCTTTCACCTTGGATTCTTACGTTATGAAGTCCCATACACTTTTTGAAATTGTAGAATCACCCGCGACTTGCTATGAAATTTTCACTGGTTGTGCATCCTTCATTTTCGCTTTTATTTTGTCATATAGACTTGTTGCTTTTACCTGGATTATCATTTGACTCAAAGGAATCTTTTTCTGATTACAATCTTCAATCCAGATCATTAGAAGGCATTCCATATTTTCCATTGTAGAAGATCGATTTCTCTTGATCACTTTTGACATATAAGAAGCAGTGGTGAGCACAACACAAAGAATGCAAATAATTCTTGGAAGATGCAGAGGACACTGACTTGTAGAAGCAAGGAGATTCTTGTTTCATTGTATAAGGCTCTGATTAGGACACACGTGGATTACTGTGCACAGATTTGGTCTCCTGATTTTCAAAAGGATGAAGAAATGTTAGAAAGGGTCCAGAGGCAACTGCCTAAGGTAGTTTCTGATCTCTGGAATGTTGAATACGAGGAAAAATTGACAAGATGCAGTTTACAGTCTAGTGGATAGGAGGAAAAGGTGTGATATGATAAAGTCCTACAAGTTAGTGAGGGGTTGTTATAGGATCAGTGTTGGAGAGGTTTTACAAAAAATGGTGGGAGTTTAGGGGAGAACCAGAGGTCATCCCTGGAAGCTGTATAAGGAGGGTGTGAGCAGGAGAGTGAGAAGGTTTTTTTGCATGCAAAGTTGTGAATGATTAGAATGCCTTGCCTGAGAGGGCGGGTCTTGCAGAGAATTTGAGTGTGTTTAAGGTGTGGTATGATAAGCTGTGTGTGACAAAAGAACCTCCTAGATGAGTCTTTGACTCTGTGGGGTTTTGGAATAATAATAATGAAGTTACAATTTTAAATTTGACATTTTTTTTTTAAAGACAGACAATAGAATCATGTATAGTGATATGGAGTTAGAAAGAACATGTAAAACAGAAATGATGCTATAATAGTTGCATCATTAATGATTCTAATTGCCTCTCACTACAGTAAACCTTTATTAATAACTCAACAACTGTGGTCTTTTTTTATGAGTTTGTTATAAGTGAATGTCAGGTGTATATGGCATTTCTCTGATATGATGTTCTCTCTTTCTCTCTGCTGAGATAGCCATAACTGCTTTAAAATAGTTATATTTGATCTTCATCTCAGCCTTTTTCTTGCCATTTTGCTTTGAATATTTCTTGTTAACTTTCATCTCCTGTTTTGAATGCTAAATGATGCTACATTTCTTTCTAATATTTTCATTTTTAATAAGCTACTGTTAATGTCCTAATTGTTTTTTGAACTTTCATATTTGGGATTTCTCTTGATTGATAGTCTAATTATCATATCTGTATATATACCTGCCATTTCTCTTGATTAGTACAATTTGGCTCTGCTTTTTCAAGATATTTTTAATGGAAATTCCACATTACTTGTGATGCTATTTAACTGGTAGTGCGTAAGTACCATAGATGGACAGAAAGTTGAGAAAAAATGAAAAATAAAAACTTGTTAGCATTGGATTTGAAGACATGCAGATTATGCTTATTTGGAAAGGAGAGACGTTCAAAATAATAGCTGAAGAGGATGAAATATTTGTTTTGTGAGATTGAACTTTTGAATGGGTGTTAAATAACTGCTGCACATATTTAGTAGATTTGGAAAAGTTGATAAAACCTACCAATGGTAATTCTGATAAATAGCAACCACAAGAATACTTGTAGAAAATGAGAGCAGCAAGTGAACACACACATATATGAAAGAGTGTAGTCAGTTGATGAGAGATGGGTCATTAGTCATCCTGATTGCTGTCTTCTGTACTGAGTCAGGAATCTTTAGAGCTTTTAGGGACATCACTCCAAATATGAGAACAGTGTTCAAAGATATGACATGTTGCAATTTGTTTACGAGTTAACTTGTAGAGTTAATAGTTTTTCAGAAGTAAATTAATGTCTGTAGTGTAAGATCAAATCAATTTCTTACTTAGAAGGCAATATTTGTAAAATATATTTATGCTAAGAAAGATTAGGGAATAAAAAAAAAAATTACTCTAATAAGAGAGATCTCATCTTTCCTGGAGATTTGAGCATTATTTAAACATAACATTTGAAGAAAAGTATTTTCTTTTGTGAGAAATATGATTGTTTTGCAGTCATGGAAATCATGCAGAATCCCATTGAAGATTAGAATTTAATGTTGCAAAAGTAAATATTCTGGAAGTTTTGGGTGCACACACACACACACACACACACACATATATATATATATATATATATATATATATATATGGCACAGGGTTTGTCAGATGAGTAAGAGGAGTGCAGTTCACTGTCATTAACAAAATTATGGACTTAGTCAACTATAGAAGGTCATTGTGTGTGTGTGGAGAGAGAGAGAGGTGAGTAGACAAAAGATTAGAGCCCTGCTGCAGGGTGTGGATAAAGATCTATCTGCCGTCACACATGATTTTCACTCTGACTGCACACATAATGTGCAGTCAGAGTGAAAGCCAACAACTGAGTGGCAGAAGTCAAAACACAGACCATAAGATGGGCACTTACTGAAATAGAACTTTGTCACACATCATCACAACACCTTAGAGATATCAAGCACAACTACCTGAGATTCTCATATTTTCAGTGATATTTGTCCATAGGTGGGAAACATAAGCGAGAAGATCCTTTGTTGATCAATATTGACCGAATGCATACTGGCAGTCATTTATTAGTTAATGATTCTAGGTATTGTATTGTGGGAATGGGGGGTCTGGAAAGTTCTGATCAATGCCTAGAACAAAAATGATATAAAAGCAATGATATAACGACAAGAATGAACATACTAATAGTAAAGTTATGAAGGTAACTTATATTCTTATATCCTTGTATGTTCTTTCTTGCAGTAATATCAATTGCTTTAATATCATTTTTGTTCTAGATCAGAACTTTCCTCCCCCCCATAGTTGAGTGTTAATAGTTTTCTCCATTACTTCAGAAAAAAATAGATCGAAAATTAATTTCATCATTGGTCTGAGAACATCACCCTCTTATTGGAGGTCTGAAGTGGCTTCAGAAAGCTCCATGTTTGGTCTCTAGAACAAGGTTTCCAGACTGTGCAAAAAATAAAATATGCAATTAATAAAATAGGAAAAAATCCTTAACCTACCTACAGTACAAATGTATGTTATATGTATATGTCTTTCATGAGTACTAGTCACAAACAAAAGAAAAAAAAGTGATGAGACAATTTTGATATAATTTCACAATATTAAGGGATCGTTAATTATATTGATTTATTTTAACATATGATTGTGTAAAATTATTTTAAAACTGAAATCATCATTTTAAGAAAAAATCCTTTTTTATTTTATATAATATATATAAAAAATAACACTACACCAACTGAATTATTGTTTGTGATTGATTGTTTATTAATAGCATACCACTTTTTTAAAATTTTATTTTAAATTATCATGTACTTTTGAAATGAAGTTTATATGCAAACAAGTATTAACATTTCTGTTATAGTCATTTTCAAACATCAGCAATGTAACAGTATTTTTTCTTGCTTTTTTTTTTTTATCACTTACTGAAAATTATCTTGTGAAATATCAGAAGTAAAATAATAATTAAAACAAATTCACTTAGAGCATATATTGCAAACCAAATCAGCAGGCACTCTAGTAGCTCAAAATAGTTCCTTTATAATACAATTTGTATATCATTTGAAAATATATTTTTCATGTATCATTTTTTGGTGAGGTGAGTTGTCTTCACCTCACAGATGAATAACAAGGAGATTTGTTTAAGACTGGTTATGGAAAATTTTGTTATGTCAATTATTTGAACACTTCAAGGTTTTACAAA
The DNA here is from genome assembly GCF_054136105.1 of Typopeltis vanoorti. NCBI lineage: Eukaryota > Metazoa > Arthropoda > Arachnida > Uropygi > Thelyphonidae > Typopeltis > Typopeltis vanoorti. Next base: position 141,688,138 of record NC_143550.1, read on the forward strand.
TAAAAAAAAAGGAATGAAGTGTATTGTCATCAACAAAACCACGGATAAAATTTGTGCTTAGTGAGAGACAGTCATTAATATATAGGAGGAAGAGAATGAATGGAAATGCAGAGCTCTCAGATATTTCTAGCATCACAGAAAATTCTGAAGAGAGTCAGCTGTCTACCATGACATGTAGCTAATAACAAGAGAGGAAACGGTAAATATCTATGATGTGATCAGGTGCCCTGAAAAAGTCAAGCATGAACATGAGTTTCTCTAGACCTTTCCAGGCATTGTTCTGAAGGTTGGTAATGCTAACTAGATATGCTGTGAAATGAGCCCATGTCTTGGTAATCAGTGAACCTCCAAGATAGTGAAGAGTTTGCTTTTGTTAATATTTTCTGTTGTTTTTAAGGGAAATGAAGTGACAGCAGTGTGATGCTGGTTTGACTACTGACTTTGATCTCTTTTTTTTTTTTTTTTTTTTTTTTTTTTTGGAATAGGCTAAGTATAGGTTTGTTTCTATGCTGTAGCAGAGTGCATGTTTTGAGCACAGTTGGGGAGGTAGAGGAGAAGATGTGTGTGTGTGTGTGTGTGTGTGTATTTCCATGCTATAGCAGATTGCAGATTTTGTTTGAGTAGAGTTGGGAGCTGGGGGGGGGGGGGTTGGAGAGAGAGAGAGAGAGAGAGATCAGCACTAGAAGACTTGTTGAAATACAACTATTCGGGATTCTTTTTAGATATCTTTCTGGCAAAAGAACCAGAGGAGGTATACGGTGGAGTATATTCTTTGTGTAGTAGGAAATCATGCTTTTGTTGTTTTTGCATGAGTTGGAGGACAATATTGATGTCAGGAGAGAGAGAGAGAGAGAACATATGTCTTTGGATGATATTATGACATCATCTGGATGCAAGAGAGAAAGAGGGATGGAAGCAGGCTGAACAAAAGATAGAAGACAAGTTTTTTCTATTTTGCCCTTTCAGTTTTGGATTTGTGAATGTTTTTTTTTTTGCACAGATTTTGCAGGTTCCATCATAGGCTCTGAGTGTAAAGCTGGAATGTTTGACTTCATCTGCTTGGGATGTGCCTAGTTTTTATTTTGGACTGTTTTGCCACACTACTTAGAGAACCAAGGCTTTATGTCATGAGTTTGTGGTGGAATTGAGAATGAGAACAATAGCCTTCATTCCAGCAAAGATTATTTCAGTTATGCAGTTGGAGCAGGTGTTTGCATTGGAAGATCAGAAACAGTAATCTGACTATGGAAAGGAGTAGAACTCACAAAGGCATTTCCACATGGAACCATTGAAAGGACACAGGTTCTTTCATGGCAGTGGGAATGGTTAGGTGAAAACTAAGTGTGACAAAAAAATTTTAAGCAAAGGTTATAAAGAGGAGATCCTAGGTTTGGCATTTTCTGACATGGATATCAGGTGTACTACATGCTTCTAACAGAATCATGCAGATCATAGTTCAGATAGTTGAGCACAGGATAGTTGTTGGTACTGCCAGTTGAGGTTTTTAAAAATAACAACTCTGGTTTTTATGCCTATAAGTGATTGTGTATATCCTTTAGATTTGTAACATGGCTACGAGTGTTTAACTGGATGCAGAAGTGGATGGACAGGAATCAAACCAAAGGTAGGTAGACAGCACTATGGTCCTCTGTAGAGACACCATGGATTTCGTTGCATAAACTTGCAACTTGGATAGGAAAATGGCTGAATGACAGGTATCAGAAAGTGATGGTTTTGGAAATGCTGAGTGTAAGAGGAGGGTGATCAGTAATATATCACAGAGTTCTGTTTGGAATATTGTTATTTAACTTGTATATTAATGATAATGGAGATAGTCCAGATGATGATATCCAGTTATTTGCTGATGATGCTGAGTTTGGGAGAGAGATAAAGGACATAAGCAATGCAGAATTCCTGCAGGTTGATTTTGAACAGCCTGATTATATTTGTGAATAAAAACAAATGTCAGTTCATCGTTGCAAAGTGTAAGGTTATGCATTTTATATGGGGGTGGAGGGACATTGCAAAGGAGATGTTAGAAATATACAAGTTAGTAAGGGGAACTTATGTTATAGATACACATGATATTTTGCAGCTTTGGGATTATAGTGGACAGATAGTTAAATAACTATGTAGGCTGTTCAATAAGTAATAAGACTATATTTATACAGAAAACAGATTACCTTTAATCGTCATCATTTACATGGTCTTTTTCGAAGTAACTACCATGAGACGCGATGCATTTGTCCCAACGTTGCATCCACTTCTTAAACACATGTGAAAGTCCGTTTTTTGAGAGTTCTTTCAAAACTGCCTCCGCAGCTTTTACACATGCTTTGTTGCTTTCGAAATGGCGGCCTCTTAGTGGTTTATTGAGCTGAGGAAACAGCCAGAAATCGCACGGTGCAAGATCAGGACTGTATGGAGGGTGTGGTAGGATATCTGTGTTGTTCTTCTGCAAAATGTCCACTACGCAACCAGCAATATGTGGCCTTGCATTATCATGGTGCAATAAGAAGCCATTCTTCAGCAATGGACGCTTCCTTTTGACGTGCTTGATGATAATCACTGCTGTGTTGATCATTGTCTCTGTGATGGACGTTGAAGGTCTTCCCTCACGTTCAAGATCTTCCACATTTTGCCTTCCTTCCTTAAAAGTTTTATGCCAGCGAAAAACACTTGCCTTCGACATTGTTTCATCATAGAAAGCTTCGCGTATCATGGTTAAAAGTGTCCGATGCCGATTTTTGCAAATGCACACAAAATTTAATCGCATAACGCTGTTCCAAAGACTCTTCCATGTCGAAGACTGGTCGCGCCTTGTAGGCGCGCTGAAACAAGCTTGCGTTTAGTCATGTGACGCTCTGGCACATCAGCCCGTATACGCCATCTATCAACCTCTTTTGTTAATACAGACAGCAACATTTCTTTATTCCACAGAAATTAATATTGTGATGAGTGATATTGCCACAGTAAAATTAGTCTTATTACTTATTGAACAGCACACGTACATTGCTAAGGTGGAGAAGTTATCGCATTGGATAATTGCACTGTTGAAGTGAATGCTATCATATAAGATAAAGGAAGTTATTTTCCCACTTTACATGGCATTGATAGAACCACATCTGTACACACATTGTCATCTAGGCTCTGATGTGATGGGGAGACAGTTGAAAAGTCCAGTGCCAAGTAGTGATGGACGTTGAATTCCATAGGTCAGTTATCAACCAAGTTGATAACTGACCTATGGAATTGTACGAGAAGATTCTTTAAATGAGAGGAAGTATTATAGAAATGTATAAGTTAATAAGGGTATCTTATAGTATAAACATAACTGAAATTTTGCAGCTTATGGCTAATTGAAGTAGAACTTGGTTATTTCTGAAATTTGGCTTAGGGTTTAGTTAGGAAGCAGAAATCCAAGTTCTTTCAAAGCATAGCAAGTGTGTGGAATGGAATGGAGTACCATTAGATGTGAAGTTATCTTTGAATCTATTCAGAGAAAGAGAGATATGATAGGTATTTAAGTATGAGTGACTAAAGATCCTCCCTATGTGAGTTCTTAGACTTCTTAGAGTAGACCTGCATAATAGTTATAATAGTAGAGATTCTGATTTACTTCCATGATTTCACAACTCTTTATCTTCAGGTAAAAATCATCATCATCAAATTCCTGCCATGTACCCTCAAGGGGAGTACAGGATATCACAGTACTATATGAAAAAATTACATCATTACTAACTTCCTATCTACAATTTTCCTCCAAATCAGTCTGTTACTTGTCAACTCCAACATTATCAGATCTTATGTTTCTATCATCTAAGGCACTTTGTACCGGTCTTCCTCTGGGTCGTTTTCCTGCCAACCCAGAGAACACTTGTTTTGCTAATCTTTCCTCTCCCATTCTATTTAAGTGACCATACCACCTGAGATTAGCTCTGCTAACGCATTCCTGGATGCTGACAATGTCAAGTTCTTTCCTAATATCCTCATTTTTAATATGATATTGCCATTGATGCCATCTGTTCACGCCTCTAATCTTTCTCAGGACTCTCATATCTGCAGCCTCTAGTCTTTGGTCAAGTGTTTTACTTCTGACCCAGCTCTCAGATCCATAAGTTAAAACTGGTTTGAACACTGTCTTGTATACAGCTAATTTAGTGTTCCGACTAATTTCTTTCTTATTCCATATGAATTTATTCAATTGACTTCCCACCATACCAGCTTTGCTGATTCTGTTGTCTATTTCTATATTTAATTTACCATCTTCAGTAAAAATTGTGCCTAAGTAGTTGAAATGTTTTACTTGTTCCACAGGTTCTCCATTCACAACATAGTTGACATTTTCAATGATTCTGCCTATTTTCATTGTCTTTGTCTTTTTATTGCTGACCTTCATACCATATCTATTACAACAGCTATTCAATTTAGTCAGAGAATCTGGCAGACTTGTAGCAGATTTATTTAGAAGTATAACATCATCCGCATAAAGCAAAGAGCTGACATTAACATCTCCAATTTTAATATCAGGTTTAATACCACATTCCTTCATAATGTGATCCATATAGATAATGAATAACAGAGGGGATAATGTACATCCTTGTCTCACACCAGATTTAACATTAAACCATCTTCCTGTACTTCCTTCAATTCTAACTGCTGACTTACAACTCAAATAAAGACTAAGTATTGCTTGATATAATGCCCCATTGACACCATATAACTGCACCGTATTGAATAGCTTCTCTCTTGGCACCTTGTCATATGCCTTTTCCAAATCGACAAAACTTAAATACAGATCTTTGTTATATTCCCATGCTTTCTCGACTATTTGTCGTAAAGTGAAGATCTGATCCTGACAGCCTCTATTTGGCCTGAATCCAGCTTGTTCTTCACCAGGCTTTTCTTCCACAATTCTTCTCAACCGTTTCTCAAGTATACTTGCATAGATCTTGCCAGGAACACTCAGTAGGGAAATACCTCTGTAATTCTCACATTCAGTTTTATTTCCCTTTTTATATATGGGTACTATGAGAGCTCTACTCCAATCATCGGGAATTCGTCCCTCTGTCCAGGCTTTCTGAACTATGCAGTGCAGCCACTGTAAGACTTTTATACCACCATACTTCAGCATTTTTCTGGTCAAATATCATCTACTCCTGCTGCCTTTCCACATTTCAAGCCATTGATGGGTTTTTCTACTTCAAGTATGGATATGTATTCCTGACTGCATGCCTGGTCAGTGTTTTTTATCACTGTGCTGTCATCACTGCTTGTTTCATTTAGCAATTTTTCAAAGTAATTACTCCATACTTCAAGGATATCTTTTTCTCCTGTTTTCATGTCACCTTTATCATCTCTAACTCCTTTTACAGCACTCTTTCCTCCATTCCTAAGCTTCTTCAACAACCTCCAGAATATTTTGCCACCTTCTTGATATTTATTTTCTATATTCTTGCCAAAGTCCTCCCATGACTTTTGTTTAGCTAGTTTTACACACTGTTTAGCTTTCTTACATTTGTTTCTGTATTCTGTAAGAGTAAAAGCTGAATTATTTGCCAGGAACTTTTGATATGCTTTCTTCTTTTCCTTCACTGCCTCTTTAACTTCCTGTGTCCACCAGGGAGTTCTGATTTTTTTATCCTTGCACAGAACCTCACCACATGCCTCTGGCAGAATCAATCAATGTTTTCTTCAGAGTTTGCCACTGAATCTCCAAGGTTTGATTCCTGTTCTCAAACTCTTTCATTTTCTTTTCAATAATCTTTCTGTATTTTAGTCTACAGTTCACATCTGAGAGCTGCTCAACTTTTATTCGCTTTAAAACTTTCTTACATGTTATTCTTTTCAATATGAAATTCAATTTTATCCTGCTCAAGACTAAATAGTGATCACTTCCAATTTCAAATCCGCTGTACACTCTGGTGTTCCTGCACCAGGGAGAAAATATCACTATCAACAATAACATAGTCAATGAGGCTTTTCTTATTCCTAGCCTCTTCTCTCCATGTGAATTTGTGCACATTTTTATGTTGCAACATGGTGTTAGTAATAACCAGTCCATGTCCTGAGCAGAAATCCAACAGATATTTGCCATTATTATTAGCTTTGCTCTTTTCTCCAAATTTTCCCAAAATATTTTTGTATGTCTCACAATCATTTCCTACTCTGCTATTTAGATCCCCAACAAGGACCAACTTTTCCTTTTTCATTGTGTCAGTTGCTTTTTCTAGAGCGTCAAAAAATTCCTCCACTTCTACCTTAGTAGAACCTTCTGTGGGACCATAGGCACAAATAAGTCTCATTGTCCAGTTCCCCATTCTCATATTTGCCCACATTACTCTACTTGAGACTGACTGCCATTCAAGAAGATTAGCCTCGTATTTTGTGTTGAATACTATGGCTACTCCTTCTTTTCCTTGATTGTCATTGCCTGAATATAACATTTTGTATTTATTGCTCAGAACGATCTCACCAGTTTTGGTCTTTTTTGTTTCAGTCACCCCTATTATATCGAACTGGTACTTATCTAATTCCTCAGCTAGCTACATTTCTTTGCCATTCAGGCTTCTTACGTTGATAGTACCAATCTTTAACTCTGGTGATGTTGATTTGGGGTTTGTTTTCAGATTTGTTCCAGTAGGTGACTTTTCGCTGTTCGCCCTGGTTCCCTGGTGAAAACAACGGGGGCCTTGTTTAACCGGGCGACGCCCCAGCCGGCATGAAATTTTGTCATGTTGTACCGTCATTTTTTATTTTGGTTTAACCAATAAGAATACAATTTGGTCGGCTAAATCACAAATTGCCAGCCCATCCTCATTCGTTCAGTATCAAAGTAGATACCCAACAGGGTGCACCATGAGAAGGTGAGGATTGGACATTAGGTCAGAAGCCCTGGTCGGTTCTCCGCATTCCTTTAAAGGCTATGTGGAGGTCTCCTCTCAGTTATACAGCTTTGACCCTTAAGCACCCCTCAGGTAAAAATCTTATCTTGATAATGCCTGTTTGGTCTAACTCCATTATTCTTTAACAGTTCTCCTTTCAACAATTTTCTTAGTCTTTTTTTACATTATTCTTGCCTAAATCTTCCCTTGAACTAGTTTGTAGTTCAAATGTCAAATTGAAAAGTAACCTCAAGCTTAAAATACTATTACAATCCTTATTAAGAAAGTAGCTTCACTGTTCTTACCAGTAATAATAATAATAATGAATATGGATGTGATTCATCATTATGTTATTTATGTCATATTAAGACCTAATTTTCAACTCCTTTTCTTTCTTTTATTACAGGCTTGTTTTTTAAGAGGCCTGAATCCATTAGGGTTACCAAAAGAAGAATTGACCAAATGGCTGCAGAATTGGGTTGCAGTGTCAAAAGATATAGATAGTAAGATTATGGCAGTTATTATTTTTAAGTCATTGTTTCCATTCATGAGTTCTTTTTACTTTGTCATGCAAGACTGAAATGATAAGTTATTATCCAATATCCACAAATTACTGGTTTGGGAAAAAAAAAGTAATATAGTCTGTTAGGGCATATTAATCATATTCCCTGAATAATATGGGGCATATGATTAATAAAGAATATTAAGCAAGTAGTAGGTTTTTTAAAAAACTTTTTAATAACAATATCTTGTTGAATAAAAGTAAATGGAAAAGCTGTAGGACTTTTTTTTTCTTTTCTTTTCAAAACATATTAAATAAATCCATACTTATTAATCATTATAAAATTCTGTAAAACATATTTTGATCATGTAGTCAGAATGCACATCATTGCATGGGCTCCTTCACAGAGTCTAAAGTCTTTGTGGCAGATTCAAACTACTCACACAATGTCTATTGTCTCTCTCTTTAAACCCATTAACAGATAAAGCACTCACAACTTACTCTAGCAACCATTCCAATCATTCATGGCTCTCCAAGTGAAAAATATAGGCCTCACACCTTTGCTAACAACACTCTTACTTAACTTCTGGGAATGACCTCTTGGTCTGCTCTCTTTGAAGCAAGTGCACTACTTCCTCATCCCAAGAAACCTAAGTGACTAGACCCAAGGAATGATAACTTCCTTATCTCTGTTTGTGTGTTTTTCACTAAACTAATAGTAATACTATGAACAACCTTAGCAATATGTCCTATAAACTTCAATTCTATTACCACCCCAAATCTAGCATCATTATCAGTCACCTGGAGTATAATTCCATCAGTGTGGTACACAGCTCAAAATGCATTACTTTCACTTTTCTACATTAAACTGATAACATTATCTTTTGCCCATAGTGCCAGCCTGTTTAAATCATCCTGCAAGCTCTCTGCATCTCCTCGATTAACTGTTACCTACCTACCCAATTTTGCATTATCAGCAAGTAACTGAATATTTCCCTTCAAATTATTTCCTGTATCATTTATGTACAAGTTAAACAGTAGCAGTCCAAGCCCAGAACTGTGTGGCACACTGCTAATTACCTGGATTCTACTCCTTTGTTTATCTTTTTTGGTATCTGTCCATCAGCTACCTTCATATTGCTATCACCAGCTTCATATCAATCCCCAGTTTGTTCTAATTTGCATTACAGAGTTCTGTGTGGTATCCTTCATTGCCTTTGTAAAATCCATCGGTATCATCACGGACTGCTCTACTCACTCACTACTCTGTGGAAGTTAGAGCTAGTAGTAAGAACCAGAAAAATCTATCTCTTGGCCCTTTCTTAGTTGTGCACAATGTGTTCTCTCCTCCACCTTTCATATAATGAAAAATTTCATCAGACAGTATCCTATAACATCCATTCAGAAGTTTATAGACATTTATCTTATCACCGGGGCAAATTCTTCGAAAAAAAACGCAAAGAACAATTATTGGCGCACAAGCATTAGGCTTTTATTTTTGTAGACAGACGACGTCTTATGCTTGTGCGCCAATAATTGTTCTTTGCGTATTTTTTCGAAGGCTGATGCTTGATCGTCAATCAAAGCTACCTAGGCTTGCTTGGTTGTATGGGCTTCCAGGTCCTCGCTGCAGCACTATGATTTCATGCGCGTGCATAGCCATTTCCACTTCCTTCACGTCGTCTTAAACACAGGCCATACACAGTCGAAGTAGCTCTAGCCAGTGAGCTTCAGCCAGCCTTTACAAGTGTACATGTTGCTTGGGAAAATTAAGTTACAACCAACTTTTTATGATGATGTTATTGACCAGTTCATAAAGAAGAACGATAGGGTAGAATTTGTATTCAAGTAGCTAAATTGAAAAAGATAGAATATCATTTATAAAATAAATGTTGTATTTGTATGATTAAATGTACATAAATTTCTAAATATATAGTTTTAAATGGTCAGTAATTCATTATTCTGCTAATCGGACTTCAATCACACCGCTCACCCCCTGAATGATAACAAGAGCAAGCGTGAATTTCAAGACCAGCATTCGCCCCTGCTTATCACCCCCTTTTTTCCTGTGTATCTGCAGTCCATGTACTCTCAATAAATTCCATGATCTCGATATAATCTTTCTCGCTCTGTTTGCACTCTGTCTACAGCCTGTTCCGCTCTGAATTCAGGAGACAAAATCTAAGCATAGTAGTCCAGTTGTGGTTGTATCAAGTCCTCACAAAGAGGCAGAATGACTTCTTTTTCCATATCAATATTTGCTTCAACATTGCAGTTATCCTCTGGGTTGTATTTGCAATTTTTGCTGTGTGACCTTTGAACTTCAAATTCCCACCCACCAAGATCCCTAGCCTCCTCAATTTTTGTAGCACAACCCTACCAATATAATATGGCAATGGAAATCTCATCATGCCAAAGTGCATAACTTTGCACTTATTAACATTGAATTGAAAGCCATTATCAATTGCCCACTTTTCCAGATTATTCAAATCATTCTGCAAGTGCTACATATCAATAGTATCCCTGATTGCCTTTCTATATTTGTATTATCAGCAAACAGTTGAAGATCTATTTCCTGTCAGATCCTTCCCAATATCACTAATGTGTAAATTGAACAACAGTGTTCCAAAGATTGATCCCTGGGATCAGTCCTAGACTGATCTATTGAACAGCCTACTGGTCACCTTAAAGCTGGCAGATTCACACCCACCATATACTGTTTTCTGCTGTGTCTGTCAACCATCTACTCATCCAATCCCATATAATTTTTTAGTTTATACAATAGCTTTTCAAATGGCATCTTATCAAATGCCTTAGCAAAGCCCAACAGTGCCATATTGTATCCATTTCTTTTATCCAATTCAGCCATAACAGTATAAAATATGAGCAGATTGCTAAAATGTGACTTCTCTTTAGTAAACCCATGCTGTTCTTTGCAAAGTAAAGCTTACCTGTCAATCCATCTCTGTATGCAAGTTCTTACCAATTTCTCTAAAATCTTCACCACCACCACTCCAGAGATACTGATAGGTCTGTAGTAAGGCACATTGATTTTTACACCACCCTTGTACAACAGAACTATCTTACATTTTTCCATTCATGCAGCATTTTTCTTGAGCTGAGACTATACAAACATGTCAAGAGCCTAGCCAGTTCATTTCAACATTGCTTTAGTATATGTGCAGATATTCTTCTGTCTCTATTTCTGAATTCCTATCAGGACTATGCAATAGCTCTTAAACTTCATTCTTGTGCACCTGGTAGATAGATCTTATTGAAGTGCATGCATTATTCAAAAAACCTCATCAGGTTCTGAAACAAGGGTACCATCTGCATTCACTAAAGTTATTCTGCCACGTTCATTATTTCTTTTACTTACAGCATAACAATAAAATTATTTTGGATTGACTTTAGCCTGCACAGACATTTTCTGTTCATAATCCAATTTAACTTTCCATACAATACTTGTAATTTTTCTTGCCTGTGATTTATTCATATATATTTCATAATTCTTCTCATTCTTATTTTCATGATATTCCTTCCACATCATCTTCTTCTTATGGATGGCTTGCTTAATAAGATAGAAAATTCATTTCACTTCCAGTCTGTTCTTCAAACTCTATCTAGGGTCACATTCAGTTACTGCTAATTTAAGCAATTTTCAAAGCTTCTCATGCATTGCTGAATCTTTCCTGTTCAGCACGTATTGAATTTCACACACACACACACAACTTTACACTCTAAAGTATGTAAAATAAAAGCAAAAATAATTGCTAAAATTACTAGTGTTCACTAAAATAAAAGACTTATTTGTAAGTCACATGCAGCACTGCTTCTAATTCATGATACACTCAAGATGTCTCTCTAACATCTGCAACCTTTTGCAGATGCAGTTGTTATAACAATGAATATGTTAGGTATTCCAGATTTCTACCTGTGATGCAAACCAAAAGAACTTTTGAAACATTATCTCTCATGCCAAGCAAAACAAATGAAAAGTGAAATAAATATGGCTTTTTGTTTATTTAAATAGTCTTATTGACTGACTAGGTCTGATTAAGAAATCCATACCCTCTACACTTAAGAAATCAAGAATGTATTCTTAACACAGATTTTACTGTAACACAATAAGATGTGTTACAGTAAAACACCGATTATCTGGGGCTCAATTATCCATGGGGTTGGATTAACCATAGTCTTCTGTAATACATAGAAATTTAATTTTTTTTAAAAATTCTCAGTGCAATGTGGATTCGTAAAATAACAGAAATCATTACTGCATATTTTAAATAACATTGCATCATTTGTGGATGTATAAGGAAAAAAAAATTAGAATAATAATGCTACAAAAAAAACAACCAAAATCCATAGATTTCCTAACTAAATAAGTTTAAAAGTGTTCACTTTTGTATTTACATACTACAAGAATGTTTATCTTATGTTTTTATAGTTATAGTTTTTTTTTAATGTATTTAATATGGTAAAACATAATTTGGATTAACCGTATTTTCAATTATTTGGGCTCTAGCATACCCCATTACCATGGACAATAGATGCTTTACTGTATTTAAGATTTCCCACTCTGTAAGTTTCAAAAGAAATTTCGAGAAAATTAACATTCTCGCTATGCTTTATACATAAGGGTATACAAATGAAGCTGAATTAGAAATTTTCAATAAGTAATTCATCAACAATTATAGTGCCTTAAACTACATAAATGAGAAATGCATTAATTTCACATAATTCCTGAAACATTCCTGAAACCTCAGCAATTATGGCTGTGTTGATATATCTAAGATTTGGGAGATAATCATTTTAAGATCAACTTAATACTTGTAAACTTCTTGTTTATCCAACAACAGATAGTAGCAAATTAGAACTTCTTTGTTTTTGTTCAGTTTTATTTATTTATTTATTTTATTTTTTTTTTTTTGGTGCTTGGTACTATGACAAATTGTTTATGCTTTTAAGATGCTCAATATAAAACCAATGAAACATTAGCAGCTAAATTTTTTTTTTCTCTTTTAGTGTTTTGAATTAAATACGTTATTTTTTACAAAATTACAGATGAATAATTGCTAATATCTAAGCTTATGTTTTATGTAAAAAAAAAAAAAATCAGCTAACGCCTTTTTATTCCCGTATATACGGGAGTAGGCGAGGCCATTTAGCCCTATCTAACTTTTGGAGACTGAGTGGGCAGTTCAATCTCCACTGGTACCCAATCAGAGACAGATGGCCCAAGGCTATCACTAATTAAGCGGTACGCAGTGAAGAGAGACGGCTCAAATGTGCCGCCATCTCGTGGTCTCTAACCCTAACACAATATATTTAATGTCTGAAATAATGTGGGTTCTACGGTTGATTTTCTTGAGTTTACAGGACGAAAAACCCGAGTTTCCGGGAGGAAAAACCTGCTTGCCCGTGCCAGAGATCGACTAACTCGGGAACCGGTCGAAAAAAGGCTTAGAAAAATTTCCTCTAGTCGCCGACTAGACTCGAAACCAAGACTTCCTTCGTGCGGCCTAGCGCGATGGTGTGCAAACGCCACATCCACTGAGCTACACAGGCTCTTATGTTTTATGTTGCTGTTGATATTTTAACATTTGTGTTTGAAAGAATAAAAATTCCTCTGTAGTTTTATGGTTTTCTTTTATCCTTTATATATTATAAAGTTCTCGAGTGCTTTTCTTCTTCCCATATTTTAATAATATATTTATATTACTGTTTCTTAGCAACTTAGTACTTTTTTTTTGTTTGTTTGTATCTTTTTAATTGCATTTACTGTTTTCTAGTGATATTTCATCATCTGGTATTTGTTCTGTGTACAATTTTGTGTACATAGTCATATATTTTATGATTTCTATCCACAAAAATGTTGCAATTTCAAGAAGTCTAAGATACATCGATACCATCGGTAGTTTAAAGATTAGATTAACCAAGTAGCTTTTCTGGAAATCAAAAATGAAAATTTTCAAACCACTTCAGGCTTTTGCTAAGCCACATGGTGGTCTAACATTGGGCAGTGAAATTCATCTAACACACGCACAAGCATCCATTGTCTGATAGTGGAATTTAAATATTCTGGTTCGAGAGCAGATAGTCTCTTGGCCAAATCAGGCTAGCTGTTCTCTGTCAGTATGGTTTTGTGTCTTCTACTTTCAAATATATTTTGTTTCCTTTATTAGTGAATTTTTGTGACTTCATTACAAGACATAGCATTTTTTAAAATTAAAAAAAAAAATTTTTTTATAGCCTGCATTATATTATCTTTCTGCTTTTTAATAGATTTTTGCTGTCTATTTAATTCTGTTAGCGTTTTCTGATTTCTCTAACGCTGTCTTGCAGTAATTTTCTTTCAAAATTTCTTTATTTCCATTTTTGCTTTGGGAGATTTTGTATTATTATTACCAACAACCTCCAGGGACTCATTGAGGGAGCCCACATACCCACATCAGCTGTCATACCTTTTCTTGAATTCATTCGTGCTGCCTGCCCTCACTATCTCTCCAGAGGAAAGTCATTCCAATTATGCACTGCTCTTTGAGAGGAAAAATCTAGCTCTCACCCCTTTCTTAACTACAGGTAACCCTCGTATAATGCGGATGTTAGGTTCCATAGAAATGCCACGTTATATAAATCGTGTTATGCAAGAATCAGATCGCATAGAAAAGTAGAGTTATTTCTGATATAATTTTTTTTTTAAATTATATAAACAACAATGACATATCCCACAAAAATATATTTTATTTACTTCAGGTAATTCATGTAAGTTAAGAAAACAAACTATGAAACAAATATATAGTATAAACTTATCAAAATTATTAGTTGTATGTAAACTTCATTGCACATAATGCATAAATTTTTAGGCAAAATAAAATAAAGCACATATTTTGATCATCATCACTGTCTTCGAAACTAAAAGAGCATAGATGTTCTTTATTTACAAGTGGCCGGATATCATCATCACTTGAAATCTCCTCAACATCATTTGTATAATTCTCATTGCATACTTCGGCTCGTTTAGTTATCAAGAAGTCAAGGTAAGACCTTGCTTACCGCTATGCTGCAATTTTTTTATTAAGTTCATAATATGGAGCTAAACAAATATCCAATTATCTCATAAATTTTCCAGAGCTCTCCACTGAGAGTGTTCATTATCCGTAAAATAACTCGCTAACTTTCTTGCCAAGTCCAATCCTTCTGCTAATTTCTTTAAACTGAATTCTTTAACGGATTCATCACAATCAGAATTTCGGCAGAATTTTCCCCGCCATTTGGTTTGATGTCATCTATTAATTGCACCAGTTCCTCATTTAAATCTATTTCCCCATCAATTAATTTGCTAATTTCATTTTCGACCATCGCAAAAGCTCTCTACGTGGCCATTACTATAAACATTTTTTTTTTACATAAAAAACAAAGCATTACATATTGTATGTAACCCATCAGAAAATAAAGTGCTCAGCTTGAGATTAACATACATGATTTTTAATGCGCTTTCCTGGCAGAAAATGAAGATAATTTTCAACAATAAACACTTTATACAGTAAACAATTGACATATATGCATACTAAAGGGTATTTTCCCAAATATAAATTCGCTTCTTATAACTGCATGCACGATATGGGCAGATGCAAATTTAATGAAGATAAAATTTGATAACAGAGACTTGTCTTTGTTATTCTGTTTCAATCATACATTATGTAGTGGCTGCATGCACATGTCAATTTGTTCTTTGTTTTGTGATGAAGACAATTTGAATTTACTGAAATATTGGAAGTATTAATTAAAAGTTATTCTAATTAATATATAGTGTGTGTGTTGTAACTTCCTTAATTAATATCATTATAACCCTCCCTAGAACCAGTAAGATGCAAATTAGCTAAGAAAAATATAAGAATTAAGTAACAATTCATAGCCTTTAAATTTATTTGGTTGGCCAACCGAATGGATAGCACCATCTTACAGACTATATATTCAACTATGACAAAGATGTGTGAGACATGGTCTTACTTATTGGAGGTCTGAGGTGAGCTTGAAAAAGTTCCATTTTGGTTTCTATAGCACTAATGACCATATTTACGAAATTATATAGATGATGTAGCCTGCCCATGATACTAAATTTTATAAGATTATAACTTTCTGTAGGTGAAATTGATATAAAATAAGTAAATCAGTTATATGTAATTAAATTTGGGCATCATTGCAATTAGTATAATACTTAATGCATTTCCATTTTTTTAGTTTTGTTTTGTAATTGCAGACCATTGAGCTCAGTGTGTTAAAGGAGAAAATAAAGAGCGAGTGTATTGTAATAGACTGTTGAATATTTTTGAATATTTAAAATGCATACGGTGAG
This sequence comes from Typopeltis vanoorti, assembly GCF_054136105.1. NCBI lineage: Eukaryota > Metazoa > Arthropoda > Arachnida > Uropygi > Thelyphonidae > Typopeltis > Typopeltis vanoorti. The sequence goes on from NC_143550.1 coordinate 141,703,886, forward strand.
TAAAGTTTAAGTTGTAAGCAAAATGGGTTACAAAATACATTGTACTGAATCATGTTATTGCTATAAGGTATCTAACTCTCAGCAAGGAACAACCCATCATTAATCCATAACATTACTAAAAGAAAATGAGCTTACTGTAAAATGTGCATTATCAGATAACTGAGGATTGCCTGTAATTGCCATTGGAACTGAATATTCCATTAGATGTTATTTCAATAACATTTTTATTTCTTTTCCAAATTGCAAAATTTTGCAAGTATGAAGTGCTTATCAAATATTCCAATATATTTTCAGGTCACGGACTCTCCCTTCTTCTTCATTGCCCTGTTTTGTTGGCTTACAATTACTCAAGCAACTGGCGATTGATTCATTGACATGAAGCCCTACGGTTTACCTGTAAAAGTTGTATCTAGTCCATGTCTATTGTGATCATACCGTTGAAGTCCTGTACAAATATGTATACCGAACTATAGTCTGTAAAATAAATATCAGCCTGAATTTCAATAAATAATTTTATTTATTTATTTACTTTTTTGCAGCATGTTTTGTAATATTTTAATATTGTCAGCATGTGTTGATATAAGATTTCATTTTTGTAAACAAAACAACAACAAAAAAAATTGATTGGATGCCCTATAATTTCTTCATGCAAAAACAAGATCATATTGCCATTCTAACTCAACTCTACACTTTATTTTGCCCATGTAGGATGAAATCCAAATACACTAGCTACATAAGTCTGACTGCTTAAATTTTCATCATCATCATCATCAAATTCCTGCCATGTACCCTCAAGGGGTGTACAGGATATGACAGTACTACATGAAAAAATTACAGCATTACTAACTTCCTATCTACAATTTTCCTCCAAATCAATCTGTTACTTGTCAAGACTACAACATTATCAGATCTTATATTTCTATCGTCTAAGGCACTTTGTACCGTATCAATCCACCTATATCTTGGTCTTCCTCTGGGTCGTTTTGATGCCAACCTGGCAGAGAACACTTGTTTCGCTAATCTTTTCTCTCCCATTCTATTTAAGTGACCATACCACCTGAGATTAGCTCTGCTAACGCATTCCTGGATGCTGACAATGTCAAGTTCTTTCCTAATATCCTCATTTTTAATATGATATTGCCATTGATGCCATCTGTTCACGCCTCTAATCTTTCTCAGGACTCTCATATCTGCGGTCTCTAGACTTTGGTCAAGTGTTTTACTTCTGACCCAGCTCTCAGATCTATAAGTTAAAACTGGTTTGAACACTGTCTTGTATACAGCTAATTTAGTGTTCCAACTAATTTCTCTCTTATTCCATATGAATTTATTCAATTGACTTCCCACCATACCAGCTTTGCTGATTCTGTTGTCTATTTCAATATTTAATTTACCATCTTCAGTAAAAATTGCGCCTAATTAGCTGAAATGTTTTACTTGTTCCACAGGTTCTCCATTCACAACACAGTTGATATTTTCAATGATTTTGCCAATTTTCATTGTCTTTGTCTTTTTATTGCTGACCTTCATACCATATCTATTACAACAGCTATTCAATTTAGTCAGAGAATCTTGCAGACTTGTAGCAGATTTATTTAGAAGTATAACATCATCCGCATAAAGCAAAGAGCTGACATTAACATCTCCAATTTTGATATCAGGTTTAATACCACTTTCCTTCATAATGTGATCCATATAGATAATGAATAACAGAGGGGATAATGTACATCCTTGTCTCACACCAGATTTAACATTAAACCATCTTCCTGTACTTCCATCAATTCTAACTGCTGACTTACAACTCAAATACAGACTATGTATTGCTTGATATAATGCCCCATTGACACCATATAACTGCACCGTATTGAATAGCTTCTCTCTTGGTACCTTGTCATATGCCTTTTCCAAATCGACAAAACTTAAATACAGATCTTTGTTATATTCCCATGCTTTCTCGACTATTTGTCGTAAAGTGAAGATCTGATCCTGACAGCCTCTATTTGGCCAGAATCCAGCTTGTTCTTCACCAAGCTTTTCTTCCACAATTCTTCTCAACCGTTTCTCAAGTATACTTGCATAGATCTTGCCAGGAACACTCAGTAGGGAAATACCTCTGTAATTCTCACATTCAGTTTTATTTCCCTTTTTATATATGGGTGCTATGAGAGCTCTACTCCAATCATCGGGAATGCGTCCCTCTGTCCAGGCTTTCTGAACTATGCAGTGCAGCCACTGTAAGACTCTTATACCACCATACTTCAGCATTTCTGGTCGAATATCATCTACTCCTGCTGCCTTTCCACATTTCAAGACTTTGATGGCTTTTTCTACTTCAAGTATGGATATGTATTCCTGACTGCATGCCTGGTCAGTGTTTTTTATCACTGTGCTGTCATCACTGCTTGTTTCATTTAGCAATTTTTCAAAGTAATTACTCCGTACTTCAAGGATATCTTTTTCTCCTGTTTTCATGTCACCTTTATCATCTCTAACTCCTTTTACAGCACTCTTTCCTCCATTCCTAAGCTTCTTCAACAACCTCCAGAATATTTTGCTACCTTCTTGATATTTATTTTCTATATTCTTGCCAAAGTCCTCCCATGACTTTTGTTTAGCTAGTTTTACACACTGTTTAGCTTTCTTACATTTGTCTCTGTATTCTGTAAGAGTAAAAGCTGACTTATTTGCCAGAAACTTTTGATATGTTTTCTTCTTTTCCTTCACTGCCTCTTTAACTTCCTGTGTCCACCAGGGAGTTCTGATTTTTTTATTCTTGCACACAACCTCACCACATGCCTCTCTGGCAGAATCAATCAATGTTTTCTTCAGAGTTTGCCACTGAATCTCCAAGGTTTGATTCCTGTTTTCAAACTCTTTCATTTTCTTTTCAATAATCTTTCTGTATTTTAGTCTACAGTTAACATCTGAGAGCTGCTCAACTTTTATTCTCTTTAAAACTTTCTTACATGTTATTCTTTTCAATATGAAATTCAATTTTATCCTGCTCAAGACTAAATAGTGATCACTTCCAATTTCAAATCCTCTGTACACTCTGGTGTCCTGCACCAGGGAGAAAACATCACTATCAACAATAACATAGTCAATGAGACTTTTCTTATTCCTTGCCTCTTCTCTCCTTGTGAATTTGTGCACATTTTTATGTTGGAACATGGTGTTAGTAATAACCAGTCCATGTCCTGAGCAGAAATCCAACAGATATTTGCCATTATTATTAGCTTTGCTCTTTTCTCCAAATTTTCCCAAAATATTTTTGTATGTCTCACAATCATTTCCTACTCTGCTATTTAGATCCCCAACAAGGACCAACTTTTCCTTTTTCATTGTGTCAGTTGCTTTTTCTAAAGCGTCAAAAAATTCCTCCACTTCTACCTTAGTAGAACCTTCTGTGGGACCATAGGCACAAATAAGTCTCATTGTCCAGTTCCCCATTCTCATATTTGCCCACATTACTCTACTTGAGACTGACTGCCATTCAAGAAGATTAGCCTCATATTTTGTGTTCAATACTATGGCTACTCCTTCTTTTCCTTGATTGTCATTGCCTGAATATAACATTTTGTATTTATTGCTCAGAAAGATCTCACCAGTTTTGGTCTTTTTTGTTTCAGTCACCCCTATTATGTCGATCTGGTACTTATCTAATTCCTCAGCTAGCTCCATTTCTTTGCCATTCAGGCTTCTTACATTGATAGTACCGATCTTTAACTCTGGTGATGTAGAGTTGGGGTTTGTTTTCAGATTTGTTCCAGTAGCTGACTTTTCGCTGTTCGCACTGGTTCCCATGGGGCATTATATCAAGCAATACTTTGTCTTTATTTGAGTTGTAAGTCAGCAGTTAGAATTGAAGAAAGTACAGGAAGATGGTTTTAATATTAAATCTGGTGTGAGACAAGGATGTACATTATCCCCTCTGTTATTCATTATCTATATGGATCACATTATGAAGGAAAGTGGTATTATGATATCAAAATTGGAGATGTTAATGTCAGCTGTTTTTATGAGGATGATGTTATACTTCTAAATAAATCTTCTACAAGTCTGCAAGATTCTTTGACTAAATTGAATAACTGTTGTAATAGATATGGTATGAAGGTCAGCAATAAAAAGACAAAGACAATGAAATAGGCAGAATCATTGAAAATGTCAACTGAGTTGTGAATGGAGAACCTGTGGAACAAGTAAAACATTTCAGCTACTTAGGCACGATTTTTAGTGAAGATAGTAAATTAAATATAGAAATAGACAACAGAATCAGCAAAGCTGGTATGGTGGGAAGTCAATTGAATAAATTCATATGGAATAAGAGAGAAATTAGTCGGAATACTAAATTAGTTGTATACAAGACAGTGTTCAAACCAATTTTAACTTATGGATCTGAGAGCTGAGTCAGAAGTAAAACACTTGACCAAAGACTAGAGACCACAGATATGAGAGTCCTGAGAAAGATGAGAGGCGTGAACAGATGGCATCAATGGCAATATCATATTTAAAACGAGAATATTAGGAAAGAACTTGACATTGTCAGCATCCAGGAATGCATTAGCAGAGCTAATCTCAGGTGGTATAGTCACTTTAACAGAATGTCTGGTAATTAGTTTACAGAATTAACATCGCATATAAAGTATATTTATTAAAGGTAACTTTAATCAATAACTTCTATATTTCGGCAACGTCATGTTGCCATCTTCAGGAACATAAAGATATGGTATGTGCATGCAGGCACTAACAAAAGCAAATGAGGAAGAGAGCAAGAAACTAATATTGTTCCTAAAGTCTTAATGGTGCCATCTGGTGGGCTAATTTGGTTGTCTTGGCAGTTGGGCTGAAGTTCTCATAATGTAAGTCTCCCAAATTTGGGGTAGTTTCATGCACCCAAATTTGTTGAGATTAGGAACTTTTTTTTAGAGCTGCTGATGATTCCTTGAATAATCTTTCGTATTTAAACTTGCTGCGGTGTATTATTTTGTTTTCTTCCAAAGAATTCTATGGTGGGTATCTAAGGCATGGTCTGCCAGCCCAGAGTGGCTGTAGAAATATAGAAGTTATTCATTAAAGTTACCTTTAATTAATATACTTTATATGCGTTGTTAATTCGTAAACTAATTACCAGTTATGTATGACCAGCGTATAAGCCTTGCTACTAGAATTAAACAGAATGGGTGAAGAAAGATTAGCAAAACAAGTGTTCTCTGCCACTAGCAAAACGACCAAGAGGAAGACCAAGATATAGGTGGATAGATACGGTACAAAGTGCCTTAGACGATAGAAATATAAGATCTGATGATGTTGAAGTCTTGACAAGTAACAGACTGATTTGGAGGAAAATTGTAGATAGGAAATTAATAATGATGTAATTTTTTCTTGTAGTACTATCATATCCTGTACACCCCTTGAGGGTACATGGCAGGAATTTGATAATGATGGATTCCAGTAACACTGAAACATTTAGCTTTTTTTCCCCTTTAAATTATGCATATATTTATACTCATATAGGTTATTTTATTTATTTTTTTTTTTTTAAGCACCATCTTGGTACATGTGGTTGATCTGTCATATAACTAATGCTGATAGTTTTATATAACTTAAGTCTTTCTTAGAATCTAAAGCATCTGTTTCAGTGTTATTGGAATTTTACTTTTGTAATTTTACCTGATCTTAATTACATTAAGAACTTCAAATAGAATGAAAACTTTAAATTTTTAAAATGAAAAGGAAGTAGCTGATTCAAGGCAATTAATTGCCGGCCGTTTGCAGTTTTGGAGGCTGTAGCCATTGGGTAAGAAAGTATTGAAAACATGGTAAGTTCAGTAGTTAATGCACTGCTGTCAGAACTGATTAATTTTCGCCCTATTATATAGGGTTTTTATAATCCCATATTATTAGATATGGGATGACTACTGGTGAATATATCTGCCAGTATGTGTTTTCTGTAAATAGAAAATCCCAGGGATCAGAATATCAGGGTGTCTGGGAATGGGAGACTATTGTTATTTTCCTTTTCCATTGTAAACTGGATTCTTGGATGTAGACTATCAAGGTGACTGAGGAAGGAATCTAATGTGTCTGGGCCATGAGGCCAAATAGAGAACATATCATCTACATATCTTAACCAGATAGAGGGTTTTAGAGGAGAAGAGTCTATGACTTGTTTTTCAAAATTTTCCATGTAAAGATTGGTGAGAGGGGGGAACCAATGGTAGTTTCCTCTATCTGTTTGTAGATTTTGTTCTTTCAAGAAAAATAACCAGATTAGATGGCAAAGGAAAAGAGCTCTAAGAAAGCAGAAGGAAAAACTTTTTTTAAGAGTGTTAAGGTGTCATTTAGGGGAATATTGGTACAATGAGATGATGTCAAAGCTGACCAATATGTCTGTATTAGTAAGATTTTCAATTAACTTTTTAAAGTGGGTAGAGTTTTTTACACGAGATGTGGTAAGACCAGTGAGGGGAGTCAAAGAGTTAGCTAGCTGTTTGACAGTTTGTAGCAAGGAGCATTGGTGGCGTCTACTATAGGTCTTAGGGGAGAATTAGGTTTGTGGATTTTCGGTAAACCATATATACGGGGGGGAGGGTGAGAACCAAATGGTTTGAGTTTTTTTGTAATGTCAGGAGGCCAAGAGGACACTTTTTTTAAGTAGGTTTTTTAACTTGAGTTTTTGTGGGATCATGTTCAAGTGGTATGTGGGTAACATGATCAAGGATAATAATATCCATTTTCCGATTATATTCTATGGCGTTAAGAATGACTGTGGCATTACCATTATCAGCTCTGGTGATGACAGTACTTTTTTCTTTCCATAATTTTCTGAGGGCAGAGAGTTGTCTGGAAGATAAATTAATTTTTGGAGGTGATGACCAGGAGAGAATGTTAGCTACATCAAGTCTGATGTTATTGGCTGTTTCTGGAGCCAAGTGACAAATTCCATGTTCGATGTTGTACATAATATCCAATACCGGAACTTCTTAAGGCGAGACGGCAAAATTGTGTCCGAGGCTTAGGGCACTAACGGTATTTTCGCTGAGTCTTTTGGACGATAGGTTGACTACTGTATGAAGCGGTTGAACTTGAGGTAGTGGTTTAGATTTACACAGGTTATTAAACTTTTTGATGTGCTTATTTTTTATTTTTTGGAATTCTTTCTGAGATGCCAAAGAGAATGGACCGAAGTTCAGGATTGAGTATAGTGGAGAGCTCTGACTGTAACGAGCCAATGTGCGGCGTTTAATCCAGTTTACGATGGAAAAGGAAAATAACAATTGTTTACCCTTCCTAGACACGCCTTCCTAATGGTAACCTTTCTTTCTCTGTATATAGAAAACCTACTCGTACAGGCAGATACATTCACAAACTCTCCCACCACCACCCCTCTCAGCAATATGGCATTATTAAAACTTATCAATAGAGCCCACAATCTTTGTTCCAGTGAAACTGCCCTTTCAACCGAACTCAAACACATACACAACACCTTCCTTTCCAATAGCTACAATGACTACAGAATTCAAAAAATAATCAAGTCCTTCTCCATTCCCCAACCATCTCTTCAGAAATGCCATCACCATATCTTATATCCATGGTACATCAGAAAAAATAGCCAGATCATTAAAAAAAAAGTACAACCACCATGCAGCTTTTAAGCCCCACCATAAATTTGCTACCCTTATCCATTCCACCAAAGACTAGCTCCTTCCACTCTCAGTGCCTGGAGTATATAGAGTACCTTGTGCCTTTAAACTGGCTTACTTAGGACAGACAGGCAGATCAGCAACAATCTGGTTAGAAGAACACAAGTCATACATCTGCAATCACAATTATGGTCAATCTGGCCTTGCAGACCATCTTTTGGATATAACACAGGATCTCCTGGAAAAAACCACCATGCTCCACCATAGTAAATTCAAAAAAGAAAGACTTTTCTTTGAATCTGCATCTGCACTCAGGAATCAACCGAATTTAATACGGTTGCATTAAACTTCCCAAAATTTGGGAAGCTTTAATTATCAGAGATCCCTCTTCGCATCCTAGGCCACCTGCAAATGCCCATAGAGAGTGCACCACCTAGATAGGACTTTAGTTTCACTCACTGTTGTATTATATTTGTGTGTTGTTACAAAAGGTTTTTTGTAATCCCTGAAGATGTCTCTGTTAGCCAAGAAATAAGAAAAAAAAAATCTTAATGAGTAGGATTTAAAGCTCCGTAGGCAGAAGTATATATATAATAAAAATAGGAGTAGTAAACAAGATGTAAGGAAATTATTTTCACATGCGAGACAAATAGAATATAGAAATCCAGATAATCTTAACTGAAAGTGGAACACAGTTTTTCCCCTCAGCCTTACTACATTCCCATCCATATTAATAAACAATTTTACAGTAAAAACAAAAATACTATAACTATATAATTTATAAGTTTGCATATCATAGATTACCCATTCTTCTTTCCTGCTCAAATTTTTCCAATTCACCTCTTTCGAACTTCTTAATCATAAAGGCATTCTACAGGCATAAAGAAACAAAATACACACACACAAATACAGTGGAAAGATATTTAAATATTTGTAATTAATTACATATTTCAGTTTAAGTTTCTTAAACCATTAACAGTGTAACAAAGTAAAATTGGTAATTCAACAATATGTGTACATTATTTATAATCTTAAAATTATAAATAGGGAAACCAATCAAAACAAATAAGTAATCTGTGTACACTAAGATAGGACTTGGAGGTTATGACGTGAAGGAAAACCAGGCTTCTCTGTCATATGCTAATTGATGGATCTCTGATTCAGAGAGTTGGTAGGAAACGGGGAGAATATTGCTGATGTATTTCTAATATGGAGTTCGGGGTCTGCCTCTTTTTCTTTTTCCATCTGTAGGGGCGTAAAAACCAGAGCATCAAAGGGCAGAAGGTGGATGTCTGAGTTGGTGACCGAGCCATTTTATTTGGTTTCTTTAAACAATGCTGACTAGAGGATCTTGCTGGGTTTCATCTAATATAGTAGAGTTGGGAATGCGGTCTTCCCAGGAGTAATCCAGGATATTTCTTAGACAAGTAATTCCAAAACTATTTATAATATTGGTTGCTGCTTTTGTTGAGATGTTCTAGATCTGGGAGCTGTTCAGAAAGATAGACTGGCTGGTGCATTTGTAAAGATGAATCTTCGTCTCCTTTGAGATGAGGCTTGACTTCCATACGTTATTAAGATTTCTATGTAACTGTGCTTTCTGTTTTCTTGTTTTAATGTCTGTTAAGGAATCTGAGATGTGCACTCCAAGGTCTACTTCTTCAAGGTGATCATTTTGATTTATATATAGATGTGCCCATCTATCTGATGTTTTAGTGATATCTATGTAGGTACATAAAAGTGGTATATTTTTTCATTTTCAGCTGTCAGAGAGAGAGAGAGAGCCAAGTAAATATAATACTATTAGGATCTGAAATAGGTGTGTGAGTGTAATTATATTAAATAAATAAAAAATACAATTACTGATAATTTCCAGAGGATTTGGGTGATAGAGAAAGACCTCAGCACTTTCCGTAAAAAGATATTCCAATTTGTGGGAGCAACAGTGCAATGATTTAGCATCATCTCAAAGGATCCTGTGGTAAGAATTAGTAACTGCATGTTCAGCAAGGCCAGATTTGTGATATTTTTTGGATTCAGTAAGGAATAGTATTCAGAAAAGCATTTAGTAATGAATTGACCTGTTTGACTAAAGTAAATTAACTTGCAATTACATGAAACTGAATAGACAACAGGTAGCAACAAAGGTTGTACTCGATCCTTAGAAGACAACAAAGAGCTCATTTGATTAATAAATTTAAACTTGGCTGAAATGAAATTTCACAAGTAAACAAGAATCATGTTCAGAAGTACCTCTTCTTGTGGAAGTAGCAGAAAAATGGCTTGGTGGTAACTACCTCCATAATTTTTTCAAAAATGTTAAATTACTGCACAGTTGTTATCACAATTTGAACGACTTTTTAAACAAATTGGTCCTCCAATATCCAAACCTCAACTTCAATGATGAATTGTCTATGCCCAAAATTTGAGAAATTATCTGCAATGGTAATTTTTTTTTAAATATAGTTATGCAAACACTAATTTAAATTTCTGATTGTAATTATATTTGCATGCTTATCTCATGACTGCACATGAAGAAAATACCATTGCGCTTACACATACATTGTTTGAATATCCCAGTTCACTTTGTGATACTGATGATGGTTTAAGCAACTTAAACCAAAATATGTCCATAATTAATTACATTTAATTAAATATCTTTCCACTGCATTCACGTGTGTATTTTTGTTTGTTTATGGATTCACAGTTACCTCTATATTGAAGAATTCCACTGGTATCTGCTGCAACATTTACTGTGGATGAGCTGAGGATTTTTTCCCCCATTTTTATCAATTTTATATACTATTTTTTTAATCTATTTTTGCATAATTCCGAAACCCTGCTCTAGAGACCAAACATGGAACTTTTTCGACCACTTCAAACCTCCCATAAGCAGGGCAGTGGTCTCACACTGGGCAATGAAATTCATCTTCCACCTAAAGACAATCATAAACATCCATATCCATGGCAGGATTAGAACCTGCGACCTGTTGGTTGGAGAGTGAGTGTGCTAACCACTTGGCCAATCAGGCTGACATATTAAGCTATCACCTTCACATTTTTACCTCTTCGACTAAACTTCATAATCATAAGGCGGCATTCCCCAGGCAACTGCTGCAATTATATTTTGATGTTAGCTTCCTGGTTCTTTTTTGCATATTTTATGGCTGAGATGTCATCTTTACATTTCCACCTGCTAGTAATATTACTGACAATTTATTCTGAGTGATGCAATCCATTTTCCAATGTCACGAATGGATAGGCCAGTGATATGGCATCCTATGCTAACACTTCTTTTGAAACCATAAATTTTTCTCCATGTAAAATAATAGGTTATATGTGTTTCTTTCTAAAATAATTTCTCTATATTTATGTGAACATGATGTAAATCACAAAATATTCAGGAAAACACAATGCCAACAAAAAGATATAGGATATATCCCAGATCTTATTGTACAATAAATATATGCAGTAAGATCAAGGGACAGATAATTTAGAAATTCCTGCTCTATAATCCAAATATGGTACTTATTTTTAAAAGTCACCTCATGTCTCTTCTCCAATCCTGTGTCCTCTGGAACAGCCTCTCTTGTAATGTGTTTCCCAACAACTACAACCTCCAGATTGTCAAGAAAAATATCAATAGAGTTCTTTCTCAGTCCTTTCCTGCATTCCATGTATGGAACTGATATGCTATAGGTTCCTTAATGATTAGGTCATTAAGAGTAAGTTATTGTAATGCAGTGGACGTGTCCATCCCTCCCATTCTAATATCTGTTACAGAATTCTCTTATTACAGGTAGCAATGTCATCCTTGAAACATTTCCAAACTTTTCTTTTTTTAATAGCCCTCGTTTAGTTTTTATTTAGTATTTTCTGAGTTATATTTTATTATTCGGGTAATATAATGTTAATTTATGGATGTATTGTACGTCCACGGTTCATAGAACCGTGGCTGGCAATGTGCCAAGAATAGAAAATTCAGCATGAATTTTCTTGGCAATGTGCCAAGAAAATTCATGCTGAAGGGGAAAAAGAAATAAAGGATGTACGAATTGGTCATCAACATGCGAAATCACATGCATTATACTTAAATTTTCCAACTGTTGCACAAGCAAAATAGTTACCACTTTAAGAACTAGAATTTTCATACGAGAAAAGCTCATTTTTCGACGTATAATAATAAAAAACACTCATCTCACGAAACTCATCGATTATCCTCATATCGGAATGGATTCTCCTTCTTCTGGCATGCACAGAAGTGTCGAAGAGTCTCGCATCTGTGGGCGTACAGTATATACTTATTTTTTTACGTATTTATGCGCCTATCTTGGCTACATCATGAGAAATGGCGAATACTAACTTCTACAAACTATTTTGATGGAATTGATGGCAAAGGAACTAGAAGAAGAAAAAGAATATCATGGTTTGACAACATCAAGACGTGGACAGGAAAGCGCAGCGTACAACTGCTCAGATTAACGCAAGAACACAGTTTGTTCGCCATGATGGTCGTTGACCTTCGATAGAAGATGGCACCATATCTTAACTTTTGAGAGCATTAAAAATTGAACTGAGGGGTGGGGGGGGATTGGATAGAAGAGATTTGAAGTATATATCTGCATCTAAAAAAAAAAAAACAAGAAAAACATGCCAAAGAAATTAGCGAAGAAAATATTTACTAAGAAATTAGTGATAAAAAGGGAATACCAAACCGACTGGTAAGAAACTAAACATTCAGGTATTGAACGAAATATTTCACATATTTGGGAAATTTTTCTTTTACCAATGTCACTTTCGTTAAGTATACTTGATGAGAATTAGTGCATGAAGTATCTGGAAATTTATATCATAAGAAATTAGTGTTTTTTGGCGTGATGTTTTTTTTTTATCAATATTTGAAGAAAACGAATATTATAACTATTTGTGAAGAAAATTATATTGTTGATACACGTCATATTGTAACTACAATGAAATGAAAATCTCATAGTAAATTCTCGACGAAGATAAGTATCACACTTAAAGAAAGCAGACTGTTTACAATAACCGAAACACACTCTCTCTCTTCACGTCATTCTAGCTTTAGGAGAAAGCTATTTATACAGTACTTTACTCGAAGCATTGCTAACTACACGGATGCAAATATTAGTGATTGTTAAGACGACTTATACACACAGTTCAAAGTACAAACTCTCATTCCTAGGCCCAGAACATTTGCTGACTTGTACTAAGCCTTGGCCTTCCTCCCTCCTTGCGTGTATATGTGAGGGAGGGAAGAATAGGCAGGCGGACTACGAGTACTTTCAGGGATTCATCTTAAATTCATATCCACAATTGTTTCTGAATCTGATTAACTGGTTGACCGGATGATTAGCGCATCCACTCTCCAACAAACAGGCTACGGATTCGAATCTTGTCGTGGACCTGAATTTATTATTGCCCTTAGGTGGTAGAGGAATTTCATTTCCCGTCGTGCGAGGACCATCTCCGCCTATTGGCGGAGATGGTCCTCGCACGGAGGAGGCCTAAAGTGACTTGAAAAAGTTCCGTTTGGTGTCTAGAACAGCGTTTCCGGATCAGGTAAAAATTAATAAAAAAATACAAAAAAAAGAAAAAATCTCAAAATAGAAAGAAAAAAATCTTTAGCCCATTCACGTACTAATGTACTATAAGTTTGCAGCCGTTCTTGGGTGGGAGTAACAAAACAAAATTAGAAGAATTATTTTAACCGATCGGCACACCGAGCGTGTGTGCTCAATTCCTCCATTTTAAAGTCTAAGACTTCAAAATGGAGGAAGAATTTGAAGTATCGTGCAAAATAAAGCGATATCCGACCCGATCTGAAGTTGGATACCATAAAATTAGCATTTACACAGAGGATCTTCTGATCCATTATGTGTATCGGAAGATCCTCAGAAGTATACACACATACATACATATATATAAATATATAATGAACTTAGCATGACTGACTTGATTTAAATCGCTTAAAAATGCATATATGTTTAAAAAAAGCTCGTTTCTGAACTCAGAAATGTGAAAGCAAAATTTTTCATAATTAAATTCATTTTAATTCTTATGGAGAATGCCCAATGAAGCAATCGGCAGCTCAGTAATTGCTTTTAGAAACGTAGTTTGCTGGCTATATTTGCAAATACATTTTTACGAGATTGTTTTTAAGGCGCTCTCACTTTACAATGCTAAATATAGGAAGAGGTTTTTTTCTTTTTAAGTAATAGCGAGATCGCTTTTTTTTTTTTTTTTTTGTCATTCTTAGATTCGAAGATCCTCTGTATAAATGCTAACGTTAAGGTAGCCTCAATCACAAAAGAAATGTACATTTAAATTGCAAAATTTCAAACATGCTTAAACTTAGCTTAGTTTTTAAACAAAAATAGGCGGATGATTACCATATATTAAATGGGAGAGTGAGGGGGGGGGATTATACTCATTTTGCTGGAGAGTAAAACTATAAGAGCAATTTTAAGCAAAGCTGCTGAATAGAAAGAGAAAGGTAAGACTGCTTCAAGTTCATCGTGCATGCAGACCACTCGAAATCAAAGTATTATAATGATTGAATTAGAGAAACTTCTTTCTACACGGATCGAAGATTGTAACCAAAAACGGATCCCGCTAAACACTGACTTTATTAAATCAAAAGCATTAAGTCTTTTTGCAACCTGGAAAGAAAGAGCTATCAATGATGGAAAAGAAGAAGAAGAATTCCACACTAGTGCTGGGTGGTTTCAGCGTTTCAAAAAAGAGAAATAACCTACATAATGTTTGAATCACAGGCGAAGATGCAAGTGCAGATAACGAGGTGGCCACAAATTATCCAGAGATTTTGAAGAAAATTGTAGAAGAAGGGAGAGGGGGACTATTGTGACTAACAAATATTTAATGTCAATGAAACCAGCCGTTTTTGGAAGCGAATGCCTTCCAAGACTTTTCTTGCCAAATCAGAGCAATCTCAGCATGGTAATAAAGTCTCAAAGTCGAATGACATTTCTGCTGGCAATACGCAAGCCATTTGGAATCCCATACTTCTACATTGTGCAAAATTATTTTAGAGGCTTTTCAAATGAATCTAAGTTAATTAAATCTCATTCTGAGAAATTGGGTGATTCCGCCCTATAAAATTTAGATGCGCAGCGGGAAGATCCTGAAGAATATGAAGGAAATTTAATTGCTGACAATTGCTGAAAATGTTCGTACAATCGAAGTTTTTAAGCAGCAATGCTTAGGCTGACCCTTATGAGGAGAGAAGCAGTAAAATTTGCAGATGAGTAGAAAAGGCAATGGGGGCCATACCGTCGGTTGTATGCAAAAAACAGAATCCCCGCCAAACTACGTTAGCCCAATTCTTTGTTAAGAAGTAGAATAATAAATTGATATTCTGAATATGTTTTATGTCTATCAGCTTCATGGTTTTCCTTTAATTAGGCCCTGAGATATACCCTAATTCTTTTATAAAAAATAAGGGTCAAAAAAGAAATTTGAGGAACGAACTCTTCCCCATAGGTTACTATATTCAATTAGTGCGTTTTCGATTAATGCGCTTGTTTTAAGGAACGCATTAGGCGCACTAATCGAGGGATTGCTGTATTTCATATAATATTAGGATAGGATGATTGTTTTAAATTATTAAAAATGGCATTTAAGAGATAGTTTTGTGAAATATGCAGCAACTGTTATTCGTTTTATTGTTCTTCAGGAAACAATAACCTTGGACGTAATTAATTGAAAATTGGTATCTTGAATACGATTTTAGAACCGTCCCACTTCTGGTTTTTCATACCGAATTGTTTTTAGTTTTAAAATCTGACAAACCGATGCAAAATATGTTACAACTTACAAACCAATATATATATATATGAATAAGCTTTAATGACTGATACCGAGAGATAAAAAGATGACATGATATATTTGAAAAGATACTACTAGTTTACTAGTTTCGTTGAATAGATCAACATCCTCAGGTATCACAATCAAAGAAATATATAAAAAATTACAGAGACTTCAAATTGTAATAACAGAACAAGTATAAAAAGACAGTAGCGTGTTATACTTGTTCTGTTATTACAATTTTAAGTCTGTAATTTTTTATATATTTCTTTGATTGTGATACCTGAGGATGTTGATCTATTCAACGAAACTAGTAAACTAGTAGTATCTTTTTAAATATATCTTGTCATCTTTTTATCTCTCGGTAACAGTCATTAAAGCTTTTTTATAATATTCCAACCGAGTAAAAATGAATTCTGAAGAAAAAAAAAAAAAAAAAATATATATATATATATATTAAAATAAAATCAACTTCTAACCAAATATATATTTCACAGGATTCATGCAAATCTATACATTAAAAATCAAGAAATCCACTTTCGTTTTCTTTCTCTTCAATGTTAGATTTTATTGAACTACTGCAATTGTTTTCCAGTTACGCAACACACAAGACCCAGTAGCGCTTAGCTACACCGACTGCAAAGCTGTGATGATATCGAATATTAAAGAATCAGAGATAGCTGGCCAAACTATCAATGATTATTAAACGGCATCTGGTAAAGAGAGTACTTCTGACAACTGCCACCATCGCTTGGTTCATGACTGGTTCGGGAACCGCTCGAAGAAAGGCTTAGAAAACGTTCCTCCAATCGGCAACTAGAATCAAACTTCGAACGCTCTTTGTTCAGCTAGCCTAGTGTGCTATAGATGCAACCGCCATTTCCATAGGGCTACATAGGCCTATATTGACAATTCCCTTTGACTGGAACTTTGAATCGAATCCCGTCTAGGATATTTTAACAATACAATTCCTTAAAAAGAAAAAAAAAAAATTTTCTGTTTTCTAAGATTCTTTAAGGAAGGTGATCAAATCTTTAAGAAATTGAAATTGGTAATTCGTGTCAAACAAACCAAAGCTCTCTTCCAATCCGAGAGAGGGAGTTATTTTAACCGCAGTTAGTGTTTTAAATGAATTAGTTGTTGAGATGGACATTGGGGCAGTTATTTTACAAGATCGAATGTACAACTGGGACGAGCCTGGGCTCTCGTTTTGGGTAACTGAAATGCGTTCTAGAATGAACTATAAAAAATGGCGATCAGTCATCCTTTCTTAATTTAAACGAAACAACACAAACTGATTTACTCATAAATACGTACGCATCATTTCCATGAAACAGTTTATTTGTTGTATAATATTCTACAGAAAGACTATTATTTACATATAGGCAAGTGGAATGGTAACACTGCGAGCAGCAGTGTTACCATTCCACAACATTCCATAACATTCTTCCTTTCGCAAGAACTTAGGGGAAGGCATTCAGCAATAGGAACAATCAGAGTGAGTATTCAGTCTCGAGGCTGTCGCATAAGAGTTCTTGTTTAATAGTGACCATAGCCTGCTCCATATCCACCACCATAACCAGCTCCACCGTAACCGGCTCCTCCATGTCCACCCCCGTAGCCAGCTCCTCCATATCCACCACCGTAACCGGCTCCTCCATGTCCACCCCCGTAGCCAGCACCAACTCCGTAGCCAACTGCAACTGGAACAGCATGCACAAGCTTTACGGAATAACCTCCTGCGAAGTTTCCATGGTAAGGAGAGTTGATAGCGGCTGCTGCTGGAAGACTGTGGGCGGTACCGGGTTCGTTGGTCTTGACCACTGCACGGAAACCTGCTTTATCGGCCACGTAGTCAACACGACGAGCCCGACCGTCGATGTCGCCAAGGTTGTAAGATCCGACAACACCGTGAGCATTGCCGCTTTCTGCACGTCCGTTGGTTGCTCCGTGACCATCCTTGATCTGATAGGCGAAGGCGTAGTTTCCGTGGTCGTCTTGCTTCCTAGAGGACTGGCTGACTCCACCGAGATGGGCGACTGCGGCAGCTGCCACAGCAAACAGGACAACAAGCTTAGCGATCATGGTTGGGATACGAATCGGTTCGCTGAGGAGAAGGAACTGATACACCCTCAAGAGTGCGAGCGTATTATATACCCTACACCCAAGGATAATAGCGGGCAAAAAGCTCCCTTTGTAACACATAAAAAATCTAGTTTTTTTTTTTAATCGAACCAGTTTTCCACCTTTCGTAGCTAAAAGTCGATAAACTGTATCGATTATCGACATTCAGGTCAACATGTGGACAGTGACCTCTTAGCGGAAATGACAACTTACCTGGTGATACCCCGTCCGGAAATCGAAGGTCTTTTGAAAGTTGCTCATTTCCGTGTATTGTAGAAACCATACACTGCCACAGCAGGAGATCGGCCTTCACCCAATTTAAATACTGTGGCAGTGTATGGTTTCTACAAATTTGTGCTCCCTCCCACACCCTCCGGGGTCCGTTATTTGACCTTTTCTTACTTCGAACATGTTTCCAGATGACTTTATCTCTGGTATTTGTCTCGGGGTGTCTCTTTATGCCAAGTACAATATTTCAACGCAAAACACAACGTCATACATGCAAGTCATACTGAGAAAAAAAAGAAAAAAAATGAGGCAGAACAAAATATGTCAAAGAATGTTAACTGTTTCAGTAAGTGTTTTATGGTGTTGTAGAATGACTGGGTGGAGTTTTATAAACATTTTTGTACAGCAATCCATTCTTTATGTGTTGGTAAATAACTGAAAAATAGCTGTGAAGTGAGTTGTTAACAAGACAGAGCTTTGTGCAACGAAATGATATTTTTAATTAAATATATTATTTATTTACTTACCTATAAATTCAAAATATTCATAATACATATATTTATTTACTTATTTTAATATTCTTAACATTAAAATATATTTCCTAATAATATTAAAATTCATAATATTCGTACATAAATTCATATTAAATGTTTTTAATATTAAAATAAACAATCCATAAAGTTCATATAATAAATAATAAATTCATAATATCAAATTAAAAATATGCAGCACATTTAAAATCCAATGTGCATCATGAGTTCATAATATTCATTTTAATTTACTTATTTTGTTTATTTGACAACGATAATTACAGTTATATGACTTCAATCTTATTATAATGAAAGAGTCAAAAAACTTAAGAAAAAAGAATATATATATATATATATATATATATATATATATATTGTAAATATTTAATTCAGTTTGTCTTATTTAATATTGAGTAGATACATATTCAATATTTATTTAGACACCTAATTTTATATTTAACTGTACGAATATATATTTTGTATAGGTGTGGTGACCGGGATAAGAATTGCCCCAATGTAGCTCATGCATGTCGTATGAGGCGACTAAAATAGGTATCCTGGGAGGGTAATGGATGACAATGCCGTAGCCAATGAAGTTCCAACTGAGGCTTGGCTATTGCTGTTACCCTCCTGCCATGATCAGAGTTTTATATAGCTTAATAACACCCTATCCTTCACTGGCCTCTTCAGATAACGGGGAATATGAAAAGCATTCTTGCTTCGCCCATCTGGTCAATCCTTTTAAGGACTCAGTCCTTTTAAGTTACACCATATTACTCATCTAAAATTCCGTAGATGGGTAATATCCCCGTGTGGTTGCCAGGATAAGAATTGCTCCAGTCCATGTCGTACGAGGCGACTAAAATGAGTACTCAGGGAGCGTGATGGATGGCAGTGCTGTAGCCAATGAAGTTTTAACTGAGGCTCGGCTATTGCCGTTACTCTCCTGCCACGATCAGAGCTTATAACTCGATAATGCCATATCCATAAACTTTTCTTCTACAGATAACGGGGATTATGAAAAGCATTCTTGCTTAACCCATCTAGCCAAATAAATATAGACGGGTAATAAATTTCTTAAGTGAGATGCCCAGTTTAGCCATTTTTTTTTTACTTCAGCTTTGATAGTTTTATTTTGTTTGATTATTTTAGATATGAAAGTAGAAGTAATTTTACTTCTATTCGTGAATAAAATAGATACACGAGGTGTTGAAAAAGAAATGCACGAGAAAATGGAATTACAATAGAAATTATGAAAGCAGGTGGAGAATTGTTATTATATGAACTAAGAAGTCTATTAATAATGCCTAAAAAGTTATAACAACTGGAACAATACTTTTATTGAATATGGTTAACAAGAGAAAAAAAAAAGATTGAAAATTACAGGCTATCAGCCTACTATAACAGGTATATAAGCAACCATTAAAATACTAACAGAAGCACGAGATTATTACATGAAATTTAGGGCTGAATTTTTTAACAAGCATGTCACTCCGTTAATGACATGTGGATAAGAAGTCAAAAACATATACTGCACAAAATGAGAAAAGCCAAGTGTAAAATTAAGAGAGAATCATGTAAATCGTAACTATAAGGCAAAATAAAGAATGAATATATGGGGAAAAAAATTTAAATTAAATGACAATGGTAAAAAATATCACACGAATGGTAGGTGAGCAATGGACAAAGACAGTCATCCAGTTGCAAAACGCCTTGATGACCATGGAGAAGACGAAAGATGAACTAGTGGTGATGGTTGGAGAATGTCACATCGGGAAGCATTCAGCAGAGAAAGATGGTGATCAATGAGGAGACATACAATCAAAACATGGATATAACAAGCTCTTAGAAGAAGATTTATTTTTTCATTTAAACTGTAAATTAAGTAAACTAATTCAAATAATCAAACAAATGAATTAAAATAAATAAATAACCAAGTAATTATTTATTTTAATGAATTAATTAACTTCTATTTGAACTAAATTTACGAATCTTTTTTTTAGCGCGCGTTTGTAGTATGTATAGGACGAAATATTTTTTGTTGTATTTCCATATTGTGAAAGCAACCAATGCCATGATGGCACGAGATTCTGTCTGTTGATTGCGTATATTCTTTCTTCTGGGAAGTTTCCTGTTCTGAGAGATGAAAAATAATCTGAGTGTTTTTTTTATTCGGGAATCCTCAATAAGACTAGTTAACTCATTTTCAGTTGAAAACCACTCGAAAAGGTGGAGAAGTAAATAACATTACCAGCACTAAACGAGAAAAGAACGATACAACGCATTACAGCGATCCATAACAAGGATTATGGCTTTGTATTCTTGCTTCTCACTCTCTTCATTCTCTACATAAATGACTCACATTATTCATTTGTAAAACTTTGTAGTATCTAGTCATTTCCCGATCTTACATAACCATTACCTTCAATTTAGATCTCTTTGCTGTTCATCGATGGAAATTGTTCTGTTGAATTAGTCACCATCAGTTTCTCCACTTCCTTAACAGTTGATAAACATCTATTTCTATCCAGCTACAAATCTACCAAGCCAATTCTCCCATCTCTTTCATTCCAGCTACTTCTGTTCTACGGAACAGACGTCATCATTCTATCTTTCCAAAAATAAATAAATAATAAATAAAATAAAATAACAAATAAAAATACAACCCTCAGCTGTCAGCTGTTCATGAACGACAAGGTTCCTCTTTTTCCTTAAACTTTGTCCAACTTCACTAATACATTGGACTTTGTTCGATGTCATGTGAGGGGTTAATATTTAAAAAAAAAAAAAGATATCTAAACTTTCTTAGGCACACCTAACTAATAATGTCTATTTCTCCAATGGACTATCCTGTGTTATTTTAAGAAATCTGAAGTCTCTTCTTAGTGTAAATATTTTGAGAATCATTCCAAAGGTTAACAAATTCGGAAAAAACCAACCAAACAAACAAACAAAAAACAGTTCTCAAATCTATTTGCCAAAACGAATCTATTGCGGTATTCCAAATATCCAAATAAATAGAATATTTATTTTAAAATATCTTAGTCATTAAAATCAGATTTTATTTATTCATATCGAAGTTTATGGAAGAGAAACTACGTAGACACTAGAATGCAAATAAATAAATAATTGACCAGCTAAAATTAATTATTTAGAGCTGAAGTTTCGCTAGCTTAAAACTGGTATTATCAGAGGCAATTTACCACTACACACTCAGTGAAGACACAAACTAAAATGAAATGGATAACAAAGGCAATCACGTGCATGTAGGACAACAGTAGCCTTCTTTGTGGTGATTACTGTTGTTAATGCTGATGAGTAGATTGGGCAGTGCGTCAAATCGATTTAAAATCATACCGCCCGTTCTGTTACAGTTATCATAGTGCCCATTCCAGGAACAGTCTCTCCAGTTTAAACTAGGATTTGTAAAATAGCCTCGCTTTCTTCCATTTCATAAGACCACTTCATAAGATGAAAGAAAGTCTTTCCAGTTTAAATCGGAAAGACCATTCCTGTAAGCGGCACAAGTTCTACAGAACCCGATTCCATGAAACATGTGTTCAGTATTTGATAATGAATGACAATGTAGACTGATTTTACAGTAATCAATTGATTATATAATACAATCTAACTGAGAAAGAGAACTCCTATTTAGTCTTTTGGTGTCGAGGGTGTGTGTGTGTGTGTGTGTGTGTTTATGAAAGAGAAAATAGCTATAAAATTACAACTTCAGTTTCTCGATTAAAAAAAAAGTGTAAAGCGCTAAAATGACTCGAGAAAGAAGCAAAGGGAAATCATTTGACCTCCCCCCCCACACACACACAGAGAGAGAGAGAGAGAGAGAAGATAACACAGTAAAATCTAATAATGTTTTTTATGTTAAACCCCCCCCCCTAATAAATGTTGGAAACCCACATCTTTTAGAAAACTATGATACATGAAATACCAGCAGCAGAAATAATAACCGAAATATTTTCCAAATAGTAACCAATAATAAATAAAAATGCGAACACAAAATAGATAACTTCGTTGCTTACAAGGTTGTATACAAACAAAATAATAAATATTACAAGTAATAACATTATAAGCTCATGTAAATAAATAAATAAAAACTCACATTAAAATGCACTAATTACGCTTTCACTTTCAATTTATTAATTTAATAATAAAAATATAAAGTTCCTGTCGAACGAGATACTTATAGTACAGTTACTTTAAACAGCACATTCATGAACCTTGAGATTGAGTCTAGTACATTCATCGACATTTTTTCATCGTACAGTTATAATTAGCTTAATTCTTAATCGAAGCACTGGCCATGAAAATTGCACTGCCGTACTGTAGATAACTACATCTAAGTAGTCAGTGTTTTAGGTGCGCATAATCCATGGTTTCGTTAGGGCAGGGATGCACAAACTTGTTAAGGCTGAGGGCAGCATAGTTCCACTGTTACTTATGGGAGGACCGCCAAAAAAAAAAACTTGAACGTTATCTACCATATATTGTTTATTTTATTTATACCTATCATAATTGTTACAAAAAAAGGTAATAAAAAGTACGTGAATTTAATTTGATACGTGACATTGCATTGATTTGACAATTGTTTTGATATTTGGTTCGAGTTTTGTAGTAGCCAACCCCAAAATTGATTCTAAATTTTCATCACTCAAGCGGTTCCTATTTTTCGATTTGTTAATATTCATGACTGAAAAAGTTTGTTCACAAATATATGTTGACCAAAGAGGCTTGCACATTTTAATGCATTATCTAGCAACCATTTATAATTGTTTTTATCGACACAACGATAGAAGGTTAATAAATTGCCTTCGTTAAATTTATTTCGCAGGCTCTCATCGTTTTGAATGTCGATGAGTTCAAGCTGTGCTGATTCGGATGCATTTTCGGGAAGAATGGCAAAAGGATTGCTAAATAAATCTAGCAACGGTTTCCCTTTTTTAAAATCAGAAAACCGATCCTTGAAGGCTGATATCAAGTTATCAATCTTTTCAACATACACAATTTTGAAGTTGACATTGAACTTTTTAGAAACTTTCTCATAATTAGGAAAATGGATGTAATTCCCTGACTTCAGTTGGATTTGAAATAGATTTAACTTGCACTGAAAAGACAAAATATAGCCGTAAAGTTGAGTAACCAATTGGTCTTTGCCCTGAAGTCGCGTATTTAACGTATTTAAATAATTAGTAATGTCAACCAGAAAGGCTAAGTCACATAACCAATCCGGATTTTTTTATGTCAGGGACGTTTTTGTTTTTTTCAGTCATGAAGATTTCAATTTCATCAATTAAATTTAGGAGCCGCTCCAATGTTTGTCCACGACTTAGCCACCTCACTTCTGTGTAAAAAGTTAAGTCACCATATTCACTTTCATCAATGTCTTCAAGAAACTTTTTAAATTGTTGGTGATTAAGGCCACGGGATTTTATAAAATTAATCGTTGAAACCACAACTTTCATGACATGTTCAAATCCAAGTTTCTTAGGGCACAAGCTCTCCTGGTGGATTATACAGTGGAACTGTATCAACTCATCGTCGTGCCGTCCCAAATGCTGTTTCAATAATGTTACCAATCCAGAATTAGCTCCTATCATGAAAGGAACTCCGTCAGTCGTGATATCTGATAATTTTGTCAGATCTAAATCAATTTTGGAACACTGTTCCAAAAGTCCAGTGAAGATGTCATTACCTTGGAATGAGTTCTGACAATGAACTCATTCCAATCAGTTCCTCACTTACCTCAAACTCTTGCGTTATTCCATGTGCAAATATTAACAACTAGGCTGTGGAAGTAATGTCAGTTGATTCATCAATAGCTAATGAAAAATAGGCAAATTTCTTTGAATAAGATGTTAATTGGTCCTTTACATTTTCCGACATTGCAATAATTCTTCTTTGCACAATCTTCCTGTTTAACTGAATTTTGTCAACATTTTTGGCTGATTCAGGATAAATTTTTTAGCAGCTACCTCAAGGCAATCTTTAACGAAATCTCCGTCTGTAAATGGTCGGCACCTTTTTGCTATAAGGTGAGATATTTCAAAACTTATTTCTGTTGCGATTTCCGAATCTTGAATAAGTTTTGTAAACATCACTTGCTGACCTGTCAATTCTCCTTTCAAAAATGAAATCTTTTGTTTACGTAGTTCTTCGGGTAGATTTGAAAATGTAGAATGCAGACTTTCATAGTGTCTCCTTATATTGTATTCTTTTGGTATGGCTACAGCACTTTTGCAAATCAAGTACGCCTTATTATTAAACGACTGCACAAAACCATATTTTTCGGTCCAGCTATCCTGAAACTGCCGTTTGTCATCCTGTAGTTTGCGTTTCCTACTTGGCCCTGCTTTATCCATTCCAGAATTTATTTTTTATCGTTTCCTAGGGGTGATAATTAATTGTAGCAACCTACGAAAAAAAAATATTCATATGACAAGTAGACGAATTATAAAATTTGTTAACATTATTACTAACCGATTATCGCAAATAGACAGGCAATTGACGTCACAGCTCCTTTGCTTTGCGCATGTACCATTTTTAAAAATTACATATCGTGTAACTTATTAAAGTTAAAATAATACACGGTGAGGCGGGCAGCCAGCAAATCAACAGAGGGCCATGGTCTGTGCATGCCTACGTTAGAGCAATGAGCCATCACATCAGTTGTACGTCATAAAAAGCAAGTGAACAATTAAATAGATATCATGTGTGTGTGTGTGTGTGTGTGTGTGTGTGTGTGTGTGTGTGTGTGTGTGTGTGTGTATTTGCGCGCTATATACTTAAGCTGAGATTTTAATATTGAAAAGCTGCAAGAGCGGCTTCAAACACGAAACTGCTTTTTTTTCTTTCCCTCAGCTATCCTGTGTATGAATTAAAATATTTTCGGCATGAATGAACTGTAGACACTCTTTAAATTGTCTGAACACGGCCTGGTAACTTCCATATAAACATTGAATATCAAAAACAACCAAAGAATGACACATGGTTTGCTGTGTTTGCACTCTCGTGATATACTGGCATGCGTGGGAAGTGTAGGGAAAGCTTAAAATGGTGTCCAGTGATCACCTGATTTGTTTTGTTGCCAAATGGCTATCTAACCTTTATTTCTTTCCTCCTTTTTTTTTCAAGAACTAGTTCTTGGAAATCAGCGGGATGGACATTTCGGTTATATTTACTTAGCATATTTCTTTACAGTACTTTTTAGGTAGGATTATAACGATTTCTCCAAACATACTCCTAGGAATTTGATTGTGCAAGAATCGTACTTCTGAAATCAAGTTGCATGCCTCATCTTGTAGCAGGATCAAGATCTGAAACAGAATAATCAAACGCAATTTGATGCCATCCAGCTATTTTTATTTTATTTTATCATTTTTTTTGGGGGGGGAGGGGAAGATGGACTGAGTCCTTAACTCTTTATCCCTTCCTCGATTGAGGAAAATGTGTGGACGGGGTGTTATTGAGCTATAAGCTCTGGTCATGGCTGAGTAACGGCAATAGCCGAGCCTCAGTTAAAGCTTCATTGGCTACAGCATTACCATCCGTTACCATCGCTATCCAGCTACAGTGCCGTAACGAGGGCGTGGCGAAAGAGGCGCCAGCCACGGGCGCAAAACGTAACAAATAAAAATAAATAATTAGATATAAAAGTCCGCTATTTTATATTGTATTTTTAAATTTCGGCAATACGCCGCTTTAGACACGCAAATTCTGCGACTCATTTTGATGGGGTTAATTGTAAGTATTTAACATATTGCATTTAGCAAAATGTAACTTATTACATTTAAATTTTTCAAGCTTTTTGTCATTTTTGGGTTGGGGGGGGGCACAAGTTAGACACTTGACACAGGCGCTTTGTACCCTCGTTACTGTACTGTCCAGCTATTAAAAAAATAAATAAAAAAAATTCAACAAAAAAATACATATAATTATAAAGTTATAATCAAAAGGTGTTCTTTTAAATTTACTTTTTTTCAAAAATTTAATGCAATAAATTATCTTTAAAATTATATAATCGAATGGTTTTAATGCATATCACTATATTTATTTTAATCAAAAATCAGCTAACGCCTTTTTATTCCCGTATACGGGGAGTAGGCGAGGCCATTTAGCCCTATCTAACTTTTGGAGACTGAGTGGGCAGTTCAATCTCCACTGGTACCAATCAGAGATAGATGGCCCAAGGCTATCACTAATTAAGCGGTACTCAGTGAAGAGAGACGGCTCAAATGTGCCGCCATCTCGTGGTCCCTAACCCTAACACAATATATTTAATGTCTGAAATAATGTGGGTTCTACGGTCGATTTTCTTGCGTTTACAGGACGAAAAACCTGCTTGCCCGTGCCAGAGATCAACTAACTCGGGAACCGGTCGTAAAAAGGCTTCGAAAAATTTCCTCTAGTCGCCGACTAGACTCGAAACCAAGTCTTCCTTCGTGCGGCTAAGCGCCGTGGTTGGCAAACGCCACATCCACTGAGCTACACAGGCTCTATATTTATTTTATGTTAGCATTTTTACTATCTTCACCAAAGAGATTTTGGTGTAATATATATATACTAATATCCAAAATATTAGTATACATGTTAGAGTGTACATATTCTATAATCTATATTTTGTAATCATCATTACAAAAGAATTATGAAAGTTTCAAAAGTAGAAATGAATTTTCCCGGAATTTTAATGTAAACATTTCATGTATTTATACGGTAATATTTTTAAAATCAAGAATTAAAAAAAGGTGATGACAGTTGTGACACGGAAGGATGTCTTGGAGCTTTGTGAAGAGGGGAAGATTGATAAGAAAAGGAACAAGTTCGCTCCAGAAATGGGATATCATTTAACGATAATTCCTTTAATATATTTAATAGTATCGAATGCATGTTATTTCAAGTAAGTAGGTTTTTACGTAGTCCCGGAACCCTGCTCTCGAGACCAAACATGGAATTTTCCAAGCCACTTCAGGCCTCCAATAAGTGGGACCATGGTCTCACACCGGGCAATGAGATTCATCTCCCGCCTAAAGGCAATTGCAAACATCCATCCAAGTCCGTAGAGAATCAAATTCACAGCTTGCTGGTTGGCGAGCGATCAATTGTATTACTGCTCGGCGAATCAGGCTCGGCGGGAATTTTAAGTTCGAAACAAAAGCTGATGCTCTTTGGTCTTTCTCATCACTCGTTCCAAAATCGCTAAAGAATAAACAACCAAGCGACTAAACTGCTTTTGCATTAATAATAATAATAATAATAATAATAATAATAATAAAGCTGTGATCTATAATGTAGTACTGCAATACTGTATGTAGTGATGTCATTGTATTGCCACTTGTATATGCTGATCTCTAGTGGCAACTCCAGAAACTTTCAGCTGTCCCTTCTATTCTGATAAATTTAAAAATATTTCAGAAATATTCAGAAAGATAAATGAGAGGACACAGTTACACCAGTCATGAAGATCATGTTGAATATCAGTCAATGAAACCATTTTAAGCAATAACAGCATTTGCAACAGGAACTGAAATTTGAAACTTGGATATTAAAGATTGCGCCAGCTCCACCATGAACGTATATATAGCGATCCTTTTACTTCTTCCAAACATCCGAAAGCAACCCACGATGTGAAGAACTTCATTTGAGTAGAAGCAACGCTGAGGCTAAAGTAGCAATGCTTCAAATACAAATTCATACGAACCAAACAAAAAAACCTTTTGTTGAATTTCATTTCCTGATGTAGCTACGAGGGTGGTCTAAAAAGTTCTCGGCCTAACAATGAAAAAACGAATTTATAATTTGAAAATTATTTTATTTTTCAACATAATCTCCCTTAAGACTAATACATTTATTCCAGCGCCATTCTCCTGTCCTTGTAGTGGTTCTCAGTAAGATCTACAAAATACCCCTCTACAGCTACAATCATGATTCGAAGAAAAACGCTGAAGCGAGGAAGAGTTTTAGTTTTGGAAAGAGATAGGGAGCCAAATCTGGGGAATAGGGCGGATGTTCCAACAATTCACAGTGCAGATCCCTTAATTTTCCCATTGCCCAAACACCTTTGTGGGCAGGTGCATTGTTCTGATGAAAGATGATTTTTTTCTTCTGCAAACAGGGTCTTTTCTCGCGAATTTTTCGTCTAATCTGGTTAAAAGATCGGAACAATATTCACCGGATATTGATTTACTCTCTTCAAGATAATTAATAAACATACCAAACATCCGGATTCCATGACATTTCCTGCTAATGGAACCGACTTTGTCTTCTTTAGCTTCTGAACAACCGTCTTCTGTCCAGTGTTTTGACTGCTGTTTGGATTCTGGTGTGTAATGGTAAATCCAAGTCTCATCCATAGTAATGAATCGACACACAAAATCAGTTTTATTCTTGTTAAAACGTTCCAAGCACTGCTCAGAGATTTTCATGCGAGTGCGTTTTTGATCTGCTGTGAGCAAGCGAGGCACCCATCTTGTGCAAAGCTTTTTCATTTGCAATTCTTCATGCAAAATATATCCTACACGTTCTTTTGAAATGCCTATAGTCTCATCAATTTCACGCACTTTGACTCGCCGGTCATCCAATACCATATCGTGCACTTGATCAATGATTTCTGGTGTTGTAACACTTTTTTGGACGTCCTTCACGTGGATCATCTTCAAGGCTGGTACGGTCACGTTTAAACTCGGCAGCCTATTTCTTAATTGTGGAAAAAGAAGAAGAAGAGTGCTCATAAACTTTTATGAACTTCGAATGAATTTCTTTTGGCGTTAAACCTTCTTTTACAAAGAATTTTATAACCGCACGATACTCAATTTTATCCGTTTCAATGGATGTAGACAATACTTTTGCTTCAGACAGCTGTATAAAACAAAATTTTCTTCAGACAGCTGTATAAAAGAAACTATTTGATAGAATAACTTGCAATTTCACATGGATGCTTATGACAGCTGTACCAACTTAGAAAAAAATCTTACCGATAGTGTTGCCATCTATGGTCGAGGCGGGGAACTTTTCAGACCACCCTCGTGTGTGCACATTGCTAAAGATGGCCGCTCCAAAATGCACTTTAGAAAGGAGGGAAATCACAACACGTGACCAAAATATCGCTTATTTTTACACGAATTATCTAAGTTGTTTTGGCTTGTCTAAATGCTGGAGCCTGTTAGACATCATCTGCAAAACAGAAATTGCTTACATTTTATTTATCAATTTGTTCTGATTTCCTCTCGTTCCACGTAGTTTCCGTTTTATTTATATTGTAATGGCTCCTGCTTGTTCTTTATTTTAGTAATGTTTATATGATTATGTGTATGTATCAAAAACTCTCCCAAGGGCGTTTATTTTCTTCTCACAAGATGGCAATATGAGCTCAGTTTAGTGGATTTTAGTGTATTCTACATGGCCTTCACTCTTTTTCTGTCCTCCACGATTCTTTAGACTCGTTAGCCGAGTCTAAAGAATAGTGGAGGCCAGAACTGGCTTGAAAGCGTAATCTTGAATAAGGCTTGGTGATTGATTGGGTTACTCAAGCTTCTAAATGTACAATGGATTTACAATCATTCTTGGACAGAATTCGTTTTAAAAAAGTACTATAAGGCTATCTGTACAAAAATCAGTTTACTGAAATTTTTTGCCTACCAAATTGAGGATTAAAATATGACTAATAAATATTCACAGAGAACAGATGGTTATATTGATATTGCCAACTTTGGTTTCATGAAATGAAAATGCAAATCGAGAAGTAACTAACTGATTCAATTCTTACATAGAGAGAGAGAGAGAAGGCCGATTTCAAACAATAATCCCAGAATTATAAAAATTATTACTGATCTGATTGGCTGAGAAGTTAGCCTATCCTCTCTCCAACCAACAGACTGCTGGTTCAAATCCCGTTCGTGGGCAAGAATGTTTATGATTGTGATTTAGGTCGGAGAGAACTTTCGTCGCCCGGTGGGTGCAAAATCACCACCACCCCACTCATTGCAGGCCTGAGGTGGCGTGAAAAAGTCCCATGTTTGATAAAAAGTGAACAAAAAATATAAGAAAATACTAAAGATAGAAAAATATCCATAGCCCATCTATTGTATCAATGTATTATATGTTTACGATGACATTCGGTGGGTGGGAATCGCATAAAAAGATGGGGGGGGGGAAACGACGTGCTTCCAAACATGTGTAAGTAAAGTGTCCAGTTAACATAAAGGTGTATTCTTTTCAAGATTTTATCTTTGAGTGAAACCCTACCACTAGGTTTCAATCCTGCTAAAACATACACACGTGTTGTGTTCTCTCAACAAGTAATACATTGAAATCACATAGGACTGTTAATATGATTAACATAATCGTTATTTTAAAATAATGGATTCTTAGAAACTATGAGATCCATCTGATATAATCGTGCTCGTGGTTTCCATAGGCTAGCTAAGAAGCCACCTGTAGCGGGTATTTCTTGTCCGGTTTTCATAACTTTGCGATAAGAACTGAAATATATATTTAAACATTTATTTACGAATAAAAGAAATTAATAATTTAAGTAAATTAATTAATTTCTATTAAAAGTTTATGAACATTTTGAATATATAAAGTTTAATAAAAAAAAGTTTTTAAGATATTTTCATTTGGTTTCTTAAAAATTCAATAATTTTTGACACCTTATATTTCTTTAAATACTTAAATTGAAATAATGAAATACAGTAGTTTCATTTAAATTCTGAATTAAATTCTAATTCAGAATTTATAATTCAGAATTTATACGGAATTTAATTGAGAACTAGAGCACTCTCTAATCACATTCTTAATTCTGCTCGCCCTAACTACGGCGATTCTGTCATTCATCCAGTGATCTGGAACAAATCAGAAACATTTTTAGATACTACAATGAACTGGACAGAAGAACTGTGAAATCAGCAGAAGCTGTCCTCAACTCAGTCTATCTTAACATTAAACCTTAGCTATAACCTATCTGAAAGTCACTCTTCAGCTATCCAAGTTGGGCGTGAACGTGATGAACAATACTATGGCCTTCAAATGTCAGCAATACGTTTGCAAGTTAATTTATTGCTGATCTTTCTCCTTTAAGGTATATTTTATATTAAACAACTTTGTGCAAAGAAAATATGCTATATTATAGAATTAATTCTGAAAAATATGATATTATTTTATCAATTGTGATTATTTTTTATCAGCTTTTCCACTTTACCTTCTGATCTTCGAAAAATAATAACACAGTAGAAAAGCTTTGAACAAAGATGTGGAAAGCAATAAACTTAGAACCACAAATCTTCACAGACGATGTAATTGCATCGATTAGATTTAATTACCCTCCATCGCACAGTGAACTTGTTAGCAATAATACACCGAGTGAAATTAATTAATGCAGAAATGAAAATGGATTCCTTAGCCAGCCTTTCAGAACATTTGGATTCGTAAACCACTATCTCAGAATTAATCGATCTAAATATATTTTAATGTTTTTGAAATTATGAAATTAACCTTAATTATATTTGAAAAATTAATGAGTGAGACACTAAAATCAGCATATTCTCATGAAAACAGGTTATGATTGACAATCTAGTCATGATCAAACACAAAAAAAGGTTCTCGTAAAACATAATTTATTTCACTCAACAACGCATTACACAAAATCAATGCACTATTTACAAAAGCAATGAAAATGCCAACCACAAGCCATTCTTCCCACTCAAGATCACCAAAGCAGTTTCATGAATAACTTGAAAATTTTCCATTACTCAAAACACAAGCATGCTGACGGGGGAACCATTCTTTCTAGAATTCACATCGTACTTGCTTGACACGAAAACCCGTATTTAATAATGGTCGCCGTAGCCTACTCCATTCCCGTAACCAGCTCCAAGTCCATATCCATTGCCATAACCTGCTCCATTCGCATAGCCTGCTTCGACTCCAGCGCCACCATAGCCTGCTTCGACTCCAGCGCCACCATATCCAGCTCCATGTCCATTGCCGATCCCGTAGCCAACTGCAACTGGAACAGCATGCACAAGCTTTACGGAATAACCTCCTGCGAAGTTTCCATGGTAAGGAGAGTTGATAGCGGCTGCTGCTGGAAGACTGTGGGCGGTACCGGGTTCGTTGGTCTTGACCACTGCACGGAAACCCGCTTTATCGGCTACGTAGTCAACATGACGAGCCCGACCGTCGATGTCGCCAAGGTTGTAAGATCCGACAACAACACCGTGAGCATTGCCGCTTTCTGCACGTCCGTTGGTGGCTCCGTGACCATCCTTGATCTGATAGGCGAAGGCGTAGTTTCCGTGGTCGTCTTGCTTCCGAGAGGACTGGCTGACTCCACCGAGATGGGCGACTGCGGCAGCCACTAAGGCACACAACACGACAAACTTGGCGATCATGGTTGGGATGGGAATCGGTTCGCAGAGGAGAAGGAACTGATACGGACTCCAAGCAGCAGCGTGTTATATACCCCTTTCTCCAAGGACAGCTGGGGATTAGGCACATTGCTTCTTGTTAAGTCTTATAATAAATAAATAAATAAAGCATGATAAAACTCGCGCGAATAGACCTGTTCTCTCTAATCGCGAATGTCAGTAATCAGATCAATATCTAGACCGCAACCTTTCATCGGAAAGGCCCTTGGTGACATACCATTTCAGTAGGTCTTTTGAAGGTCACGTGAAAAGTGTCGCTTTACTTCTGCTCTCTGGTCTACCAAGCAATTAACCTTAACCCATTTTAAATATGTGAGAAGCTTATCGTTCTTCTAAATCTGCCCCCCCCTCAAGCACAAGCTTACCGGTCGGCTACTTAACACCCACCTTCCTTTCTTTCAATATTTTTTTATTAATGATTTTACCTCGTGGCGAGTGTCTATGCCAAGTACTGAAGCAAACAACACACGAAAACTTTACGGGTATCCAATGACGACACAAGGTAAAAAAAAGTCTATCAGATTGTGGGGTCTGTAATTAATTTAGTATTTGAGTAGTTACAATGAGGACAAATAAGGAAAAAAATTCTAATCCCCAACTGTTAGCGTGACTATAGTTTTATTCAGTGTAAAGTATATATTCATATTTTATATAAAATATATACTTTAATATAAAGTATATATTAAATTTTAGATTATTTTTTAGATTATATATTTTAGAATATGTATTTTAGATTATATGCACAATATAAATATGATGGTTTCAAGGTTTTAATTCATTTATTTATAATTCGATATGAATATAAATATCCTTTTTTAATTTAATTTTACAAAATTATATTTATGCTACAAATATAGACATTTTTACAAAAATATCTGAATCAGCTTATCTGATATATATTAACTTCAAATAGGCATATATAAATAGTAATCTAAACTGATCCCTGATTGTATTAAGAATAAATCTTAGACTGAGGTAAGTGGGTGATTTCTTCCGATGCTGATTTTGCATAAGCGAAATTTTATTTATTTATTTATTCGTATGGAATTCCCCCCCTTTTCTCCCCTTTCCCTATTGGGACGAGTTGATCCCCCTCATGGGGGGGGGGTTAAGTATTTTATGGCTGTAGATCCGTGTGTGTTCACGGGGCCGGTTGCCTGCTTGCGGGATGAAAAACGCCAGATAAACTGGCGGAAAAAACCCTACTGCCCGCACCCAAGACCGGCTAACTTGGCTATGGCTGAGGAAGACCCTCAAATTCCTCACGTCTTCGACGGGAATCGAACCTGGGACACTCCTTCCCCAGTGTTGTGTCCTAATTTACGATTTCTACTCTAATCTTACAAATTCCTTTTATCTATATTCTTCTAACTTCTATGCCCGAGATTTTACCAAAACTTATACCAATATCTAAGTTATTGCTCCCCGTAGTACCCCTAATATTTGTATTCATACTGCGCCTTTTGGGATATTTAGTTTAGGATATTACATACATAAACAAGGAGAAAGAACTCAAATATATCTGAAAGTGTAACTATTGCAGTCGTGACACTTAACTCGATTCTCAACTTAAATTTTCCGCGTGACTAAGTACAATATTTTCAAGTGGTTATCAACTGCGCCATTTATGTTGTCATAAATAGGGAGAAAGTCAATCTCGAATATATCTCTTAGTATTTAAATATTATTGCAGTCGTGACTCTTAATCTCTTTCCTCAACATTAAATTTTCCCGCGTGATTAGGTACGATGATTTTAAGCGGTGCATTGGATTAGCAACATCAGACTACTCTTTTATCATTGAACAAAAGGTTTATTAAGTTTCTAAACATGGTACAATTCAAATACTAAACTAAAATACTTATAGACTAACATTAAATCATTACAAGCAATATGGCTATTTGTGATTATGCCGCCATACACATTAATTCATAAATTCACCTGATGTGAACAAATTAGATCAATTCACACTATCTGATTATTCATACTGAAGTAGATTAACAAATTATTCACTGCTAACACATACTTGTGACATTTCAATTATTTTATACATTACATTAGGCATTCAATTCTTAGGATATGTAATTACTTAATTCACACTATTCCGTTATACCGTTAATTGCACTAACACACAATTATGTCATTTAAATATCTTGTGCAATATAATAGACATGCAAAAATACCTTAGGACTCTTAACCATTCATAAATCTTTAACACTAGTCAATCTACACATAACACATTCTATCATATACTAAAGTCCTAGTATAACTTCAACAGTTCTGTATTGGAATCACGATACTTTTCACAGACAAATTTCTAGTTAACATAGGTTATGATTTACAGTACCTTTCTTGAGCTTTTCGTATGGGCCCTTATTCTTTTCCAAACGAACCTCTGGTATAACTTCTCATAACTCTGGAATACTTTAACACACATATATTTGTTCTACTATTAGCAACGAGGACATCGATCTCTTTACAGCTTTCTGCTTCGTGTAGTTATCACTAGCGTCGAAACGAAGAAGATCCCTCCTTTTATAGGACTCTATGGCAATTTTTTCTTTGCTTCCTACTCGGGAAACGGGAATCGAAATCCCGCTCACTTTCGTTTCCGTGTTGTGACGAGGAGATATCACCCCTGTCGCCACTCAGGAAAACCCCGTGAACTCCACTGGAACCAAAACCAAACTCCAAGGCCAAAAGTGACTATCCAAAAAAAGTCCCCCCCCAGGGGATTACCAACCCTTTTATAGCTGCATCCCTAACGGCACCTTTTCTTACTTCCTTTCTCCTCCTTCTACTTGTTTTTTAATCATCGACCAATTAGGGTGGCGTTTTCTCGCCAAACGTCATTTGATCGGCAAGCCTGTTCTCAATGTTTCAATCCGGGGATCGGCCCTAAGCGATAGCTTTGCTTTTCTTGTGCTAGCCTGACTTAATCCCCTTTCAAACTTTTTCTATGAATTCTACTTAATAACTTAATCTATCACATAACGTATTTTATGACTCACCCCTTTCTACTTATTTACTTAACTCTCTCATTTTTAATCGTATTACAATATTAATCTATACTTTCCTTTGTTAGCTACGTATTTAGTTAGAATTCCTTATTTTAAGTCATATTACAATATTAATACATTCCTTCCTTTATCAGCTACTTTAACAACAACCCTTACGTTTTATACATTTTACTGGATGCAAGAAATTTTCCATTAAATAATTCATTTTTTTTATGCAGGGGTTTTAATTTATGATATTTATTCTTCATGTTACACCATGATGGCTGAGAATACTATATTCCTAAGATATCAGGTGTAACACCAGTCATATGGTTGCGAAGCGCACAGCCACTAGGCTAACCGCGCAGACATAAGCGAAATGAAAACTCGTAAATCGAAATTTGAACTAAATAGAATTTAAACAATTTAAGATCTGAATACGAAGAAAGCCAAAGAACACAGAAATTTGAAATGAAATTTAAGATTAAACTACTCTATAAAATCAAAAATAAACTTTTGAGGTTAATCGCATCCACCAATGGTTGTAAATCCCGTATTACAGTACTGTCGTTCAGTACTAAAGAACTTGAAATGTCAGAGAGATGTATTTTTCGTAAGCGAACTCTCGGCGGGAGAGTTCTTGAACGAGAGTTTTTGCTCTCTTAAGGTTTCTGCCTGGTCTCCGAAGAGAACCGACCAGTTCGAAACAGCTGTCAGATCAGTGAAACCTTATCAAAATGAGTAAATAAAAGGCGAATGTATAGACGCTTGGGCGGGGCCTATGTCTTCTATGTAGTCCATACTAAAGTAACTCGTAAATGCCGAGGAGTGTATTCCCGTAAGCTTACTGGTCAAATTACCTTACGAAATGTTCATAGTTTCTACATTCGGCTTTGAAATAATGCTGGATCTAATATCCACTTTACTTATATAAGTTTGCGTCGCCGAACATTTGGCTCTTTATTTTAGTAGTTAAAATTTATTTTTCCAAACTTGTTTTATTCTTAGAGAAAAATTAACTAATAATAAAACAGTATTGTATTAATAAAATAATAACAAACAACTCTTTTTAAAAAATATATATTTTGATAATATTAAAATAATAATTAGAAATAGTTAATATACCAAATATAGAATATGATATAATTTTATCATTAAGACATTTTTTCATATCTGTAGGTGTCTATACTGTGAAGGAACAGAAGAATAAACAAAAGAATAAATATATATATATAACAGATAACATAACATATATATATATATATATATTATATATATATATATATATATATATATTATATATATATATATATATATATATATATATATATATATATATATATATATATATATATATATATATATATATATATATATATATATATATATATATATATATATATATATATAATAACATAACATACAGTTCCTAGTTTTATCTTTTGCGTCTGGTAACATTTCTTTTTTCTTCCATTGATAACATTTGTTCTTTTGGGTTGTTGTTTCCTGGGAATGAGGGTAGAGAGTCTCTGCTTGGTGGAGGATTTTTGCTTGTGGCTGATTAAATCTACAACTGAGTTTCTTGTCCTGATGTGATGAGCTTATTAGTGAGATTTAGAGTGATCTTATAGATCATTTCGAGTTTTTGTACAGCTACCCCTGCACTTTCACATACCCAACTTTGTCATGTGCATCTTACTACAGAAATTATTAAATAATGTTATAACAAAAAAGGTTTATACTAAATCGAATAAGGTAGCATGTTACTTTTTTTCAGAATAGATTCATCAAAGAGTGAGAGAAGGAAATCTCATCATGCAGTGTGTTATGGAGAGAACGAACAATTGAAGTTCTAATAATAACTTCGGATGATGTGCTGTGGACAAGATGTCAAATTTATTACTGGATAATAATGTGGTCCTGATGGCGGTATCAGAGAAAAAGACGTGTGTTATACGTGTGTGTGTGTGTGTAGGAAGGGGGATTGTTGAGGATTTAGAAAACATTGAAGAAGCCTATGGGATAAGGAAATATTGACAAAAAAGACACAGAAAACAGTCAAGAAATATTTCAGTATGTCAATAATATATCTGGAATCTGAAAGAATAGAAAATTAAGCAAGAACTGTGGGCAAAACGAAGATGATGGGAATATGGGAGTAGTGCTTAACACTTACAACTGGAGCAGACTTTTAAAATTCAATAATGATATTAGTTAAGATATTTCATACAGAGAAACGATGTTCTTCTGAGGAAAGTAGACAGCTGTAGGACCAAAGGTAAATGAACTTTTATTACATAATAGTTCATTATTAATTAATCTTGAGAAGAAAAAATGTTGGACCATGTGGTTTCGCCGCATGCTGTCAAAAGTTGATCTAAAGAAATGGCGGCATTCTCTATTCGATGGTTCAACTTGAATCAGGAAGGATCCCGAAAAAGTGTAAAGAAGCTAAGATCATTGCATATGCGTGGAAACAATGCAATCTGATCGAAATGGAATGTTTTTTGCAAGACACATCCTATGCAACTCCTGGGTGAACAGAACCAACACATTCTCCATGCAGCGTTCTCTATTCAAGGTCACGGTTACACCACCCTTTTCAATGAAGTAGGCCCAATTATACCATGGTCCAAGTTTTCTTCCAACATCAACGCCTTTGCTACAGCTAAATGTAATGGCGTAGACCAGTGATTCTCAACCTGTGGAGGCGCGCCCCTTTTGGGGAGCACGAAATACCTGAAATGGGGGCGCGAAGAAAGTAGAAATCAAAGGAAAAACTACTTTATTGAAACAAAAGCATTTAATGAAACTGTTTATTGACACAAAAACGATATAAAAACAAAAACATAAAATACACTCTGAAAATGAAATAATAAAATGTATAAAATCCACTATATTGAATAAACTAGTTACGCTTACGGGAACATATCAATATTGCAAAATATACCGAGCAACTAATTACAACTAAACAATAACAATGAATCTAAAAATTAATGGCTTCCTTGGGCCTTTGTTGCGGAGCAAAGCTTTTCATATGATGGTGATACATTGGAAATCGACGCTCTTAGTTATATTTAACTGAGATCTATATTTTGCTTTTTAAAGCAGCCACTGCAGAAACCCCGATTTCACAAAAATGTTGGAAATGGCAAAAGTGCACGAAAAGCTTTTGAATTTAGTGCAGAAAATTCATCATCAACATCTGCCCAAAAATTCAAACAGCGATTTAGATGTAAATTGTCTTTTGATTTCGCCCCTTGACGTGAAGTTTATAAATTCTTCTTCAATTGAGAAACCTTCAGGGATAATATGCAATGGGTTTCTAAACCACTCGTACAGTGCCATTATGTACGAGTGGTTTAGAATGGTCTCTAAACTTCTCTGCTTCTTCTTGATTTTCCTCTTCCAAGAAAATTGCTATTTCGTCTCTTAATTCGTAAACATGTTGTAAACATTTTCCCTGTGATAATCATCTTGTCTCGCAGTAAAATAGTAACGATGGTGTTCCGCTCCAGTCATGTCTTTGCAAATTTCAGAAAACAGTCTTGATTTTAAGGGTCTCATTTTTATATAATTCGCCGCAGTTATAACTGTTGTTAACACAATGTTTACACCAGGTCTCATTTTCTTTGCAGCAAGAGCTTCTCTATGAATCATGCAATATGTCCAAATACACTGTGGGGATTTTTCCCCTCACAAGGGCTTGTAAACTTTTAAACCTTCCAGACATAACTCGAGCACTACCAGTGCAAATTCCAACACAATTTTTCCTCTGTATGTTTGCTTTGCATATAAAATCGCCCAATATTTTGAACAATTCAGGTGCTGTGACTCTTCTTTCTATTGGTTTACAAAACAATAACTCTTCAACTGCTGATAATCCATCTCAAAATCGAACATAAGCAATTAAACGACAATCCTTGTTGCTATATGTTGCCTCGTCAAGCTGAATTGAGAATAATTGGTCACAAAGCTCAGACAAAAGTTGTTGATGCATATCTTCACATATATCATCAATTCGCCAAGCAACAGTATCCTTTGATAGAGTTATTTGTTTAGTAAAACTTTCTCCAAGCATAGTTTCCACAACATCAATCGCAGCTGGCGGAATTAGATCTTCTCCGATAGTGTATGGATTTTTGCACCTAACTATTTTATATGCAACTTTGTAAGAAGCTAGTAAAGTTTTTTAATTCACATACAAAGCTTTTTAATGCTAGATTTTTGCTTTTCAAAACATTTCAGTTTGGCAGCAAAGACTTCTCGAGGTTTGTTAACATGCCCCTTATGAAGTGTTTCCAAATGTCTTTTAAGTTTATTCGGTTTCATTCTATCAGCCACCAAATTTTTCGAACAAATAACACATAGCAGTCTTTCTTCACTTACTGCAGTCTCTGTAAAAGCCGAAATCTAAATATTCTGCTGTATACTTTCTTGATTTTACTTTCGGAGTGATATTCTGTGAACCTGAATTTGTTGACATCGACGCTCCACAGTCTTGGGATGCCCGCTTACGCCCAATTAAAAATGTATAAATTTTTCTACACTAGAAAAGATTGTTTTTATACTGTGTATCACAGTTGTTACGAATAGAAGTAAAATAACGCCTACCATCGACTTCTCACTATTGGTCACTGTTGCAATATTACTGTCATGCCATTTCAAGCCTTATTTATACTCGCAGAAACATTTCCAGAACATTCGAGACTTCCCGTGATGAAATCGCGAATGTTTCCGAAAGGCTCATACGATTCAATGGTCTGTGCATGCTGCCAGATCTATACCATTTTCGAAATATTTGATGATGTATTTAAATGTGTATGAATATTTAAAATGTTTAATTAATTCCTAGTTTTATTTGTTAACTTTTGTGGGATTTGTGAGTGTTTCAACACAAGAATTGCAAAGGGGAAGGTGGGGACACAAACACTAATATTAAAAAATGAGGCACACATGAAATAAGGTTGAGAAACACTGTAGTAGACTCTACACGTGCTCTTTTATTAATGCGCATGAAGTCAAACTGCATATCTCATAGCGCGTGTAGTGAAGACGTTTGTTCATGTTCAGTTCTGTTTTTTGAGCCATACCTTATCTTCACCAAATAATACAACGAAGAAGGATTAAACAAAGTTATGGAAAGCAATGAATTCCGTAACACTGTGAAAGGCATCAGAGCCGATGGAATAGCATCGGTTGGGCTGCAATTGCACTCCCTCACGCAATACTCTCATTAGTAATAAAATGTGCATTAAATTAATTAATACATATGTTAAACATATTTAAGCACAATACATATTTTAAATCTTCACTCTAGGATTTTACAGGCAGGTTATACATTCATAAACCGAACCATTATGACCACCCCAGACTGTTTTTCGGTCAATCAGACTCCCTGGTTGGCCGGAAAGGGGGAAAAAAACATGCAGGAGTGGCTATCCTGGTATTGGAATTGTTTTCATCTACATTATTGGTTCATCTCCACTGGATACAATTCAACCTTCTATTTCTTACCGGGGATTGTTCCCGACCATGCATTGTCTTACATAGTGACAACGTGGTCCGATAGATTTGGAGTCCAGTAAGGAAGACTTATGTGTGGTACGCATGCAGCCTAATTCTCCTGATTTCAATCCCATTGAGACAGTTGTGGGATCACTGAGAACGCAGAATCCACTGATCAATGCCAGAGCTTCGTTCGGTGACTGACCAACAGGTCAATCATATTCTATCTGGTTTGTCCATAACACATCAGGACATTTTCTGTTTCTGTTAGAGACAATGCCAGGACGATTGCAAATATTTATATCATCCAAAGGTGGCTCGACAAACTACTAAGTCTGTAAGTGATAATGTTTCCGCTCATGAGTGTAATAGTTTAAATATATTAACTTTAAATACATTTTAATAAATGTTTAGTTTACATTTAGATAGTTATTAATTTAATTTAATTAATCCCCAAAATTAGTTTACGAATAAAGAATAGATAATTACCAATTTATTAATATATTCAATTCATCGATTGACTTTTATCCTATTAAATTATGAAATTGGGTATTAATTTATATTTAAAAGAAATGTATGAAGGGGTACTTGACCTTAAATGAGCATATCTCACCACAAGATTATAATTTAGGCGTTTCCTCATAAACGAACACAAACACAAAACGTTCTCATGAAACATAATTTATTTCATGCAAAGAGGCAATTCGCTATTTACATAAAACAACAAAAATACCAAGCCATCCTTCTAAACACACATCGAACAAATATTTTCAGGAATATCGTGAAAATGTACCCTTACTTATTTCTTAACACAAGAAATCTTAGTTGATCGAACATAAATATCCTGATTTAATAGTGGCCACCATAACCTACTCCATTCCCGTTACCAACTCCAAGTCCATATCCTTTTCCATAACCTGCTGTATTCGAGTATCCTGCTCTGACTCCAGCACCACCATATCCTGCTCCATATCCATCGCCATAACCTGCTCCATTCGCATAGCCTGCTCCGACTCCACCACCATATCCTGCTCCATATCCATCGCCATAACCTGCTCCATTCGCATAGCCTGCACCGACTCCAGCATCACCATATCCTGCCCCATGACCATTGCCGACCCCGTAGGCAACTACAACTGGAACTGCATGCACAAGTTTTACTGAGTAACCCCCTGCAAAGTGGCCGTGGTAAGGAGAGTTGATAGTGGCTGCTGCTGGAAGACTGTGGGCGGTACCGGGTTCGTTGGTCCTGACCACTGCACGGAAACCTGCTTTGTCCGCTAAGTAGTCCACTCGGCGAGCCCGACCATCGATGTCGCCAAGATTGTAA
The DNA here is from genome assembly GCF_054136105.1 of Typopeltis vanoorti. Taxonomy (NCBI): domain Eukaryota; kingdom Metazoa; phylum Arthropoda; class Arachnida; order Uropygi; family Thelyphonidae; genus Typopeltis; species Typopeltis vanoorti. The sequence goes on from NC_143550.1 coordinate 141,746,527, forward strand.
GATCCAACAACAACACCGTGGGCACTGCCGCTTTCAGCACGTCCGTTGGTGGCTCCGTGACCATCCTTGATCTGATAGGCGAAGGCGTAGTTTCCGTGGTCGTCTTGCTTCCGAGAGGACTGGCTGACTCCACCGAGATGGGCGACTGCGGCAGCCACTAAGGCACACAACACAACCAACTTGGCGATCATGGCTTTGATGAGAATCGGTTCGAAGAGCAGAAGGAACTAATACGCACTGCAAGCAGCAGCGTGTTATATACCCCTTTCTGCAAGGTCAGCTGGAGATTACACATTGCTTCTTGTTAAGTATTATAATAAATGAATAAATAAAATATGACAAAACTCGCGCGAATAGAAGACCAGTTCTTTCTAATCGCGATTGAATGTCACTAATCAGGTCCATATCTGGACAGCAACCTTTCATTGGAAAGGCAGAGCCCTTCGTGACATACCATTTCAGTAATCGAAGGTCTCTTGAATTTAGGGTGTCGCTTTTCAGGTGCTATGTGGGCTGTCATGCTATTAGCCTTAACCCATTTTCAATACGGGAGAAAAATATGGTTTTCTTAAATCTACACCTTCCGCCTCACACACACACACACACACACACACACACACACACACACACACACACACACACACACACACACACACACACACACACACACACACACACACACACACACACACACACACACACACAAAGCACAAGCTTACTGGTCGGCTACTTATCACCCACCTTCCTTGTTTCAATATTTGTTAATTGATTTTACCTCGTTGATTTTACCAGTTTCTATACCAAGTACTGAAGTAAACAACTCATAAAAAACAGGATATCCAATGACGCCGCAAGGTAAAAAAAAAGTCTGTTAGATTGTCGGATCTATAATTAATGTAGCATTTGAGTAGTTACTACGATAAGAAATAGGGGAAAAATTCTAATCCTCAACTATTAGTGCGATTATAGTTTTATTCAGTGTAAAGTATATATTCATATACTTTATTTTGCTTTATTTTATATGATATGCGCAATACAAATTTTTTTTCAAGATTTTAATTAATTTATCTAAAATTCGATAAAGAATATAAACATCGTTTTTTATTACTTTAATTTTACAAAATTATATTTAGGCTACAAATATGCTACAAATATAGGATTTGAACCGCTGATGGAAGACAGAAGACGATATTCACTTATCCAATTACATTAGAAGGACTGGAAATTCCCTTTTCGTTAATTTGTCTTGCGCCCATAAAGAGAAAAATGTTATTGGTAGTTTCCTTTACGTAAAACCACGCCGTGCGGTCAGATTTATGTAATTGGTTGAGATTCATTGGCTGTTTTTGCAGGTGTAATATAGAGAATATGAATGCTCGCAAGATTTGATTTTATTCGCCTTTTACTCCTCAAAGGAATAGACAGAACTCTTTTAGTATTTGGAAATCGGTAGGGAGCAGGATCCACGGCCATCGCATTGTTAATCTCTCCGGTTTATACATTTCTACTGTTGTGCGACTAGGTGAAGTGAATACGGATTCTTCAGTCACCACCGCTTAGTTTCCCAAGGAATCCGAGATTCCTTGGGAAATGATTAGAATCAAAAACTTAATCATCATTCTCCTGTCGACATATCATTACGGAAATGACAGCGAGGCAATTTTTCTGTGTAATTTATGTGTGTGTGTGTGCGTGTTTGGAGAGAGAGAGAGAGAGAGAGAGAGAGAGAGATGAATTTCTGTTTTTTTTTGTGTATTTAAATTTTCTGAATTAATTCCTCAAACATTTTTTTAAGCATACGTTTCTCTGATGTTAAAAGTAAATAAACATTTTCTAGGAAACTCCATATAATTTCTATAGGTAATCCAAGGTTCAATAGGTAATCCAACAGTCTACCAAACGTTCATGGATAGAACTAATCCCCAAGTGATCGGCCATAAGAATCTTTGTCCAAACACGATAGAATATAAAATGTTCGGTTTTTCCCAGTTCCTGTGCCAAACTTTTGTGCTTTCACATAAAAGCAATGTCCGCGCAACGACATTGCGCGGATATTGCTTTTATGTCAACTATCATCCGGGGCTCTATCAACTCAATCCAAAGAGCGCGTTGATGATTGTATTATTTAGATCAGGCGTGGTCAACTTCATTCTATACGCGGGCCAATATATGATGAGTGGTAGCGTCACAGGCCGCACACTTTTAGACAGAACTTAAATAAAAATAAACTCTGCATGTTTTCAAGTCAATAGTTATATGTATTGAATTACTATATTTGTTAAATCATTTTACTACTGGGAGAACAATATAGAATGCTTGATTGGTTTAAATATAAGTTGTTAAATTAAATTTAATTACATATTTGTTTTTTTTTACATGTAACACAACTTAATGAGAACACTGTGGGCGTACATGTGCGGCAATAAGTTCATCAAAGTCGATTTTTAAATATCTACGATGATGATATTCGTAACAAATGCTGAAGGTGGTCATTAGTCAGTCGGATTCTTTGTGACGATTTATCCGCTCTCATAGTTGAGAAAGCGCATTCACATATGTATGTGCTTCCAAACATAGATGCATTTCTCAAGCTGAAATCACTCAATGCAGGATATTTGTGCCTTGGTACCAGTTTCCAAAAGTCAATGCCTATCTCCACCCTTGACTGGAAAAAGGGCTCACTTTGAAGGTTACACAACTCCAATTGAATAGTGTCATGCTGCTCTGAAATGTCGAATTTCATTAGATTGTTAAATAATGTCAGTTCTCGCCGCATGTCACTGAAGTCAGAAAATAGCTTACTCAGTTGCTCCAAAACTTGGTCTAACATTGGCACAGAAAACTTGAAGTCAATGTCATAGCTCTCCTCCATCAACTCCGTGCAGGAAGGGAAATGTACCAAGTTTCCTCTGACTAGGGTAAATTTAAAAACATTCAGTCGACTTATGAACCCATCTTGGTGTCCAACTAAATCTGAGATTGTTCGGTTATGTCGCTGTAACTTCACGTTGAATTCATTCATGTGGTGCGTGATGTCTGTTAGAAAGGCGAGTAAGCTGTTAAAATGAGGATCACATAGTTTTGTGATTGGTTCTTTGTTTGTCTTCTCGTGTTCCTCTAAAAACTGTTTTATTTCCTTTCTCGAAGCAAAAAAACCGTTTCAAACAGTTCTCTCTGCTTAGCCAACGTACTTCTGTGTACAACACTAAATCATCATATTCTGCCTCCATTTCTGGTAGAAAAGAAAGAAACTTGAGGTGTGTCAAGGCCCGATTTCCTCCCTTGACTAGATTCACACATTTCATTAGAGTTTTCATAACATCCTTTATCTCCAGAATTTTACCACACAGAGCCTCCTGGGGTATAATGCAGTGCAATACAGGGCGATTGATTCCAGCATTCCTTGGTAAGCCAACTAAGCCTGTTTGAGAACCACGCATTGATTTGGCGCCATCTGTCACAATAGTTGTGAGATTGTTGATGTCACCTGTACCATTTACAACCTTTTCTGCATCATAAATGTCTTGACCTCTGGATATGTTATGCAACGACTCTAATGCTAGTAGCTCTTCATTAATAGCAAAGTCTTTGGAAACAGTTCTGTTTCCAAATCTTTTATGTCAGTTGATTTATCCAGAGCCAATGAAAAGTAAGCTGAATCTATAATAACACTTTTTAATTTATTTAATATGTGAGAACCTATTTCTACGACTCTTTATGTTACAGTTTGAATTGCCAATGAGTTTGCTTTCAAACTCACTGGCAATTTTATCTTCCCCAAATGCACGTGCCATTTTCACAGAACAGTGTTTTACAAATTCACCATCAGATAATGAGTTTTTTTTTTTTTTTTTGCTATCTCTGCGCTTTCAACAAACGATGCCAAGAGTGAGCTTTTTGTATTGATGTTGATTTAGTAAAAATAGATTTCTGAGCAGTAATCTTTCTCTTTAAATTACGTACAATTTTAGTACATACTTGTCCAACGTATTCTTGGTATTTAGCAGCATATAGTGGCGTTTGAGGTTATATTCCTTGTGCACAGACAAATACTTACAAACACACAAGGCACTGTGGTTTGTTGTCGTTATTGTTTATAAACAAAAATTCATTTTCCCATTTCTCCTGAAATGACCTGTTTTCTTCGCAGATTTTATGTTTCTTACTCATAGTACAAAAAGGCTGAAGTAACTGACCAAGGGACACAAACTGCAACAATAACACTGTTAACTGTGAACCTGAGTCTCTGAACCTGAACACTGTAACCAGAGCAGGGCAAGTGACTTTCAATGATGCGTTACTCTGGAGCGCATAGAAATCTACCTCTTCCACTACTACAACTCGCACAGAGCAGCAGTAGATTTTTTTAATTGAGTAATCTTTTTAAAGCAATTTTGATTCCGTGTTGAGAATATAAATTGTTTACGTCATCAGAAATAATGAATATAAAATCTGCGGTCGAAACTAAAGCTAAATTGATAACACAACTAATTTAACATAGTTTTTATCGTGACGCGGGCTGCACAAAATCACGTTACCGGCCGCATGCGGCCCGCGGGCCTGCTGTTGGCCACGTATGATTTAGATAACCTCGCTGAACTACCCTAGACGTTCTGAATAATACAGTATAATTGTTTATTACTGTATAGTATAATGATATAAAGTTATAATCAATTTTTTCGAAACTTGTTTCATTTTTAGAAAGAATTAAGCAATACAACAGCACTGTATTATTAAAATAATAACCAGTAGTTCTTTCAAACACATAAATAAATACATAAAATTAAAATAATAAATGAGAAATATTTAACACACCAAATTTAGAATACAATAGTATTTTATCATTAGGATATATTTTCAAATCTGTGATTATCAGGGTGAAGTGCAAATAGCTCTCTCTCTCTCTCTGGGCAAAATAAAATATGCTAAGTCATACTCTACCTTTAACTTCCCCTATTACTACCTGCTGGCCCTCAGCAATCTTTACACTCCAAAAGCCGGTGATGAAAGACATGAACTCCCATTCTACTAAATAAATAGCGCTGTCTCTGTGGGTACTAAATATTATATTATATTATATACTAAATATATTATATACTAAACATAATATATATTATATACTAAATGGAATATAACATAATATAATATGTTATATCTAAATAATATATATACTAAATATCATATAATATAATATGGACAGGGAAAAAAAGATGGCGGCTCTTGTGTTAGTGTTTCGTGTCGTGTATTATTGATGATGAATTGTGAATTTGATTGATATTTTTAGCGATTTATTTATGCTTATTCATTAGTAATAGTAGTTAGTTGCTTGCTACCACAAGCAGTTACTTTATTTTCCATAGTGCTTTATCCAGGTAAGATTTGTAATTACAAGGGCGATACGCTAGGCCTACTGCCGCTAGTATCGTCTTTGTTTCTTATAGTGACATTTTATTGCTGATAGACACATAAGAGTGTCTACGGGATTTGCTAGTGGACCCTCAAATGTCCACAGGATTATCTTTACCTGCTCGGGATACCTGAGAAATCTCTACTCTTTCTCCATCTGTGTGCTAACACATTTTAAATTATTGAAATGGTAAAACTTCTGAATGAGACTAAATTCGAGGAATTTGGTCTCATTACGAGGAATTCGAGGAATCTCAAATTGGAGGAATTTGGTAAAATATACATGGAATTCCTCAGACTAGGAAAGCTGCTGAGTGATAATTGACCGGGAAAAGTGAAATTGTATGACACGTTTCTCCCCGAATGTGTCTCAGACGTTGTCGCTGAAGATCATTTAGAATCGGTGCCTTCTACTCGTTCAGACTTTGTAGAAGTGCGCGCACGCAAAAAGCGAAGAACAACAGATGAACCGCACAATGACAATACTGAAATGGAACAGGAATTTCAGGGTTCGGACGCCGCTATTTCTCCCAAAGAAAAGGTGCCTCCGATCATCCTTAGAGAAAAGCATAAGTGGGCAGTTTTAAGATCCACAATGTCCAATCTGCATATTGGCTTCATTAAGACCAAAAACATGGATGAAGGCATAAAGATCCAGCCAGCAACAGTGACGGACTATAGAAGGTTGACCAACTGGACGACAGAGGCATCCAGTATCATACTTTTGCGCTCAGCTCCGAAAAAAACTTAAAAGTGGTCCTTCGTGGTGTCTGTGAAGACATTGACACTGCAGAAATAGCTGCTGACATAAATTCTCAGGATCTGCCTCCAGTCAAGGTCAGCAGATGTACAAAGCCGACAAGACTCCCATGGCATTAGTCCTTGTTGAGATTCATAAAATATACAAGGATATCTACAACTTAAAAACTGTCTGTGGTCTCATCGTCACACCGGAACCACTCCGTAAAAGATCATCTTCTGAGCAGTGTCACAGGTGCCAGAAGTTTGGCCATGCCCAGAATATATGCAGAGCAGAATATATATGTTTAAAATGTGGAGATAGCCACCCAACCAATACCTGCACAAATTTAATGACCACCTCGGCCAAATTCGCGAACTGCAGTGGCCCTCAATCTGCGAACTACAAAGGATCTACTCAGCACCCAAAGAACAGACGGATGGAGGCAGTCAATCAGCCATCCTCCTAGAGTACAAGAACACCAGAGGCCCAGACATCAAAATTGGAGACTCAGCGGCCACAGTCGGAGAACTCCATTAATAGAGACACCCAAAAGTAAACAAGAAGTTATGCCGATGTGACCCGTACAATTAGACCAATTCCAGAACAAAATCAACCAACAGCACCTAAAATTCTAACAGCTGTTATTACGGTCTCAGTAGCAAATATGCTGCAAAATTTCAGCCTATCAAACCCTACTGAAACCTGCACTAAAAGATTTCTTCGTGAAACGCAGGTCATCCTCACTCCTCTCATAAATGAATAGTAACAAACTCATTCCAGCATCTCTTCAGATAGTTGCTTGGAACGCAAATGGCATCAAAAACAAAATTCTGGAAATCCGAGATTTCACATATAGGTATCAACCAGATGTTATTTTAATCAGTGAAACTCATTTAAGACCCTCAGACAATCCTACAATAAGGGGTTATCACCTATACAGAAATGACAGCCTACTCTATAGAGGCGGCGGCACTGCCATATTCATTTAAAACTACATTAAGCACCACTCTGTGAGCAATCCTTCAACCACTAATCTTGAAATCACAGGAGTGGAAGTAGTCACCAGCTCCACTGGCAAACTAAAAATCTACTCAGCTTACAACCCTCCCCAAAAATCTCTACTTCACTCTGATATAAATGCCATCTTATGCATCAGAGAGCCCCCATTATTGCCGGAGATCTAAATTCCAAGCATCCTGCATGGAATTGTACAACCACAAACAAGAATGGTTACATCCTTTCCAATTACACAGGATCAAGCAACGCTGTTGTGGCAGGCCCCACCGAACCAACTCATCTCAGTACGTTCGGCACTGCTGACATCCTGGATATAGCTATCCTGCAGGGTATTAAACTTCAATACAGCATCATATCTATAGATGAACTATCATCCGATCACAATCCAATTCTACTACAGCTGGGAAATCAAGAATACCCGTGTCCTCCTTCTCACTCTCACATTGCATGGGAAAGACTGTCAGCAGCACTCAAGGATTATATTGGACCTGTTCCTCACATACGCACAAAAAAAGAAGTAGAAACTGCAGTTACAAATCTCACACAACAAATTAATTCTGCTATAAAGGTCGCTTCCTCCTACAAATCTGCCTGCAAGCCAGATCGTTTGCCTGAAGACATCATGAACTTGATCAGAGACAAAAACAGAGCTAGGAAAAGATTCCGTAACACGTGTGCACTACAAGATGAAATAAATCTAAACAGATAAAATGGGGCAGTAAGAGATGTACTCAAAGCTCATAGAGACCAAGCATTGGATGAAAAGTTATCCTCCATTTCACCTACTCCATCTGGGGACCACTGAAAAATATCAAAAACAAAGACAGATCCCTTCCCTCAATATTCTCTGACCAGGACCTTGCTCACACAGATGTAGACAAAGCAGAAGTTGTAGAATACAATTTAGAGGAGCAATGCAGGCCTTCGTATGGAAACCTTGATTTTGACCACATATATAAGATTCACAGCAAGGTCAAACATTCACTCAAACTTCCTATCACCAGCACTGACCATATTACACCAACAGCACCTGCTGAGATATATGACATTATTAAAAAATTAAAGAACCAAAAAAGCTCCTGGGCAAGACGGCATTACTAATCGGGTGATCAAACTTCTGCCCCGAAAAGTAGTAGTGCACCTGACCAATATAATAAATGCAATTTTAAGATTTCGCTATTTTCCTTCCACCTGGAAACTGGCTGACGTAGTTCCTATACATAAGCCAGGCAAAGACCCACACCTACCGCAAAATTATCGTCCAATCAGTCTCATCTCAAATCTGGGTAAGGTTGCAGAGAAGGTCATCCTCTCACGACTCCAAACCTCAGTAAATGACCTAAACATTCTCCCTAAAGAACAGTTTGGTTTTAGGCAACAACATAGTACTACCCAGCAAATCCACAGAATTGTCGAATACATCACCACCAGCTACAACTGGCGCCAGTGCACAGGCGCTGTTTTCCTAGACTTATCCAAAGCATTTGACAAAATCTGGCATTTTGGACTCCTGCACAAACTTAGCTCAGCCGGTACCTCACTAAAAATGGTTCATTTAATCCATTCATATCTTCAGAATAGATCAATGCAAGTAAAAATCAACAGTTCTACATCCTCTAAGTGCTACATCTTTGCTGGAGTGCCCCAGAGATCTCTACTGGCTCCATTGCTGTTCTCTATATACATGTCAGACATCCCGCACAATCCGATGACTTCCATTTTGGCCTTGTATGCGGACGATACGGCAATACTAACCAGATCTCTCAGACCCCATTTCATTACCAGAAAGCTTCCAGAAAACATTCTAAAGCTGGAGGGTTGGTTCTCTACGTGGAGATTAGAAGTCAATCCCCAGAAAAGTTCAGCCGTTCTTTTTTCAAACAGCCAATGTCTCCTGTAGGAGATGTGTTATTATTCAATACTAAAATTCCCTGGCAGACAGAAACAAATTACCTGGGTGTGATTCTAAACAAAAAGCTATCTTTCAATCAGCACACCACGTCTGCGTGCACAAAGGCATCTAAAGCCATAGCTCAGATCTATCCGCTAATTAATAAAAATAGCAAGCTCAGCAACAGAATCAAATTGCAACTGTACCAGATGACGATTCGTCCTATAATCACCTATGCCTCTCTGGCCTGGAGCCACATCTCTAATGCTAACATTATCAAATACAGCGAGTGCAGAATAAGTGCTTGAGAATGATTCTGAACGCACCATGGTATGTTAGAAACAATCAACTCCATAGAGACACAAATATTCCCTATATTTTCTCTTTCCTACAATCCTTAGCATCCAAGTTTCTCCTAAAGCGTCCACACATCCCAACGATTTGGTTCAACAAGCTGCAGCATAGGATCCAACGGACATATTCCAATATAGAAGACAAAAAGCTATATTAGCATCCTATAGCGATGCATAATCTTCATGCCCATTCAGGGCGAGCAAACTGCTCATAAATTTTACGCTCACTGTAACCACAACAGATAGCGGGGAATATGAAAAAGCATCTTGCTTCACCCCTAAAGACATAAATGTCAATTGTCAATAATATAATATAATATAATATAATGTAATATAATATAATATATGGAGGGAGAAAATAATATATAACGTACAGTTTTCGGTTTTGCATTATACACAATGATTTTTTTGTCCTGAAGTGATGAGTTTAGTAGCGATCATTTAAGGTCAATCAGTGAGATTAGTGCTCTTATAGGTCACTCAGAATGTTCATGGAGAGGTATCTCCGCACTTTAACATACCTAGCTTTGTCGTATGCATCTTAATACAAAAAATATTAAATAATGCTAGAACAAAAAACTTTTTTATATACTAAATCCAATATGGTACCATGTTACTTTTTTTTCAGAATCGATTCATCAAAGAGTGAGAGAGGGAAACGGCATCGTGCATTGCATTATGGAGAGAACAAAAAAACAATTGGAGTTCGACTCCTAATAATAACTTCGGATGATGTGCTGTGGACAAGATTTCAACTTTCTTACTGGATAATAATGTGGTCCTGATGTCGGTATCAGAGAAAAAGACGTTCAAGTAAACGTGTTGGTGGGGAGGAGGGAGATTGCTAAGGTTTTAGAAATCGTCTAAGAAGCCTATAGGAGATAAGTTACGTTGAGAAATATTGATCAAAATACACAGGAAATATTTCAAGTAATATTTCAGTACGTCAATAACACATCTGGAATCGGAAAGAATAAAAATTGGAATAGAGAATTAAGCGATAACTTTGGCGAAGAGAAGACCCTTACAACTGAGGGAGACTTTAAATGCAAACAATTTAATGATGCTTTTATTTAAAGTATTACGTACAGAGAGAAATGATGTTCTTCCCAGCTGTAGGACCGAAGATGATATTAAAATGATATTAATATCATTTTAATATCATTAAAATTATATTAAATGATCATTTAATAATAATGAACTATTGTGGAAAAAACAGAGTTGAAACATACTATTTCATCGTATGTTGTCGAAATTTGATCTGAAAAAATGGTGACATTCTCTATTCGATGGTTCAATGAATCCTTGAATCACAAAGGATCCCGAACAAGTGTAAAAAGTTATGGTAATTGCATTATATTATAATTAATTTAATTATAAATTATCAAACATCTTCGATGTTTTGGAACTATTTTTAACCTACCAGTCATTAATTCTTTTGATTTCGTATCGTTGTAGCTATAACGTGTATGCCAAATTCAGAGCAAAGTGTTTTTTGTTTGACACTTAGATCTGAAAATTATATGCATTTATACCTCAGTATATCTCAGATTCGAGCCTACAAAACACGGCTGTTTTGTCCGTCTGACTAGCAAGTTCTACTTTGTCTGGTTAGTCGAATTCACGGTTGAAGCAACTAAGATTACAGTATATTATGTTTATTAATTGAATATGTTCTGTTGTATGAATTTACCCTGTTGTTTCTTATTTTGGCAATATATGTCACCGGTGCAGATGACAGTTGAAATTCCTTTGCATTAATAATCGCTATTTATCTCGACGAAATCAGAATTTCAATAAACCAGTGGAGCGCGCCCAATATTTTAATTTGTGGAACGCAAATAGCCAATATTTGCTTTCCACAAATTCCATCCCAATTGAGATGGAATTGCACTCCGTCACACAATATCATTAGAAATATTAAGTGCATGAAATTAATTAATATATATTTTAAACATTATGACCTACACACCAGGATTTTAGAATAACATCATACATTCGTGAACCAAACCATTATAACCACCCAGCCTGGTTCGGTCAATAAGTATACATGTCTGGTCGGACAAAAGGAGGCAGAGGTATTAATCCTTGTATTGGAATAGTTCTCATCGAGAGTATTGGGTCCTTTCATTTTGTAGGACCATGTATTGTCCTACATAGTGACACCATGGTCCGATGATCTGGAGTCTTCCAGCAGGGAAGACTCGTGTGCCACCCTGGCAGCTTAATTCTCCTGATTTCAATCCAGTTGAACAGTGGTGGAATCATTGAGAACGCAGAATCCGGCAGTTAATGCCATCGCTTCGCTCGGTGACTAACTCACGGGACGATATTCTGTCTGATTTATCCATAACACATGAGGACATTTCTGTTCTCTGTTAGAGTCAACACCATGACGATTGCAAATATTTATATCGTCCAAAGGAAGCTCAACAAACTACTAAGTCTGTAAGTAATAATGTTTCCGCTCATGAGTGTAATAGTTTAAATATATTAACTTTAAATGCATTTTAATATTTAAATTTAATATTTTAATGTTTATTTTAAATTTAGATAGTTATTAATTTAATTTAATTAATCCCCAAAATTAGTTTACGAATAAATAATAAATAATTACCAATTTATTAATATATTTAATTCATCTATTGACTTTTATCCTGTTAAATTAGGAAATTGGCGCATTAATTTATATTTAAAAGAAATGTGTGAACGTGTATTTGACCCTTAACACGAGCATATCTCACCACAAGATCATAATTCAAGCATTTTACCCATAAACGAACACAAACACAAAACGTTCTCATGAAACTTAATTTATTTCGTACAAAGAGGAATTCGCTATTTACATAAACAACAAAAATAGCAACCACAAGCCATCCTTCCTCACACATCAAAGAAACATTTTCATTAATATCGTGAAAATGTTCTCTTACTTATTTCTTAACACAAGAAAATGCTCACGGGAAACCCTTCTAGACTTTTCATCTTAGTTGATCGAACATAAATATCCGGATTTAATAATGGTCGCCGTAGCCTACTCCTCCATTCCCGAAACCATCTCCAAATCCATATCTTTCTCCATAACCGGCTCCATTCACGTATCCTGCTCCGACTCCAGCATCACCATATCCTGCTCCATATCCATCGCCATAACCTGCTCCATTCGCATAGCCTGCACCGACTCCAGTACTATCATATACTGCCCCATGTCCATCGCCGATCCCGTAGGCAACTGCAACTGGAACAGCATGCACAAGCTTTACGGAATAACCTCCTGCGAAGTTTCCATGGTAAGGAGAGTTGATAGCGGCTGCTGCTGGAAGACTGTGGGCGGTACCGGGTTCGTTGGTCTTGACCACTGCACGGAAACCTGCTTTGTCTGCGACGTAGTCCACACGACGAGCCCTACCGTCGATGTCACCTAGATTATAAGAACCCACAACGGGACCGTGGGCACTGCCGCTTTCGGCACGCCCGTTGGAGGCTCCGTGACCATCCTTGATCTGATAGGCGAAGGCGTAGTTTCCGTGGTCGTCTTGCTTCCGAGAGGACTCGCTGACTCCACCGAGATGGGCGACTGCAGCAGCCACTAAGGTACACAACACGACAAACTTGGCGATCATGGCTGGGATGGGAATCGTTCGCAGAGGAGAAGGAACTGATACGGACTCCAAGCAGCAGCGTGTTATATACCCTTTCTCCAAGGTCAACTGGGGATTAGACACATTGCTTCTTGTTAAGTATTATAATAAAAAAATAAAATAAAATATGATTAAAGCGCAGGTGAATAGACCAGTTCTCTCTCTAATCGTGATTAAATATCAGTAATCAGATCAATATCTGGACCGCAACCTTTCATCGGAAAGGGAAACACTTGATGACATACTACTTCAGTAATCGAAGGTCTCTTGTATTCAGGGTGTCGCTTTCCTTCTGCTCTCTTGTCTATTAGCAATTAGCCTTAACCCATTTTGAATACGGGAGAAACATATCGTTTTCCTAAATCTACACCTTCTCTCCCCCCCCCCCTTCTTTCACACAGCAAAGCACAAGCTTAGCAGTCGGCTACTTATCACCCACCTTCCTCGATTTCAATATTTTTCTAATTGATTTTACCTCGTCGTGTGTCTCTATACCAAGTACTGAAGTATACAACACACGATCACTTTAACGGGGTATCCAATGACGAATCAAGGTGAAAAAAAAAAAAAGGATCTGATTGTATGGTCCAGAATTAATCTATTATTTGAATAGTTATAATGTGAACAAATAGGGGAAAAATTCTAAATCCCCAAGTATTAGTGCGATTGTAATTCTATTTAATATAAAGCATATATTCATATAATTTATTTTGCTTTATTTTAGATTATATGCTCAATATAAACATGATAGTTTCAGGGTTTTAATTAATTTATCTAAAATTCGATATGGAATAGAAATATTCTTTTTTATTTTAATTTTACAACATTGTATTTATGCTACAAATGCAAACTATTTTACAAAAAGATCTCATTCAGCTTATATGATATCGTCGTCTGAGCAATTCAGGCATAAGCTTTTTATGTCCTGTTCTTGATCTACAGATGAAGTTGGTCTTTCTACCTTAGTCTATTTTACGTCCGCGGTCTCTTCTTCCTGTAGGTTTATATTTATATGCTAGTTTGGGAATCCTATTGTTATTCATCCTTTCTATGTGGTGTAGCCAATTTGGCTGATCTTCTTCTATTTCTTATATGATTTTTTTTGTATCTAATCGTTCTCTTATTTCTGTGTTTTTCTTTTTTATCTAATCTGGTAATAATCCAAATGAACAATCTAAACTGTCCCTGATTCACTTATTGTATTAAGGAGAAGAAAATCTAAGACTCAGATAAGTGGGTTATTTATTTCGGTTCTGATTTTGCACAATTTTTTCGGCAGTTAGTACGTTCAACTACCGTAGTCCTCCTCATCCGCGGTCAACCCCCGACCCAAAAATATTAAACTGAAAATTCCAGAAATAAACAATTTATAATAATGTCGGTAAAGTGGATATTAGATCCAGCATTATTTCAAAGCCGATTGTTTGTACAAACTATGAAAATATCGTAAGTTGTCCTGACAGCTTACGAGAGCATTCCCGAGTTGCACACTACCTACTGTACTTGATTTAAGGTGCCAAGGCAACTCGGGGATGCCGATGATTGTATTCTCGTAAGCTTTCAGGTCAACTTAGGAAACATTCATAGTTTCTACAAACATTCGGCTTTGAAGTAATGTTGGATCTAATATCCACTTTGACAATGTACTTTTACATCCCCGAAATGAATATATCTCTTATATATCTCTTATATATAAGAGATATATTCATATCTCTTATTACCCCGTATATATCTCTTTCTTTTAGTAATAGACAATTCGGCTGATCCCAAAGGAAGTCCAATACCTCTGCGATCAGCCGAATACCTCTGGCATCTCGTTGCAAAGGTGGTGAAAGCTACACGCACCCTGCAGCCTTTCGAAAATCAGGAATGTCTGGAATATAGGAAATACAGTATATATACACTATGTATACTCATATATATATATATATTTCACAGTATAGGAAAAAACATAGTATATACAGGGTTCGGTACTTTCCACGGGGTGTCTTGGAACGTATCCCTCCTTGAATGAGGGGGGGACTACTGTATTGTGCGACTAGGTTACGGGAGTATGGCAGAAATTCTTCACTCGCCATCATCTCGTTTTTCCATGGAAAACAAGATGGTGATAATGGTGGTGACTAGAGTACGAGGGTGGTCTTAAACGTTCTCGGCCTCGACCATAGATGGCAATACTATCGGCAAGATTTTTTTTCTACGTTGGTACATCTGTCATAAGCATCCATGTGAAATTGCAAGTCATTCTATCAAGTACTTTGTTTTATACAGCTGTCTGAAGCAAAAGTGTTGTCAGTATCCCTTGAAATTGATAAAATTGAGTATCGTGCGGTTATAAAATTCTTTGTAAAAGATGGTTTATCGCCAAAAGAAATTCATTCGAAGTTCAGAAAGGTTTATGGGCACTCTTTTCCTTCGTTTCGGAGAATTAAGAAGTGGGCTGCCGAGTTTGAACGTTGCCGTACCAGCCTTGACTATGATCCACGTGAATCATTGTCAAGGCTGGTGCGATGATTCATCATTACGTGAATGACGTCCAAAAAGTGTAACAACACCAAAAATAATTGATCAAGTGCACGATATGGTACTGAATGACCAGGGAGTCCAATGGGTCAAATTGCTGAGACTATAGACATTTCAAAAGAACGTGTAGGATATATTTTGCATGCAGAATTGCAAATGAAAAAGCTTTGTGCAAGATGGGTGCCGCGATTGTTCACAGCAGATCAAAAACACACTCGTATTAAAATCTCTGAACAGTGCTTGGAGCGTTTCAACAAGAATAAAGCTGATTTTGTGCGCCGATTACTATGGATGAGACTTGGATTCACCATTACACACCAGAATTCAAACTGCAGTCAAAACAATGGACAGAAGCCGGATGTTCAGGGCCAAAGAAGACAAAGTCGGTTCCATCAGCAGGAAAGGTCATGTCATTGGTGTTTTGTGATGTTAAAGTTTCTTTATTAATTATCATGAAAAGGGTAAAACAATAACCACAGAATATTATTCCGATCTTTTAACCAGACTAGACGAAAAAATTCGTGAGAAAAGATCCAGTTTGCAGAAGAAAAAATCATCTTTCATCAGAACAATGCACCTGCCCACAAAGGTGTTTTGACAATGGGAAAATTATGGGATCTGCACTATGAATTGTTGGAACATCTACCCTATTCCAAAGATTTGGCTCCCTCTAACTTCTATCTCTTCCCAAAAGTAAAACTGTTTCTCGCTGGTCAGCGTTTTTCTTCGAATCAAGAGGTGATTGCAGTTGCAGAGGGGTAATATGTAGATCTTACTGAGAACCACTGCAGGGACGGGATAATGGCGCTATTGCATCGCTGGAATAAATATATTAGTTTTAAGAACTATTATGTTGAAAAATAAAAATAATTTTGAAATTATGAATTCGTTTTTTTTTCATTTTTAGACCGAGAACATTTCTGACCACCCTCTTATATCTAGACTGAACTGGTGACAAGCTAAAATACACACTTTCTTCAAACATCAGCTAGCATTGGACATTGGAACAGGCTGTAAGCCAGTTGCAAAAAACCTCCTAGTCAATGATTGGAATCAAAAACTTAATAATCATTCTCCTGTCGATATAACATTATGGAAATGACTACGAGACAATTATCTGTGTAACTGATGTGTGTGTGTGTGTGTGTGTGTGTGTGTGTGTGTGTGTGTGTGTGTGTGTGTGTGTGTGTGTGTGTGTGTGTGTGTGTGTGTGTGTGTGTGTGTGTGTGTGTGTGTGTGTGTGTGTGTGTGTGTGTGTGTGTGTGTGGAGAGAGAGAGAGATGAATTTCTATTTCTTTTGTGTGTTTAATTTTCTGAATTAGTTCATCAAACTTTGTTTAAGTGTACGTTCCTCTGACGTCAAAAAGTAAATAAGTATTTCCTCTGAATGCCGCATAATTTTTATTAAAATAAACATGAAGCTGATGACGTTCAATGGGTAATCCAATATTCTACCAATATTTCATGGATAAAACTAATCCAGAAGTGATTTAGTGATCTGCTCGAACAGGATAGAATATAAAATATTCGGTTTTCCAGTTCCTGTGTGAAATCTCTCTCTCTCTCTCTCTCTCTCTCTCTCTATGTTCACTGGGCATCTACAGATGCTGTATGGACACTCCAATGCTCGGTGGTGTGCCACACCAGGCCACGCCATGTCGTTCTGTTGTTTGCTTTTCTGGCGGCCTCAACTCTCTGAAGATCAATCATCACTCCACACACACACACACACACACACACACACACACACACACACACACACACACACACACACACACACACACACACACACACACACACACACACACACACACACACACACACACACACACACACACACACACACCATCCGTCCATCCATCTCATTGATGGTCTACCCCTTTCTCTTTTTTCGGGAACTTTACCTTCTATTACTGTTCTGAGAAGTGCTCCTTCCATCCTTTCTACGTCTCCAAAATATTTGAACTTTCTTCTAACACCTATTCATTTGTACACCTTTCAGTATGTTATGTCCTCAACAGCCTTCTGTAACACGATAGGTCTCTGTGTGTTGTTTTAGCCATTCCTAACCTTTTTCTGGCGTCTTCTGAACAGCAGTATTTCATATTAATAATGGATTCCAGGTACTCAAACTTGTTGACTTGCTCAATTCTTTCTCCATTAAGGTACGCTTGTTTCTCAAGAGCTTCTCTGTTTGTATTTCCTTTGAGAACCATAATCTTTGTCTTGCTAGGATTGAGTTGAAGTCCTCTGTTATTACTGATCTTGTTAACTTTGTCAAGAATTAGTCCTAGTTCTTCCATGTCATTACAAAGGAGTACTGTATCATCAGCATACCTCAGATTACTGATCAATCTACCTCCTATTCTAATTCCTGTCCTGAGCTCATCCGGTGCTTCACGCATAATGTCCTCAGCATATATACTAAACAAGTGAGGAAAAAGCAAACATCCTTGCCTAAATCCTTTTCCAACTTGTAGCCAGTCAGTCAATCCAACACCTGTTCTTAGTGTGGCTTCTTGCTCCTTATACAAGTTGGCTATCAACCTGATAGTGTGTTGAGGAAAACCCATTCTTTTCATTACCTCCCACAGTTTCACATGCTCAACAGAGTCAAAAGCTTTAGAGTAGTCTAAGAAGCATATTACCAGAGGAGTCTGAAGTCTTTATATTTTTCTATGATCTGTCTAAGGCAAAGGATCTGATTTCTGGTGCCCTTACCTTTCCTAAAACTTGCTTGTTCCTCTAGCATCTCTGCCTCACTTTGGCCTTAGTCCTATTTATCATGATATTCAATAAAACTTTGCTTGCATGAGATATTAAACTTCTATAGTTCATGCATGCCTTCATATCATCGTTCTTATGTAGTGGTACGAAAATCGACTTCTTCCAGTCTCAAGGCCATGATCCTGTCTCCCATATCCTTGTAATCAATCTATGAAACACTTTTATCCCTTCTTCCCCTGCGGCCTTAATTAACTCTGCTGGGATTTCATCTGCACCTGGGACCTTATTGCTGTTGAGCTGCTTAACTGCTCTTTCAACTTCATGCCTAAGTGGAGGAAGTTCCAAATCAAAATTTTCCTGGTGATAGGGCTCCACATTTTCTGTATTCACTCTGCTGTACAGTTCCTCACGGTATTCTTTCCATTTGTTTTTGATTTCCAACTCTTCTGTTAGTAATGCTCCATTCCTGTCTTTGATGACATTCAGTTTACTCTTAAACTTGTGCTTTAAGTCACGAACTAAATAAAACATCCTTTTATAAGTGTGCCATCTCATCTGGAACTCTATTTCTTCACATTTATTAGTATAGAACTTTTCCTTGTCCTTCTTGATTGTTCTTCTGACTTCTCTATGTAATCTCTTGTATTCTTCAGTCCCTGTGTCTCTTTGTTTTTCCAACCGCCTTCTTTTGATTAGTTCCTACGTTGAGCCGTATATCCATAGCTCTCTTGGTCTTCTTATTAGGCTGAGATACTTCGCTGTATCCTGTATTATCTCCTTAACTCCTTCCCAAAGCATTTCTGGTGAGTTCTCATCATTGGTCTCCAAACAATCATCCAACCGAGTTGATGTTTCTTCTGTGAATCCACTAGGAATTACTCTAACATCCAATCTAGTGGGATGTGCCTGACCCGGACGTTTTAGGAGTCTTAGTCTAACTTTGGCTCTTACCAGCTGATGGTCTGTACCACAATCTGCTCCAGGACAAGTATGCACATCAGAGATGCTTGTCTTCCACCGCTGGAGAGCCAGGTTGTAATCAATCTAGTGCCTTGATCTATCAATGTTAGATGTCCAAGTATAGGTCCGTCGTGGATGTTTCTGGAAGCAGGTATTGGTAATAACTAATCTGTTAGCACGGGAAAATTCCAACAGTCTTTCACCATGGGTGTTACGTTCACCTAGACCAAACATGCCACACTCTGACCTGACTCTCATACTCTTTCTCACTTTTGCATTTAAGTCCCCTAAGATGTAAAGTATGTCTCTCCTTGGTAGGTAGTCCAAAACAGTTTGTAAGTTTTCATAGAATTTCTCATTCTCTTCTTCTGGCCTATCCGTGTGGGGTGCATAAACTACCACAATTGATACATTGGTAGGCCGAGCCTTAAGTCTAATGGAGAGTATCCTATCATTAATGGGGTAATAGGATACTCTCCATTAGACTTTTAGAGATCCTCGCTGAGCTACCATAGGCGTTCTAAATAATATAATTGTTTCTGACTGTATGGTATAACTATATAACATTATAACTTATATTTCCAAACTCGGTTTATTCTCGAAATAATATTAACTAATAATAATGCAACAATATTGTATTATTAAAATAATAACCAAAAACGCATTTTAAAATATATGTTCTAGTAATATTAAAATAATAAATGATAAATATTAACACACCAAATTTTTAATATAATATTGTAACATTATCAGAGATTTTCTTTAGTTTGCAATTATCATGTAGTATTGAGGAATATCAAAACATATATTTTCAGTTTTGCACTTCTCCGTTTACTGATGCTGATAACGCTTGATTGTCTTTGCGGTTGGTTGCTTCTTGAGTAGTAAAGAAGGCTTCTTGGTGGAAAGTTTTTTTCTGTCACTGAGTGGAGCTATCACTGATTTCTTGTCCTAGAGTGACGAATTTAGTAGTGAAATTTTGAGTGATCTTGTACTTCACTTAGTTTTTTGGAGAGCTATCCCTAGGTTAGCTTTGTCGAGCGCATCTTAATACAGAAAGTAGCAAATAAGGTTTTAACAAAAAACATTTATACTAAATCGAATAGGGTAGAATGTTACTTTATTTTCAGAATTGGATTCGTAAGAGAGGGAACTCACATCATGCAATGTGTTATGGAGAGAATAGACAAATGGAGTTCTACTCCTAATAATAACGTCGGATGATGTGCTGTGGACAAGATGTCAAATTTGTTATTGGGTAATAATGCGGTCCTGATGTTGGTATCAGATAAAAAGACCTTATATGTGGGGAAGGAGTTTATCAAAATTTTAAAAAAACATTGAAGAAGGCTGTAGGATAAAGAACTTAGAAAAACATCGATAAGAGGACATACGAAACAATTAAGAAAAATTCACTATGTTAATAACATATCTGGAATCTAAAAGAATAAAAGTTGAAATAGAGGCATATGGATGCAACTATAGAGGCAACTGGCATATGGATGAGTTCTGCATCGCTTCAAACTTGGTATCACCTCTGGGTCTGGCTCCCACTGAAGAGACCAAAAAAAGGTCGAAACCTGTGTGGATAGTGACCCATCCCATAATGCATAGCATTATACATGTCCTCAAGGAGATGTGCTTTGCATTATGGGATACTAAGGAAAGTGATGAGAATTTAGTCCACCTTTGCCACGAGTTGCCAAAGTCTTGAAGATACTTCAGGACTTTGGCAACTCGTGGCAAAGGTGGACTAAACTACATCCATAATCGCGATTTATCATATGAATATTTATTGGCTTCAATCAGAATTTCATTGAACTAGTGGAGCGCATCCAATATTATTACTTTGGGAAAAGCAATCAATTCCGTAAAACTGGAAGCCATCACAGCCGATGGAACAGTATCGAATGGGATACACGAGATGCTATTCCACTGCACTTCGGCACACAATAAACTGATTAATAATACAAGTACATAAAATTAAGTAATATACTGTATATTTTAAACAATATCACTTGTAAACCAGGATTTTAGATTCAGGTCATAATTCGTGAACCGAACCATTATGACCATGCGTCTTTTCGGTCGATCAGACTACATGGGTGTCTGGAAATAAACAGGTACGAGTGGTAGTATCTTGGTATTGGGATTGCTATCATCGACATTATTAGGTCATTTCATCTCCACTGGATACAATTTAACCTCTGATTCTTACCCAGGGATTGTTGCGGACATGCATTGTCGTACTTGGTGACAACGTGGTACGATAGATCTGGAGTCTTCCAGCAAGACAACATCCTGTGTTACAAGGTTCATATTTTAGAAGCATGGTTCAAAGAGCATATCCAAGCATCCCGTGCGCTATCCTGTCTGCCTAAATTCTCATGATGATGTCACTCCATTGAACATTTGTGGGATCATGTAAAACGCAGCATCCTCCGGTCAAAGCCAGCGCTTCGCTCGCTGACTGACCTACCGGACGTTATTATGTCTGGTTTGTCCAGAATACATCAGCACATATTCCGTTGTGTAGAAGAGTCAATGCCAAGACGAGTGTAAGTATTTATATGGGCCAAAGGAGACTCGACAAGCTACTAAGTAAGTGATAATGTTTTGATTACGTTAAGTATATTAACTTTAAATACATTTTAATAAATGTTAAAGTTTAAATTTAGATAATTATTAAATTAACTTAATTAAACCCCTAAATTAGTTTATGAATAAATAATAAAAATCACCAATTTATTAATATTTTTAATTATTTAATTGATTGTTATTCTATTAAATTATGACATTAGTGTATTAATTTAGATTTAAAAGAAATGTTTAAAGGGATAAATAACCCTAACATGAGCATTAGTTTTACCCATAAACACACATAAAACACAAACTTTCTCATAGAACATAATTTATTTTGTACACAGAGGCAATTCATTATTTACATAAACAACAAAACTACCAAACAAAAGCCATTCTTCCCATTACACATCAAAGAAAAATTTTCATTGATATCGTGAAAATGTTCTCTTACTTATTTCTTAAAGCAAGAAAATGCTCAATGGAAACCATTCTGGAATTTTCATCTTATTTGACTGAACATAAATATCTGGATTTAATAGTGGCCACCGTAGCCATTCCCGTAACCGGCTCCAAGTCCATATCCATCGCCATAATAACCAGCTCCATTCGCGTATCCTGCTCCAACTCCAGCACCCCCATGTCCATTGCCGACTCCGTAACCAACTGCAACTGGAACAGCATGCACAAGCTTCACGGAGTTACCCCCTGCAAAGTGGCCGTGGTAAGGAGAGTTGATAGCGGCTGCTGCTGGAAGACTATGGGCGGTTCCGGGTTCGTTGGTCTTGACCACTGCGCGGAAACCTGCTTTATCGGCTACGTAGTCCACACGGCGAGCCCTACCGTCGATGTCACCTAGATTGTAAGAACCCACAACGTGACCGTGGGCACTGCCACTTTCGGCACGTCCGTTGGTGGCTCCGTGACCATCCTTGATCTGATAAGCGAAGGCGTAGTTTCCGTGGTCGTCTTGCTTCCGAGAGGACTCGCTGACTCCACCGAGATGGGCGACTGCGGCAGCCACTAAGGCACACAACACGACAAACTTGGCGATCATGGCTGGGATGGGAATCGGTTGGCAGAGAAGAAGGAACTGATACGGACTCCAAGCAGCAGCGTGTTATATACCCTTTCTCCAAGGTCAACTGGGGATTAGACACATTACTTCTCGTTAAGAATAATAATAAAAAATAAATGAATAAAATATGATTAAAACGCTCTTGAATAGACTAGTTCTTTCTAATCGAAATCAATGTCAGTAATCAGATCAATATCTGGACCGCAACCTTTCAGGGGAAAGTCAAAGCACTTGGTGACATACCATTTCAGTAGGTCTCTTGAAAAATGTCGCTTTGTTTGTGCTATGTGGTCTGTCAAGCAATTAGCCTTAACCCATTTTCAATACGAGAGAAAAATATCGTTTTTCTAAACCTACTCCTTCCCACACACACGCACACAACCTCACAGTTCGACTACTTATCTACGATCTTCGTTGCTTTCAGTATTTTAGATTTTACCTCGTGGTGAGTGTCTATACCAAACACTCAAATAAACAACGGTGATTGTATGATGTGTGTAGCGTTTGTGAGGTTGAAATGAGGTCAAACGGGAGAAAAAAATCACGTTCTTGCCGTTTAATGCGATTGAAGTTTTAGGATAGATTTTTATCTACATTGCTTTATTATAAATAATATGCATAATACAGGATGCAAGTGTATTTTAAGATTTTTATTTTGTATTAAATTCTGTATAAAATATAAATATTCTTTCATCTTTCTGTTTTATTTATAGTACGTTACGTTTTTATTACAAAACATGTGATTTTACAAAATGCCCCATTTAAATTATTTGATATATTAATTACAATTAAATATGCAAATGATAAATGAAGCTGTTTGTTACATTGCACATCAGTCGTTCTGTTGAGTGTTATTGGCTATTTTGAATACCTTTTAAACTGATTTCTGATTCACATGAATTGTGGTTGTGCAAATTGGAGAAGAAAAATTGCGGTTGAGTCAATTTAATGACTACTCGTGATTTTTCTTAAGAAAACTCCAATAATACGAAATTAAAAATTCTTCAGTATCACGAAACAGTTACTTTAAAATAACTACAAATCGAAATCTAAAACTCAAATAACGAAATGAAATGTAAAGAACTGAATATTTTGGATAAGCAGGAATTTAAAACCTAAAGAAACATGGACATTTGAAACAAAATATAAAATTGAAGCTTCATTGGAATCAATTAGGGAAATAAAATGTTGAAGATAATTTCAGTCACCCATAAATGGATGTAAATTCTAGTGCATCAGTGGAACGACTTCAGGCATCCAAATAACCGCAGTGATGATGTTACGCTGAACAAAGAAAGTCATCTACCAGCTTAAAGACATTCATTGCAAATCTCCTCCTTCCACTACTGATCTTCTTCCCTTCATTTTGCTCTGGTCAGTAGTTTCTACTATTGTGTTAGAAATGGACCAGACATACTCCAATCACCACCACCACCATCTCGTATAGCCTAGGAACCTGAGACGGTCGTGATGGTGACAGGAACAAAAGCACTACATGCCTCTAATGATCGCCCATCAATGAAACAAGCTGTTGACTGCCATAAATAATAATAATAAAAAAGGTCAGTGATTGAACCTGCAACAACCATTCTCCTGGCGATCTCGCATTATGAAAATTATCACAAGGCAATATCAACATTTTCTGTAAATAATTGCAGTTTGTGCGCGCGCGCGCGCACACACACACACACACACACACACACACAGAAATAGAAATTTCAGCGTCATGCTTTTTATTAAAAGCATGAAGCTGAAAGATAACTCAACGAGCGATCTAACAGCTGTACTTCATAGATAGACCAAACCGAGGAGATCATGGATTCACACCAATGGGATAGCGAAAAAAATATTCGTTCTTCCCAGTTCCAGTGTCTAAATAATAAAAGCAAACTATGCTTAATCGGACACCTTTTTTGTGCTCATCTTTTATATGGGTTAATTGTGCAGGAGAGAAAGAGAGAGAGATCACCTCATGCAGTGTGTTATGGAGGGAACAAGAAGAACAGGGATTCTGTTTCAGATTATAACGTAATGATGTGGTTGCGGAGATGTTAGCTTTGCCGTTGGTTAAAAAACGTGATTTGGGAGGGGGGTTAGATATGCAGAGGTATCAGAGAAAAGATATTATATATGATATGGAATTGTGCGGTAGGAGATTACTAAAAGTTTAGAAAACAGATGGAAGAAGTGCTATAGTAAAAGGAACGTGGTAATATATTGATAGGACGCCATAGGAAACAGCTTGGAAATTGATGATCATTATGACATACTCGAATCTCGAATCTAAAAGAATAAATACTGAGGATTCAAATGTTCGGATAGAGAAGTTAAGCTG
Source organism: Typopeltis vanoorti (assembly GCF_054136105.1). Classification (NCBI taxonomy): domain Eukaryota; kingdom Metazoa; phylum Arthropoda; class Arachnida; order Uropygi; family Thelyphonidae; genus Typopeltis; species Typopeltis vanoorti. Next base: position 141,771,780 of record NC_143550.1, read on the forward strand.
GATTTGTGGATTAAAAGATTATAGAAAAAAGTGGGAAAAGGGATGCACTTTACACTTACAACTACGGAGGAAACTAATTTGTTTAATAATCATTTTAGTTAAGGTATTTCCTACGGGAAACCAAGTTATTGTAAAGGAGTAGAGAGCTGTAAGATTCAAGTGGTTTTTATTACTGGATGAACTGGAGAACTGGAGGTTTTCATTTTAATAAGTAATCTTGAAGAGGAAAAAAAAGGTTGAACTAGACGATATTGTCCGATACATTTATTAAAACTAAGGATTAAAATTAATTCCCCCGAAAATAGCAATGCAGTCTTGTCTTGCCATTGTGCTAACGTAATCTTCCTTGGTATCACTGATGACTTTTTAATAATGTTCGTCATTGTGTTGTTCTGGGAATGGAGTGGTTTTGCTTGGTGGTAGGTTTTGCCTGTCACCGAGTGGATCCACAGACGAATAGAATGTGCTGTTCCCGAAGTGATGAATTTTAAGTAATCCTTTGTGGTTACTCGCTTAGTTTATTCTCCGCATTTTAACAGTACTTTTTCTTCGATTGTGAATTTTTATCAATTTAAAGAGTAATTAATTTTCTAGGTACTCTCACAGTTTCGTAACTGCTCACTTCTTGTACGCGTAAATATGGCATACTGCAAATGTTACTGGGAATAGTGAATACCTTCTGAAACATCCTCATTCATTTACTAAAAGAGCTTCTTCTAATGCGAGAAGAAAAAACAGGCTGAAACGATGGGATGACTTATTCCGATTTTTAATAATCGAAATGAGAACTGCAAATTTGAAATTTGGACTCAAATAACAACATGAAATTGCGAAAAACTGAAGATTTGAATAAACAAACCAGATAGCTAAAGATACAGAAATCCGAAACGTAAATTAAATTTATATTGGAATAAAATCATACTTTTTTGACGTTAATTCCATCCACAAATGGTTGTAAATCCCATCGTAAGCAGATTAAACGCCAGATAATTAAAAAAACCTTGTTCTAAACCCAACATGGAAATTTTTAGGCCTTCACTGGCCGCTAGTCATCACACGTTGGGCGACGAAATTAACTTTACCACCCAAAAGAAATTTATACACATCTATGCCCTATGGGGGATTCGGGAGCCCACAGCCTGTTGGTTGAAAAGCGAATAGATAATCTACTCTACCAGACAGATCGCAAAAGGTAATGGGTCAGTAAAGTCAAACTTTTTTTTACCAAGTGCAAAACATGAATCTACAGAATTGCGCAAGAAAGTTTTTATAAGTATAATTGCTATTGTGATCTATCGAAGATGTTCCATCACCAGCTTCAAAGTATACGTTCAGTTAAATAAAGAATTATTTTTAATCTATCAACACACTCAAACGCGTGGACAATATTTTCTTTTATATCTTCAGTCTTTTCTTACAATATTTGGTTCTGTACAAGAAATATCCAACCATTTATATTGACGTCTCATCGGCCGAGGAATACTCTTTGACGGAAGAGGTTTGATAGTTCTTTCTTCTTAGGCTGTCCTTAACTAGTTTCAAAAATTCTTTACGCCTCGTGTTATTAAGAGAATAAAATAACTTTTCCACAACATCTATTCACTCGTTTCCGACCGTAGGTGACTTTGTAGGCATTGCCCACAAAGAATTCCAACCTCTCAATTTTATCCGAGCTCGGGACCGGCATATGGCTGGGACGTATACATGAATGTGGTCCATCTGTGTTCACGAGAAAGGTTTGCCTGTTCTGGGGTAACGAAAAACCCGAGTTTCCGGTTGAAAAATTCCCCTACCTCCGTATGAGACCGACTAACTCACCTTTAGTCGAAAGAGACAAAGGTTCGTCACATCATCTCACATTCTAATGCGAGAAGAATCTAATGCGAATCGGAAAGACCTTCTAATGCAGGTCTTTCCGAGCAAAGGGCTTCGTCTATACTGACTGAGCTACGGAGGTCTTCACAAAATCAGAAAAAAGAAATAAACTTGCCACATATATCAACACCATTTCACTCCCTTTGTATACTCGAAAACAGAATGTGTCGAGCCAGCGAGATATCTCCCGTCATGCATTGCGATTATGCAAATTTCAACAATTCACATGCAACAATCAAAATAAAACCCGAAATGTATTTCGAGAAAAACATTACAGCAATGAAGTTAATTGAAAGAAACCTTTTTTTTTTCTCCCGTCTTCTTTTACCATCTCAATTACTTAGTAACATTCACTTAGTGCGTACTCAGTCCAGATCTGGAAACAATACTCTATAATGCACTTTTATCAAGTATGGAGCGCTTTTTTTAATACAAAGTACTTTTGTTTTTTAGTCTAAGTTCGATTCATATATATATTAGTACTTGGAAGTATTGCTCATCCAGTAACGAAGTACTCGAAGAGTACTTCGTTACTGGATGAGCTCCATCAAAACCGAAATGCTTCAAATAAATTGGTTAAATTAGATGAGAAGAAGACTCATAAATCTCATTATATTTATCGCAATGTGGATTATTTTTCTACTGATTAAACACCCGAGATATCGCACCTTTTGAGAAACCAGTCATATCTGCTGTTTTTAAAATCGTGGCTCCATCCAAATGTGTACCACAACAACCCTCTTTATCAAACTCCGAAATATTCTTTGTTTTTCCTATTGCGATCAATAGTACTGACGATTGACGATCAGTGTGTGGTACAGTATTTGTATAAAACAGGTCACATTTGCTGCTACCGGTATTTCACGCCAAGCCATTCTAAGAAAAGAGGTAGAGTCCTTTAGCGCATCACAGCTTTCCAGGGATCTAATATTTTTTCACTCTTCCTAAAAAGTCAAAGAAACCAAGGTTATTGTTATTTATTATTATTGGATTTAGATTTCACGTATGGAAAATTAAGAATAATGTCGTTTTCGAAAGGACAGGACAAAATGAACTTTATAATGAATTAATCTTATTTTATAACAATATTCACTGCATAATTTTAAAGATTTATTAACCTTTATTATATAATTATTATTTAAATGAAATATTTGTTTAAATTTCGAGTTAAAATTTATGAATATTTTAATACTTTTAAATAATTAAAAAAATATTTTATACACCTATATGTTATGAAAATAATACATTTATAAAATGATTTTTTAGAAATAGAAATTTCCTTTCTAAAAAATCATTTTATAAATGTATTATTTTCATAATATATAGGTGTATAAATATTTTTTGAATTATTTAAAAGTGGATGGGTGATTGATTCATTCAATCCAATAGCCTTGGAGGGTAATAATGGATGGCAGTGCTGTAGCCAATGAAGTTCTAACTGAGGCTCGGCTATTTCTGTTACTCTCCTGCCATGATCAGAGCTTTAATTGCTCAATAACACCTTATCCCTACATTGTCCTCTACAGGTAACGGGGAAGATGAAAAGCATTCTTGCTTAGTCCCTTTAAGCCAGTCCTTATAAGGACTATAAGGGATGAATAGATCGACTGTGAGATGCGATGATCAATACCCTTGGGGGGTAATGGAGACCGCAATGCTGTAGCTCTGAGGCTCGGCTATTGCTGTTACCCTCCTGCCATGATCAGAGCTTTAATAGCTCAATAACACCTTATCGCTACACTGTCCTCTACAGATAACGGGGAAGATGAAAATCATTCTTACTTCGCCCCTTTTAGCCAGTCCTTTTAAGGAAATTTTTATAGGACATTTTATACTAGAAGTCTCTTTTAATTAAATTTAACCTTTGATTTCATAGAAGATATAAAATTGTTTCAGTTGTTCACTAATTTTCAAAAACAATGCATAAATAAATAAAAAAAAATGGAAAGACTTTTTTTGAAAAACATTAAAATTTTGGAGAAACAAGAAAATAACTAAATACTAACTAGCGTTGTATGATAGTAACTAACTAGAAATTCGTTGATTTGTTGTAAGAGAAAACAAATAAAATAATAGGTAAATAATTTAACTCCTTTTTATTCTTCAAAGGGAATCAGCAGACTGAGAAAGAATCTTCTCAGCAGTCACAGATTACTGAACTCAAGGCTGTCGATCATTTGAAGGCACCGAGGAGACATTGCGTAAGTTAAATAATCAATTTCTTTTCTGATTTGTGTATGTGGGGAGGGGGGATTAACAAACTCAAGTTTCGGGTGGAAGGGGGGGGGGAGAACTCTCACCTGCCTGCACCATAGATAAGCTAACTCGAGAACTAGCTGAAAACAATTTAGAAAAGTTCCCATTGTCTCGAATAGCGATCTTCCTCTGGAGGTCTAGCATTATGGAACCAGAATCTATGTTGCCACAGGACTTCACAGGCACTAAAGAAAAATGTAAGATGAAATATGTATTATCGACCTTTTTACAAGAGAAGTTAAAAAAAAAAACAGAAAAAAAAAAGTTAATGATATTATCTTCGTAGAGGTACCATAGTAATATTCTTTTACATGATCACCAATCAATTATGAACTTTAAAAAGTTCATAATTCATAGGTGAATTAGTGGACTTTTCAAACATATATTATGAAGAGTTGTGCGGATTTTACAGTAGCATATAAACCTCATTCGAGTCTCTTTCTCTTAAAGAAAATCCTAATATTGAGACAGTGATTAGTTGAAAAGATGTATCAGTTCTAAATGAAAAAAAAGCATTTCATTTTTTAGAGACTTAAACAATTGATTTTAATGGATTGCCGATACAATTATTTCATTTTAAAAAAAGTTCTAATCTTAAGACAACATACCAGGGTGGTCTGAAACGTTCTCGGCCTCCACCATTGATGGCAACACTATCGGTAAGATTTCGTTTCTAAGTTGGTACATCTGTCATAAGCATCCATGTGAAATTGCAAGTCATTCTATCAAGTAGTTTTGTTTTAGCTGTCCGAAGCAAAAGTGTTGTGTGTATCCCTTGAAATGGATAAAATTGAGTATCGTGCGGTTATGAAATTCTTTGTAAAAGAAGGTTTAATGCCGAAAGAAATTCATTCGAAGTTCATAAAAGTTTATGGGAACTCTTCTCCTTCGTTTTCGACAATTAAGAAATGGGCTGCCGAGTTTAAATGTGGCCGTACCAGCCTTGAAAATGATGCGCGAAGAAGGACTTCCGAAAAGTGTAACAACACCAGAAATCATTGATCAAGTGCACGATATGGTATTGGATGACCAGCGAGTCAAAGTGCATGAAATTGATGAGACTATAGGCATTTCAAAAGTATGCGAAGGATATATTTTGCATAAAGAATTGCATATGAAAAAGCTTTTCGCAAGATGGGTGCCGTGATTGCTCACAGCAGATCAAAAACGCACTCACATGAAAATCTCTGAACAGTGCTTGGAGCGTTTTAACCAGAATTAAACTAATTTTGTGCGTCGATTTATTACTAAGGATGACAGTTGAATTCGCCATTAGACACCAGAATCCAAAGAGCAGCAAAACAGTTGACAGAAACCGGTTGTTCAGCTCCAAAGACAAAATCGGTTCCATCAGCAGCAGCAGGAAAGGTCATGGCATCGGTGTTTTGGGATGCTAAAGGCATTTTGTTTATTAATTATCTTGAAAAGGGTAAAACGATAACCGGGGAATATTATCCCGATCTTTTAACCAGACTAGACGAAAAAATTCGTGAGAAAGGACCCGGTTTGCAGAAGAAGAAAATCATCTTTCATCAGGACAATACACCTGCTCACAAGTATTGTCAATGGGAAAGTTAAGGGATCCGCACTATGAATTGTTGGAACACCCAATCTAGATTTGGCTCCCTCTGACTTCTATCTCTTCCCAAAACTAAAACTGTTCCTCACTGGTCAGCGTGTTTCTTCGAATCAAGAGGCGATTGGAGTTGCAGAGGAGTATTTTGTAGATCTTACTGAGAACCACTACAGGGACGGGATAATGGCGCTGGTGCATCGCTGGAATAAATGTATTAGTCTTAAGGGAGGTTATGTTGAAAAATAAAAAATAATTTTGAAATTATAAATTCGTTTTTTCATTATTAGGCCGAGAACGTTCCAGACCACCCTCGTATATCTATTGAGAATACTCAACAGGATTTCTTCAGTCCGGAACATCATTTTAGATGTACACGACTGGATATCCTATTTAGTTTCTGTTAATATTTTTTTACTTTAGTAAGAGATTGGTAGTTTAGAAGAAAGTAGTCACATGACGACAAACACGTGTGTATATATGAAGAATGTCTTCACAGATTCCACTCGTCCTGAACACACTCGTATAAAATTCTTATTTAGTACTTGTACGAAGTACTCCAGTGTAGAAAGTTTGACAGGGCAAGAAGCAGTAGTTTTATTTTTTTTTACAAATATATTTCATAAGTAGTGTGAGATTTGCTTACTCAAGAAGAATCATATCAGCTTACAATTAGAGTTTACCCCTCTGTTGAATGCAGTGTAATCCTGTTGGGTAGTGGATGTTTTGTGAATGAATTTGATGTCGTGTACTAGTACCACCTCTTACTGGAAGACCGAAGTGGCTTAAAAAAATTCAACATTTGGTATTTCCTCCTGTAGTTGTCTTTTGTGGGTGTGATTTAAATAAATAAAATAGATAAATAAAATGAAAAAACACGCAAAATGGTTACTTTGACTCCTTAAAGCTGCAGTACCAGCTATGATCATTCTTTTAATTAATTAATGATCATTTTAGTTCTTAAAAGAACTGGGCGATGGACTGAATCCTTGACTCTTTATCTCGTCATCTGAATGAAGAATATCTGTGTGGATGGGGTGTTATTGAGCTATACGTTCTAGTCACGGCTGGGTAACGGCAATAGCCGAGCCTCAGTTAAAACTTCTTTGGCTACAGCATTGCCATTTGTTACCCTGGAAGTCCTAAAAAGGACTCTTCTCTTGTCCAATGATCATTTTATTTCCCGAGCACGTCTAATTATTAATTTGTTTCTTGTACAAATAAAAGGTGTATTACTGTTATCTTAAAAATAATTCTTAAATCCAGAAAATTTATTTTATTTTCATTTTTATCCAACTATTATTTTAAATTCTTCTATTTATTATATAAATTTATTAAAAATACAGAAATAATTTTATAACAGAATGGTATTGAATTTACACATGTTTGTTCTGTTGGAAACGTATCCAATATCCAACCAAAAGACTGAAAGTTTTAATTTCCCTGTGGGCATAGATGTTTTGTCTTTAGATGGTCCATGAATTTCATTGCCTAGTGCGAGAAGACAGTCCTAGTTATTGGAGGCCTGGAGTGATTTGAAAAGTGCCATGTTTGGTCTTCCTTGCAGGACTTCAGGATTATCTGAACTTTGTCCACCCACAGTTTTAATACTAATGTGCAGACTAGTTTTTTTTTCAAATGTGTATATTACATAAAAGTATTAAGGTGTATTGTTGTGGGATTTAATGGTTTTAAAGATTGTTAATAATTTATTTTAGATACAAACCCCCCTGTTTCTATAATTCAATTGCTGATTCCATTTCAAATACACTTTTAAATTTACTTTAAAATATTCAACTGCAATCTCAAATAACAAATTTTTCTTTCTCTGCTTCTTCATTTATTCTTTCTCTTACCGTCTTTTGGAAGTCTTCTCTCTTCTGTATTTGCTAAACAATGCACTCTACAGGTCTTCACATCTATTATTAGCTTCTCTTCTTTTCAATGCCTTTCCCTTACCTTGGTTCTAAAAAAAACATTATTTGAACAATCTTTGGTAGCTAGATTACAACGAAAAATACTAACGAATGTCATATCTTCAGTTGCCTTACATCGAAAATTTAAACATTGCAAAATAATTATTACGTGGTAGATGAATATCATAACTCAGTACTTTGACACCTCCAATATTTCACCATGGAGAAGTAAATTGAAATGTTGTACTCCACATACATACAGGATTAAAATATATTATATTATATTATATTATTTTCCATATAAGATAAGAGCGAAATCATCAATTCTACGAACGATACAAAAAAAAAAACCTAATAATAACTGTAACGTATTGGTTACAGTTATATATTTGTCATTTTAAAGTTAAAGCTCTAATCATGGCAGGAGGGTAACAGCAATGACCGAGCCTCAGTTAGAACTTCATTGGCTACAGCATTGCCATCCATTACTCTCCAAGGGTATTGGATTGAATGAATCAATCCTCATATATTTGTCATAAATCTGTGATTCAATTTTATTGCTTCACTATCAAGAAAGAAATATGGTGTATTGTTGCATGTATATATAAAAAAAAGTTTAAGATTTTTTGGTTTCATTTATAAAAAATTTACAATATAAAGAATATTAATCTTTATGTTCGTTCAAAAACTCTTAAATTGTAATCATTCAGAACAACGATGATAATTTTCTACCATGAATAGTGTAACTGAATTGTGGTGCCATCTACCTGCAAGTAAATAAAGAAACTTTATTCATTAATAATACTCAACTCTGACAACGTCGAAAGGTGCTTGTTTTCCTCATGTGCATTAGTACCGTGGGTAGGTATGCAGTGAAATTCTGTTTAAGTTTGCAAATCATGAGGTTCAGTGATATTCAATCAACAGGTCAATGCTGTTATGGACATTTTAATTCAGTCTTGAAGAACAGCGCATTAGTAGCGTGTATGTGCGATCAGAAATTAAGTGAAACAGAATCTATTAATATTCTTTTTGAACAGATTGTAGTCCTTGAGAAAATTTCGTCAGGAAGGCTAAATACAGAGAATACAGAGAGATGGAATGAACGAAGAGAAGAAAAAGAGGGGGGGGGGAACTACGGGAACAACCGATTCTAGCTGAGTGAAGCAACGTCCATGGAAGCTTCTAGAAAAAGTATGAAACAGAAACTGGATGTCTGTAAGATGGGCTGCAGAAATCTCTTGAGGGAAGTGTCACCAATTACCCGAATTTAACTCTTCTGGATAATATCAAACATTTTAGCTAGGTTTTTTGATGTTCCGCTATGAACCTCGAATAGTATTCTACAGTTGGACAATTTGTGAATTATTATTATTAGGAGTTGTATTTTCCAAAAAGTACATCACGGTTTTCGGAAGCCAAAACTTTAGAGCCTGCGGATGTAATGTTGTTGTTGTGGTAGGGATAAAAAGCTATTTTTATCCCTACCACAGAGGAAAGAAGATAGAAGAGAAATCGGAATGACCAGATGGCAAATTCGTGATCCAGTTGCATAAAGTTGAAGTCAGACCATAGAGAGTGGCCATTGAAATTGAGAATGATTGACCAAATGAGAAAAATGGGTGAAACACACTTACGTAAAGTCAAACAGAGTAAACAGTTGGAGAGAGTATTTTGGCTGACCTTATCAATTTCTTTTTTTGGAACAGACTGAATGAAGTCCGTTCGCAATGCTCTAAAGTTAATACCAGTGGAGTGGGAAAGACAACGCAGAAAAAGCATAGGTGCTAATTAGATGTTAACTAAAAGCAGAGCTTTTTAGCAATATGAGGAATATTTTCAGGACTAGATGACTTGTTATTATCAAACTATTCGGGATTCTTCTGATTACTTTCTGATGAAAGACTAGGGGAGGAGCATAGAGGAGTGTTATTTAATTAACGTCTTGTGGTGAAGTAACTTAACATAGTAATCAGAGCAGGACTTGAAGGAGCAGAATGATGTCAGGAGATTTCACTTATCTTTGGAAGAAAGCACCATCAAGGTAAGCAAGACATGGAAGTATGAAGGGAAGAATGTTATATGTTTGGCAATTTGGAATCAAGTTCAGATTTGTTTAGTGTTTTTTCAGCTATTACAGAATATATTCTGTAATAGCTGAAAAATAATAGCCGTACGTAATTTCTTGTGCAGATTTAAAAATGCAGTCTTCCTCAACAAATAATGATAATAATACCACCCCAAAGGAACACGGCCTTGTTGTGGCTGTAAGGTTCGCGTGATTCAGTGATGTTGAGGGCTATTTTGGAGGTAGCATAGCTGCCAGCAGGATCACTCTTGTCAGACACTCAACGGAGGAGCCACATTAACAAAGTTCCCATCTCAATGGCGAAAAGAAGAAACACATACCGAACAGTCGACGCCCAGGTCATCAAGGACTGCGTCAGCTGTTGGGGATCCTGGGCATCAGGCGAAGTGGGCTACAGGACCCAGGTCTCCTTGCTGAGCAATCAGGGCAGAAAGATGAAAAGCGATTGGAAGAAACCAAACGTAAAAATGGACTGTAGAAGAAAAGAGAGAAGTTATGAAATGTTTTTACAGATTAACACCAGAAAAACGTAGTTTTAGAAAGCGTATGCATTTAATTTGGAAACAAAAATTCCCAGAATCTGCAATAAAAGAACAAAGATTTATGGACCAAAAGAATTTCATTTGCCGTAACAAAATATTTACTGAACTTGAGCTACAAGAGTTACGTAGTAAACGAACCACTCCAGTAACAGCAAATCATCAGGAGATAGTTATATCAAACTTGGAAATACAATTCAGTAAGCATCAAGCTGCCGACATACCTCAGAATGTTTTGAGAGAAGTGCAGTGTAAAATGAAGTTAGGGATATTAAAACATATGAACTCCATAAATGGCCGTATAAGACTATCACCATTAAAAGCTTTACATAAATCTAAGCTGAAATAGCTCCTCTTAGACACAAATGCTGTGATTAAAACCATCATCTCCTATACTGCACGGCCTATATCATTACAGTGAAAGCTTGGTTGCAAACCCCAAGAGCAAAAGCCGAGTAAGAAACCATCTGCATCATGGAACATCCGGTTGAAACGAAAAGCCAACAAACTTCGAACTGATCTGAGCAACTTAAAGAGTTTTAAAGAAGGACGGCTGAAAGATAATGACGTCAAAAACAAACTGATTAACACATATAATTTGGCCAACAAAACAATTGTTGAAGTTACTGAAGAGCTAAAACAAAGAATTGTGGCGATTGCACAGAAAATTAATAGAGATGAAACAAGAATAAACTAATATGTGCAAAAGATGCAATTTAGACAGAACCAACGTCAATTCTTTCAGTCTGTCCAGAGAAACACAAATGCAAATCATCATTCACCAGGAAAAGAAGAAACACTCAAATTTTGAAAGTCAATCTGGGATAATTCTATTGAACATAATAAAGATGTCTCGTGGATTAAGGAAATAATAGAAGGAATGAAACAAAAACAAATGCAAAATGTCATTATCACTAAAGAAATGGTCAGTGTACAAGCTAGAAAAATAAAAACTGGAGTACACCGGCAAAGACGAACTACATGGATTTTGGTTAACGCATCTGACCAGTCTACATGATCGCATGACGGAAACATTTAATTATTTGCTGCAGTCAGACTCCGTGGAAGACTGGGTGATATATGGGAGCACTTTTCTCTTCATGAAAGATAAGGAAGGGTGCAGACCCAAGTAACTATGGTCCAATAACATGCGTACCAACTATGCTTAAGCTGTTCACTGCAATCATAGCAAATTCCATACACCACTACTTATCAGATAATCAGATTTATCCGATTGAACAAAAAGGCAATTTTCAAAAATCTAGAGGAAGAAAAGACCAAATCCTTATTAATAAAATGGTTCTCAGAAATTCAAAAAAAAAAAAACGAAAAACTAACTTATACATGGCATGGAGACTAGAGGAAAGCATTCGTTTCCCGCCCACACTCCTTGATCCTAAAATCAAAAGAAGTGTTTGGAATTAGCAAAAACATACGTTCGTTTCTGTCTGCTGCTATGAAATCATGGAAAACAACTTTAATAATCAATAATGAACCATTCGGAAATATTAGCATTAACCGTGGAATTTTCCAAGGTGATTTCTTGTCACCATTGCTCTTCAACATTTCTTTGATACCTCTGTCTATGATTCTGAAGAAAACAAAACTTGAATATGAAATTCCTAAATATAATATTAAAATTTCCCCTGTTGTATATGGATGACTTTAAGTTATATGGAAAATCGGCCCAGCAAATAAACTCTTTACTGAACACAGTTCATATTTTCAGTCAAGACATCAAAATGGAATTTGGTTTAGATAAATGCGCAATTTTATCTATTAAACGAGGAAAAATTAATGACGCTAGCAATTTTAATTTTGATCAAGAGAAATATATAAAAGCAATTTCAGCTGACGAATACTATAAATACCCAGGAATAATAGAAGCCAGTGACATTCTCCACTCGAAAGTGAAACAACAGGCAGCAGCAGAATACACCAAGAGAGTTAGAAATATTCTGAAAACAAAGCTAAATGGATTAAATACAAGTTTTAGTTTTTTTCTTATCGGCATAAATTCTACGATAACAAGCAAAATGACTCTCCAGCACTCGGCAAACAAGCAAGAGAACATAAAGAAAAAACACTGCAAATATGATACATGGCGGTAAAAAATAAGTATATATATATATATATATATATATATACACATATATATATATATATATATATATACACACACATATATATATATATATATATATATACACACACATATATATATATATATATATACACATATATATATATATAATATATATACACACACACATATATATATATATATATATATACACATATATATATATATATATACACATATATATATATACACATATATATATATATATATATATATACAGGGTGTTCGGGATAAATTTGACATATTTATAATTAATTATATTTTTCCGTAAGTTACATGTATTAACACACACTTCTCTTCATTTAAAAGTTTGGACCCTTCTTCATTCATATACAAGATGTCAGAAAGGATGGATAGCTGGAACCCACCTGAATCATGGAAGAGAATAACTTGTATCATGATGATTCGTGCCCGCCATCAAAATAAGGATATTACGACTGCTGCCCAATGCTCCCTGAATACAGTAAAAACAATCAGGCATGAACTAGAGACTTGCAATGGTGACTACGAGGATGTAGCAAGAAGAAAGATCCCTAGCAGACGATCTGATTGCGTTCGTACAGCAGAATTCCTCGCAAATCTGCAGGAACAGGTGTTGAAGAACCCTGGCATTGGAATTCGGGCTTTGTTCGTGGAGTTGCTAACTGTAGTCAAGCCCTGGATAACAAGGGTAGCCAATGGTAGGCCGTATGTATGGCAGCAGGATTCGGCCCCTTGCCACACCTCTGGGAAAAGTCAAAAATGGTTGTCTGAAAATTTCTACGACTTCACCAGTCCAAATGTTTGGCCTCCAAACTCCCCAGACCTTAACCCCATGGATTATTTTGTATGGGGCGCAGTTGAAAAAGACACCAATCGCACTTCCAGTAATACAAAAGCCCAGTTAATGGATAAAATTAAAACAGTTTTTGCGGCCCTTCCCAGGGAGACTGTAGCATCAGCTTGTTCGAGGTTCCGAAGCAGAATTGAAGCTGTGATCGATGCTAATGGTGGTTATTTTGAGTAAATCTTGTTGATAGTATTGTAATTAACTCTGCCTGTAATGTTTTTTTGTCAATTCATTAAATTTAATAGATACAAAGAAGATTTTCTTTTTCCTTACGAAACTGTCAAATTTATCCCGAACACCCTGTATATATATATATATATACACACACATATATATATATATATATATATACACACACATATATATATATATATATATATATACACACATATATATATATATACACACACACACACACACATATATATATATATATATATATTCTTAAAATTGGTATTAAAAGCGTTATGAATACGAATAAAGCGGTGGAAGATGAAGAGAATGACCAGATGGTGGATGAGAGATAGTCACCCCACAGAATTCTTCAAAGAACTAAACGTGAGATTGAGTGGTTAGAGATTTCGCGGATGGTATAACAAACCGTGGAAAGAAGAGGGATATGATGCAAGTCGAGAAAAAAACAGAGCAGGAATGAGCGAAAGTGTGAGAGTTAGGATCGGATTTTGTATTGCAATTCATTAATAAGGGGAGTGTTTGAGGAGAGTGCGAAGAAATCGTGTTTTCCTGGTGCGAAGATTAAGGACAGTAGTGATGATGTAAGCAGGTCAAGTACACGTTTAGTTTGGACAAGAAGATATTAAAGATACTAAAGGTGTGTGCGAAAAAGAAGAGCGAGGAAGTAAACGTTGTGAGTCTATTGCTATGGTATGATAGAGGCTAAATGAGACAGCAGATTGTGTATGAGGAATAGTTTGGACTTTGTGGGGTGGGAAAATATTCTCCGCAAACATATAATAACAATAAAACATTTATTTCGTTGAAAATATAATCGGAGCAAGTGAACTTGATGGAAGGAGAATTTCGATACGGTGGTTGGCTGGCATTTTCGAGATCTTCTTTAAGGCGATTGGAATCATCCAGGAAGGCGCAACGTCAGAAGTCTGTTAAAGAATGAAATACGCTCTTAAAAGAGCCCAATCTGGCTGAACAGAGTTGAGAAATATTGCAGAGTGAAATTTTACACATAGAAAGAGAAAATATAAATATACTTCAGAGATACAGCATCTAATAATAATAAAATAATAATAATGGAAAAACATAAGTCAATTACATATTCAGAAAAAGAAATACGGCGAAAAACACTTCAAGTATATACGAATAATATAACATCAATGATGTAAAGTTTACATCATTGGTGTTTAAAACTTAACAGTATGGAAAATGTTGATACTGATGACGTAATCCAAAGTTTGAACAAAAACCTAGCACTCGATCTCCTTTAAAACTATTAAAGATATTTGAAGTCGTGTGGCCAGTTTGCTTAAATCTCTATTCAGTAGCAAATAGTGGTCCAGAAGATAATGACATGGGAACAGAGGAGGAGGAGATAGATTTGACCCCACCTCTTCAGTTTCAAGAAGTACATGCGCGTAAAAAACTCACAACTGAAGGGCTAGGCGGAGATGACAAATTAGATGATAGCAACCGTAATACAGACACTTCAACGACTAAAGAAAAAGTGTCTCCAGTCATCCTCCGCGTCAACAGCAAATGGACAATGCTCGTATTGATCATGAAGAATCAAAATATTGCCTGCTCATGGGCTAAAAACACAGACAAGAGCATAAAGATTCGGCCCACCTCAGTAGAAGACTATCGTCATCTAACGAAAGTAATGGACAACATCAACGTATAATGACACACATTCTCTCTTAGTTCAGGAAAAAAATCTAAAAGTAGTTTTGTGAGGAGTTACCAAAGATATTACTACTGAGGCGACAGCAACAGATCTCAGCTGTCCCAGCAAAGATCTGTTGCCTCCGGTTTGCCTCCGGTCAAAGTGAGCAGAATGTTTAGAGCTGACAAGAGATCAATGCCGCTAGTTTTGGTGGAAAATGAAAACTCCCATAAAAAACATTTATGACTTAACATCAGTGTGTGGACTCAGAACAGCGCCTAAACCTTTAAGAAAATGACCATTGGCAGGGCAATGCCACAGATGTCAGAAATTATGTAGAACTGATTACAGACGTTTGAAATGTGGACAGAATCAATCCTCTAACAAGTCTAGAACCACACCAGCCAGATGTGCAAACTATAATTGCCCTTATCCTGCAAATTACAAGGGGTGCACTTATGTCCAAAAATCAGATTGGTAGTAAAAAATAATCAAACATCCTCTCAACCTCGCACGCAGCTTAAGCAAAAAATAAATAAGATACACATCAAATGACCAAAACGCACGCCGAAGCGAAGCTTCCCATGAAAGCAACATGCCAGGAATCAAACACATCGTAACCTGACTGTGGTCAGTAAATCAAATCCCTCACTACCCTCTACGAAAAGATTCCTTCAAGAAACTCACTCTATACTAAAAGCACTCACATATGACTAGAAATAAATTTCTGCCAAACTCCCTTCTAATTGCCTCTATTAGAATAAATTATTACGGGTTATAATTGGAAGCAACATACCGGTTCTGTATTCTTTGACATAGCAAAGGCTTTTGATAAAATCTGGTACTATGATTTGCTTTACAAACTTATCACCACCAGCAGATTTATGAATATGATTCGTTTAATCAAGTAATAGCTTACTGATATGTAAAAAAATGGAGGTCAGAATTAATGGAACAAGCTCTACCCAACGTAGAAGTTTCGCTGGAGTTTCACAAGGATACTTACTGGTACGCTTTTGTTTGTAATCTAGATGACAGATATTCCACAGAACCCCCATGATGTTAATCACGGGTTTCTATGCATAAGACACTCCAGTACTCGCTAGATCACCCCGTCATCACAGTGTATCCAAAAGACAGCTTGTAAACTTCAAGGCAGAATCTAAATAGAAAAACGGTTCTCAGACTGGAAGGCGTAAGTAAACCCTCACAAAAGCGTAGCCATACTCTTCACCAAAGAACAGCATCTCCTAAAGGAGATATTATTCTATTTGGTACAAAAATCCCATGGCAAAAAGAAACCAAATATCTCGGGTTGCTTCTAAACAAACGATTGTGCTTCAGCAACCATATCAGGCACATCTGTGTGCAAGTATCCAAAACACTCACTCAACTCTATCCCTTGATTAATCAACCGAGCAAATTAAATACAAAGAACAAACTATTACTCTATCAGATTTGGCGCATAATTACCAACGCCTCTCGAGCTTGGAGCCACCTCCAAAGTTAATATTCTAAAATTACGAGTACAAGTACTTACCGATGATGCTCCATGGTTAATCAGAAACGAACAGATTAACCGTGATACCAATATTCCAGCTATCTCCTCATTCCTTCGCTCTCTAGCAGTAAAGTTCTTTCAAAAGCGGCTACGCACCCTAATCAGCTGATACAACAAACTGCAGTCTACAACGAACATGACCCCTACAAACCCAGAAGAACTAAAGCCATTCTACTTTCCAATGATATCGTTTAATCCCTCAGCCCCCAACAGGCGTGCTAAATGTTAATAAATAATTCGTAATAAGTTGGTCTCAGATTCAGACAACAAGGATAAAAAGCGTTAAGATTCACCCTTTTGCGATAGTATCGTTATGCATTATGCAGTTCCGAAATATATTAAGATATTATATCGACGCACAAAATCAGTTTTATTCTTGTTAAAACGCTCCAAGGACTGTTCAGAGATTTTCATGCGAGTGCCTTTTTGATCTGCTGTGAGCAAGCTCTGCACCCATCTTGGGCAAAGCTTTTCCATTTGCAATTTTTCATGCAAAATATATCTTGCACGTTCTTTTGAAAATCCTATAGTCTCAACAGTTTCAATCACCTTGACTCTCGGTGGTCATCTAATACCATATCGTGCACTTGATCAATGATTTCTGGACTTCCTCCATGTGGACCATCTTCAAGGCTGGTACGGCCACCTTCAACCTCGGCGCCTATTTCTTAATTGTCGAAACGAAGGAGAAGAGGGCCCAGAAAATTTTATGAACTTCGAATGCATTTCTTTTGGCGTTAAACCTTCTTTTAGAAAGGATTTTATAACAGCACGATACTCAATTTTATCCATTTCAAGGGACACACACACAACACTTTTGCTTCCGACATCTGTATAAAACAAACTGTTTGATAGAATGACTTGCAATTTCACATGGATACGTATGACAGGTGTTGCCATAAAAGGCCGAGGCCAAGAACCTCTCAGACCACCCTCGTATACTCGGGTTTTTCGTCCTCCCAGAACAGGCAAACCGGTCCCGTGAACACACAGGCTACAGTCATAGGATACTGAGGATATAGGATATATATATATATATATATATATATATATATATAAAAATCAACTAACGCCTTTTTATTCCCGTATACGGGAGTAGGCGAGGCCATTTAGCCCTATCTAACTTTTGGAGACTGAGTGGGCAGTTCAGTCTCCACTGGTACCAATCGGAGATAGATGGCCCAAGGCTATCACTAATTAAGCGGTACACAGTGAAGAGAGACGGCTCAAATGTGCCGCCATCTCGTGGTCCCTAACCTTAACACAATATATTTAATGTCTGAAAATAATGTGGGTTCTACGGTCGATTTTCTTGAGTTTACGGGACGAAAAACCCGAGTTTCCGGGAGGAAAAATCCGCTTGCCCGTGCCAGAGATCGACTAACTCGGGATCCGGTCGAAAAAAGGCTTAGAAAAATTTCCTCAAATCCTTTCTTCGTGCGGTCAAGCGCTGTAGAGTGCAAACGCCACTTCTACTGAGTTACACAGGCTCGATATATATATATATATATATATATATATATATATATATATATATATATATATATATATATATAAAGAAAGAAAATAATTTCTTTAATCAAGTAATAGCTTACTGATATGTAAAAAAATGGAGGTCAGAATTAATATATATATATATATATATAAAGAAAGAAAATAATTTCTTTAATCAAGTAATAGCTTACTGATATGTAAAAAAATGGAAATTTTTTAAGAAAATAGAAAGAAATAGCTAAAGTCCTTAAAAAATATAATATCAGGACCTTCTTCACCACACTTCCAAAAATCCGCTCTCTAATCAGCCATCCAAAACCTACTCATCACAACCTTAAGTACCCTGGAGTATATAAATTGTGGTGTGATTGCAATATCCCATACTTTGGTCAAACTAACAAATCTATTGAACAACGCATAGAAGAGCATAAGAGAGACATCTCATACAAAAGATCTCATGCAACTGCATTATCCAGTCATGTTCTTTTTTCAAATAATCCTAATGATGACCAACAAAGCCACTCTGTATGCTGGAATAGATCAGAAAATATTTTTCGCTGTGAAGATGAGTTTGAAAGAAAAATCGTAGAATCAAGGGAAATCCTACTGAACCCGGTCCACTTAAATAATAATTTAAGTTATAACATCCCAGATAGCCATGCTGCAGTTATTCAATATTGGCGTTCACGTGAACTTACACGCACAATTGCAACAAACAATGGCACGCCAGTTGGAACAACTTGAAAAATACAACGTTTTTATGTATCGATTATGTGAGGCAATTTGTACCTGTAATTTCCAGTTTGTTTATTTAAATAATTCAATGTTTATTAGTATTCCTTTCCTTTATAAATACCTGAAGAAGGCTGCTATATGCCGAAACTAGTAGTATTTATCATTAAAATCTTGTAAAATGTTATCTCGGTCTTGGAGTCATTAAATCTATTTTTTGCAATGTATAACAACCGAGTAAAAACTAATCGCCACATATATATATATATATATATATATATATATATATATATATATATATATATATATATCAATATTGATATTGATATTATAGTCCTTATAAGGACTGGCTTAAAGGGGCGAAGCAAGAATGCTTTTCATATTCCCCGTTATCTGTAGAAGACAGTGTAGGGATAAGGTGTTATTGCGCTATTAATTAAAGCTCTGATCATGGCAGGAAGGTAACAGCAATAGCCGAGCCTCAGTTAGAACTTCATTGGCTACAGCATTGCTATCCATTACCCTCCAAGGGTACTGGATTAAAAATCCATCCGACTTCCAATGATATTGATATTGATATTGATATTATATATATATATATAATATCTTAAAATCATTCTATGGTGTCATTTTGTCAGTGTAAACAAATAAAGTACTAAGCATTCTCTACTGGATGTTAAAAACAAATTAATACTTGTAAAAAAATTTTACACTGTATTGTAATACTTTGTTTACTTTGTTAGAAATTAAATTCTATCAAAAAAAATGAATTATAAGAATAGCTCGTTTACGGAGATCTATCTACTGCAGCCAATTCAGAAGCCGAATCCAAAATTTGCATAAATAAAAAACAAATATTTATTAAATAAATAAATATTTTAATAAAAATAACTTTAATTAAATGTATTAGATAATATATGCCAATTCATAATCAATTTCTAATGTATTTGCAAATAAACAATTACTACACCCTTTTAAAATAAGAATGTAAATAGTATTTATTGAAAAAAAAAACAAGTTGTATGTATATATATATGGATATATATGGATATATATATCGCTTTTGCGCCATTTGATAACAGTAGTGCTCAACACTAGAAGAACTAATAGAAGAACTTCGGCAAATTTTCGATGACGAAAGCACCACCATTGTAGAGATGTAGCTGAAGAGATTTCCTGGGAAACGAACAACTTCCCATAAACTCAAGAAAGAAATGGAAACTGATGGGGAATCTTACTTTTTTCTATAACGAAAAATGTATCCTTAGGTCTGGCATGGCCAGGAACTAGAATCCGCGATGTCAATAAAATAAAACCAAGCGACTTCGATCATTTCATGCTACTACCTCCAGAAGAAACAATTGCGGTATACAACACCATTTACTCCTTTATAAGAGACGAAACCATTAGTTTGATCCCAACAGATCGTGCGGAGCCACTTTGAAAAACCGAAGGAAAACCAAACTAACCTAACTTTAATTTTCAGGCAAGTTAGAGTATGGAAAACTTAGAACAGGAACCTACATCGCAGCAGGAAAGACCAACTTCAGGTAGCCACCAAAAATGGCCTCTGGGATGCAAGCACTGCGAAACGTTGCCAAGTGCTCTAAACAAGAAAATATCTCTAAATCTCCTTAATATTTCTAAATTTCTTTAAATATCTCTATTAAAAAAAATTTAAGTTTAATAATTTAATCCTTAAATCAACTTTCCTATTTAAATTCTCTTTAACTAACCTTATGCAGAAGTAACGGCCAAAAGAAATACTAACTAACTAGGAGATATTGACTATTTATATTCAAATAATGGTTTAAAATTACTTGCTCAACTAGATACTAACCCCCTGTCTCACCAAGCCGTCCCAAGCCTAACCCAACCTTCAAAATCTCACTTAGGACTGCGGGGTGAACAGAACCCAGGGAAGGGACTGGCACCTTCGCTGGAAAGATCCTCAACCAAAGTAGATATAAATGTTCTAAAAGAAACCTACCCACTTCAAGCCCAGTTTTTTTCAACTTTCCTATCAGTCTTCTACCTTCAGACCATAAGTTTCAACAGAATTCCCAGGCCTGCAAAGTCTATAAACCCTCTCGACTCAAACAGTGGCCAGAGAGGGCAAGGACGGAACAGGCCAATGGTAATTTAATAGATCCAAAATGGTAACTAACAAAGGGTGTATATAGGGTTACAGTTAAAGAAGTGGAAGCGGAGACTGACACTTTCATAATTGTACTTTACCAATGAGTATGTCCTCCACTGGCCTTGGTAGATTCATGCCCAGGCCATGGAGGACGTCTGACGACAGTTAGAAAAGACAAGGTACTCAAACAAAATCTGCTTCTGCTCCATCAAAAAAAACCATAGTATACCTCAACATAGACACAAAACCAACAAAGAACTTGCTACTCTTATTCATAATTAAAGAATTTCGCTACCACATCTGGAAAATTAGAAACGCGAGAGCACACTCAATCCACCAGCTTGGTCTGTTAGACATCCTGGCTTCGACGAGAGGCTCAATTAGAAACTACATGCACACAAACTTGACACTAATGGGAGAATATAATTTCACCAAAAAGGTGCACGCCTCCCATATTAGCAAACATACACGACGGGAAATTGAGATGCAATTTCTGAAACCTAAACACATGACACAACATATACCCACACGCAAACAATTTAATAATAAATAAATACATGTTACTAAAATATACACGTATGTATATAAAATATATATATATATATAAATATATATCTATATAAAAATAAAAGTATCTATATAAAAATATATGTATAAAAAAATAAAAAATAAATAAATAAAATGCTTACATCTTACTAACCTTACCTACTTGCTTACTAAAAAACCTTACTCACTTAACTACTAATTACTCACTTAATTACAAAAAAAAAAATCATACATCTTACTAACCTTACCCAGAAGTAACTGAGGAACAAAACCAAATGATCAAAAGCTTATGTACCCTATAATAGAAGTAATAGAAAAAGTATACCCTACTAACCTTACCCAGAAGTAACTGAAGTATTGATTACTAACCAAATGATTAAATGAAGTTTATGTATTTTTTAACTAGAATAATTGTTTTCTAATCATTCTATTAACTAGTTACTAACAAACTAATCCCCTGTCTCGCTGTGCCGTCTCAAATCTAACCCTAATCTTAATATTTGCATTTGAGACTGCACAGAGAACAGAATCTAGGAAGGGGTCTGGCACCTTTCGCTAGAGAGTACCTCCACCTTTATAATAATAAATCTTTAAATAGGAA
Source organism: Typopeltis vanoorti (assembly GCF_054136105.1). Taxonomy (NCBI): domain Eukaryota; kingdom Metazoa; phylum Arthropoda; class Arachnida; order Uropygi; family Thelyphonidae; genus Typopeltis; species Typopeltis vanoorti. Next base: position 141,793,932 of record NC_143550.1, read on the forward strand.
CCCACCCCAGCCATCCACTTCAAGCTCAGTTTTTCTTCAGCTTTCCTATCAGTCTTTTGGTAAAATGGTAAAATTAAATGGTAAAAACCACCCATTCTCTGTATCATTACACAGGGGCAAATTAAACCATGTATCTTCCTTTAGCATATCAGTTCTCTTTAGTATGTAAATTCATTGGTCTTATAGTTCAACAGGCGGGGGTTGGCCTGGTAGAACCCGAGCAGCGAAGGCTTACGTCGAGGGGGTGCAGCTCCTTGTGGGCTGTATCACTCGGGGAAGGTCCTTCCCCCAATTCTTGGTCAAGAAGGTATTTTTAATTGTTCATATTCAAGAGTTTTTTCATGCTCTTTCCTTTCAGTTCATATGGTTGATCAACCTAAGGTACTTTACGGTGTTTACTAATTGGTTTTTTTTGTTTTTTAGAACAGATGTGAGGAGATGATGTCCACGGACCTTTTTAGCCACAACCATTGGGTTATATAGTTAATCAGGTCGACTGAGGCCTCTGTTACTTACTACTGACTTGCTCTACCTTTATTTCACGCCTTTTGCTATCTGCTGACCTTCAGTCTTTTTACTCCATAGGCCGATGATGAAAGATGTGAACTCCCATAATATCTGTTCTTATCAGCTCAGCTTACTACACGCCTCAGGTACCTTTGCTCCCTGGCTTTAGGCTAGGATTAAAGTGAGGTATCTGCGCTTCTCAGCTGGAGAATTTTTCAGCGGTGGCTACCCTTTGGGCAAAGCCTGAAGGACCTAAACCCCGGACCGGGGAAATTATAAACACAATTTTTTTTCAGAGGTGCGCCGTGCTTGTCCACATTGCACCGGCTCCAACCGAGTCTGAAACCTACTATCCCCCTCTACACGAAACGTGTACGAGGACATATAGCCGGCAGGCTCCACCCGCCAAGAAGACCAGTGGTGGCTTTCAGATTTTATAGGGAGTTACGTAGTAGGGTGAGGCCGAGTGGGAACACGGACACTCCCCTCCCCAACACTACGCGCAAAATCCTCCCCCCACCTCGAGTTTAAATAACAGCCTTTTAAATTTGCTATAATGGTACCTGTATTCTTTAACCGAACCAACTCTTTACAATTTCAGATACCAACAAATGAAGAAATAAACGAGAGGGATGTTTTAAGAGAAATTATCAGATTCCTACATGATGAAAAAGAAGTCACCTGGATCACATTCTTCCCAGGTAACAGGTTCCAATTTACGGTTAAAAGTAATGAAGCTAGGGACAAAGTCCTCGGCGGGTTTAGTTTTAAAGGACATTTCATAACACCACACATAGTCGGATTACAACGAAAAATACTTCGAATGCAAAAGGTACCCATAGAATTGGAGGACATTTGGATTAAAGAGACACTAGCGAAATATGGACGAGAAATCAACATTAGGAGACAAGTACACAGAGATTTTCCGTCCGTACAAACAGGACACATGACCATCTCCATGATCATGGAACACCCGGTGCCGAACATACTTTGGGTGGCAGGGTGGAAACTTGTCATTAATTACGCGGGGATAACACTACAATGTGCACGTTGCAGTGCAAGAGACCACCTCAGCAGTAAGTGCCCCAGAAGAAAAATACCAGTCGAAAACATTGCAGAAATCAACGAGCCAGAACCAACAGCAACCCCAGAAGATGAAAAAGAAAAAAAACAAGGAGAAGAACTCCCCTGCGCAGGAAACTCCGGAAGTAGAAATAGCGGCACAAGCAACACCGCAAATACAGAACAAACCAACTAAAATCCCAACACCCAAAGAAATAACCAAACCAAAAAAAAGCAACACACACAATCAAACCCGCACAGACACTAAAGAAAGACATGGACACACGAACCACACGATCACGACAACAAAACACAGCACCCACTCCCCTCAAAACGACACTCCCCTCTCCACCACAAACAATAACTAGTCCCAAAAAACAAGCCTTGTACCTGGTGACTGATGTAGCTTTTACGGAAGCAAATTTAAAACATTCCCCACCTTTCTTAACCTTCAGGATTGAAAACGACATATTATGTCGTTTTCAATCTCGTAATATAAGTCTCGTAGATGTGTTTTTTTTTAAGTAAGATAAATAAATTCCAAAAGTTTGCTCACAACATAAATGATGTACTAGGAACTATTTCCGGTAAGGTTTATCATGGTGTATTATTTCAATGCTTGAAGAACTGTGTGTTAATTACGCTATGCTTAACGTAACTTTAACTGTGGAAACTCTTCGTGAATGAGAGTTGGAGATAAGAATTGTTTGAAAGATATTTTCAGCTATTTGTGCCTGTGATATTTTGAACTTATAGCATGACTGAGAATTGTGTGAAAACTGACTAGATTGGATGTTCTATTTATTTAATTAACTGTAGAAACTTTGTAACCCAGAAGCTGAGAAAGTACATGTGAAGACTTGGAAGATTGACTTGTTTCTAGTATAAAATAATTAGAAGTAAAATTTATGTATGTGTTATATGACCTATATTAAATGTTTCATTTGTTAATCCAACTATTGTATTTGCCTGAATTTCCTTTTACTGCAACGTTCAAAAAAATTCGAATCTAGCGGGAATCCCAGAAAGAAAATAAATACTTCGGCCTGAATGAATGAAAAGACTGCTAACTAACTTTAAATTGATCCAATATTTCACATAGACTTATCTAAGGATAGAGTGGCGCAGTATAATAGAAATTTCTCTACCCTTGGATTAGTGATCAATTTACAATTAGTTGTGTTTTATTTTATGAAAGTAACTTGTAACAAGATGGCGGATTCGAACACAACATGAAAGGAAAACGTCACGACATTAGTAACCTGGAGAAAAAATGACAGAAAATGTACTTCAGTAGAAGAAAAGATTACAATTCCGCGATGTGTAGATTGCCATGGCAGAACATGTGTGCATTTTGCAAAAGATTTTGGACTTTCCGTGTTCACTTTGAACACGATATTAAAAAATAGGTCAAGCATTGAACTCAATTCAAAGCAATCTGGCGCTATGTCAAAAATAAATAAATAAATATATAAAACGAAAATCAAAAACAATCAACAATTAATTTTTTAAAAAAATAGATAAATGTAAGTAATTGTAAATTCATTTATTTTCAGTTATTAAATTTTGTAATCTAGAATGTAGACTCACATACTAGCATTAAGTCATTTTTTACCCTTTTTTTAATGTTTTATTTACATTTCCTGCTATGTACACTTTCCCGCTATTTACACTTTTTTCCATCAGTCCCCTGAAAAGTGTAAAAAAGGGGTTTTACTCTCTCTCTCTCTCTCTCTCTCTCTCTCTCTATATATATATATATATATATATATATATATATATATATATATACACATATGTTCGATTCTCGTCGGAGACGTGAGGAACTTAAGGATCTGCCGTAGTCTCTTGGACGTGGACAGTAGGGTTTTTTCCGCAGTTTAGCCTGGAGTATTTCATCCCAGAAATAGGCAAACCGGAGTGTGCTCATAGTCACTTCCCTAGTATGCTAGCATAGCTGCCCCTATCATTGGTATGGATGAAAGGAATATATAATATATATAATTTTTATATAATATCTGTAATAAAGGTATATTGTGAACCTCTGTGTTTAAGACTGCGCCACCTTTATTATTACTTTGTTGGATCCTATCAAATTCACGCTTCTGGTTCTGTTTAGAATATTGACTTCAAATTGAGATTTGGGTGAACTTTCAGGTATATATTTCAAACTCATTAAATACTATAAAAAATATAACTGATTTATATAAATTCAAAAAATATAAAAATAATAAAACGGATTTTAAATAATTTAAGTAATTGTAAAAATATTTAATACACCTTTTGAAAATTAACATAAATTTAATTCAAAATAATGTTGCGAAGATTGCGTTACTGTTATCAATACACGTTTTATAATTGCGGTATTGGAATTGTGTTCAACTGTTATTAAGTTTATGCATTTCATGTGTAAAGCATTCGAATTCCTACAGCTTTCTCAATACATAAGATCTTGCGATGTAAAATATGTAAAATATAAAATCAATTTAAGAATAAGGCAACAGTCATGTGTTTTTTTTTCCCTTTGAGGTGTAGAATTAATACTCATGTTGCAAAAAAAAAAAAAAAAAAAAAAAAAAAAAAAAAAATTTCGCTGAACCATACTGACACATATGGACAGAACAGAAAATTGATAAAAATTTTACTCTTTTCCACGCCACCTCAATTTTCCACAATTAAGAAAAATAAATAATATTATTAATATAAAGACTGAATAACAATAGACCAAGGGCAGATTCCTGGAGTACACCGGTGGTCGCCTTAAATCTTGAAGACTTACATTCCCACTCTTTCTGATATCTCTCACAGAGCCACATCCTCTTATCCAAATTTTATTGAAATAAATGCTTTATAATTACATGAAATGAGACTTTTGGGTCTGTAGTTGCTTATGTTTGATCTACCACCCTTCTTATGAAGTAGTATTATTTCTATTTAGCCACTGCCTTGGTACTATTTCTGTATGTGGGATGTCCATGCACAGTTTGAGTAGTTCTGGTAATAGTTCCACGAGTCCTATTTTGAAGAATCTCTCCTGGATTTTGATCACCGCCCTGTGCTTTTTCATTTCTTTGACTTTGAAATTCGGATCTGTTATTTGTTTTATGACAAAATTCATTTACTAAAGAAGGGATTCAGGATTTGCCATTTTTCTAATTTCGCTTTTGACTAATTTGTTTAGTTCAACTAACTCTATTTTGATTTGTGTTGATTGAAATTTTTTTTTCTTTAGTAATTCTCTTTGTTTTCTGACGTTTTCGGTGTTATCAGTTATTTTTGACTATTTAGTTCTCTTGTTGCTACTCAGTGGTTGGTATTCTTGCTTCATTACTTCCTCCTTATTATCGCAAAGCTTTTGAGTATTAATTAATCTGATTGACTTTTGAGTTGTTAATATTTGGCTTAAGCTGTTTCTAAATTTCTTCTGGTTTCTATGTAGATCTTGAACTCCTGGTTGTCTGTTACTGAACCAATTATTCCTTTTTTTTTTGGAACCAGAAGGTTCCTCTTATTAACCTATGATCTGAATTAAAGTTGAAATTATCGAGAACTTCAAAGATATATAGACGAAGTGAATCTTTTAATAATCCATAGTCTGTTTCATTTCTTGTTTTTCCGTCCGTTGAAATCCATGTCCATCATATTTTCTCATTTTTCCTAAAGAAGGAATTTCCAGCAGGTGGTTAAAGACGAATTGGAGGAGTTTCCTTCCTCTGTTGTTCCTTTTCTGTCTGCCATGGTTTCTAAGAACTGAATCGTCTGTCTTTTGTTCCTTAGTGCCTGCTTAAGTCTCCCATTATAATGACCTGGGAGTTGTGGGGTGTTATTATTAGTGTAATTCCATCATATAACTCCTCTATTTTTTTCCCCTGATCATAGCTTGTGGTGTTAGCCTTTTATTGATTTAGTTATAGATTTAGTAAAGTGTTTGTGATGGTTTTCCCAGTTCTCTTATCAGAGGCGGACCTCCCTTCGGGGTTTGAGTTCGCATCTTCATTCGCCTGGGAGAGATTCGTCAAAATCGGTAAATGCCCTTTTTCGGCCATGGACAGTGTGGTCTACCTTTTTTCTCTTTGCCATGAAACATGTCTTGTGCAATTGGATTGTAATTATTATTATTATTACGGGACACATCCAAGGGGTCGAAGGACTCACATCGTGAGGTAATCTACTGTGCTACACAAGAATCTCACCATCTTCTTTACTATAATTCTCTAACCAAACACAACGACACTCCTCCTCCTCCTACTACTACTACCATCCATCACCACCAACAACAGTATTTTTCCAACCAAATTGCGTTGTAATCATGGTCGATTTGTCTGTACGCGCGATGAAAAACCCGTGTTTGGAAAACAAAACCCATGCTACCTCCTTATCCGATAGGTAAGCTCATCTTCAATTGTAAAAGTCCATATAAAGAATCCAACATTATCATACATTCTTTAAATCCCTGATACAATGGGATTATCATATATTCCCTTGTGCTGAGATTCAAATTATACAGCCAGATGAGCATCCGTGCTCATGTATTCCATCATTACCTATTGTCAAATTCGTATTCCATTTATGCAAAAGTTCTATGACGTCCTCCTCAAATACCTGAATGACTTCCTTCAGTGTAGAGGTAGCGGTGAGGTCAACACTGCACACACATCCCAGCTTGAAACCATTTATCAAAACGACACTCATTAGTTGAGCAAACCTTTCTGCATCTGCACAACACCTGCACACCATCCGAATTGAGGGGAGTTATTCTTTCACACTCATTTTATGTTACTTGAAACGTAAGGATAGAATTCTTTAGGAGTGTTTAAGCTTGCAGAGCCAATTTTATTTCATTGCCGCAGTTAGTTTTTCGTACAATAGTTGTCACTCTTTAGGCCTGAGCCTCATAATTTTCATAGCTAACGTCATCCTTATGGGTATTATTATCATCATTATTTGAAATCTCCAGAGAGTCCAAAGACTCATCGAGTCTTTGAACTCCCTGCAGGGCTCAAATAATGTACAGAGTTGTACAGCAGGGAGACCTCCGAGTCTGTCTGCTGAACAACTCTGTCTCAACCACTGAATTCACTAACTACGCCAACGCCATCTACCGCCGACCACCGTCACTAGTAATTGTGCAGATAATCACAAACATCCATGCCTACTGCGGGATTCGAACCCGCAGCCTTTTGGCTGGAAGGCGGATACGCTAACCACTCGACCAGCCAGGCTGTGTATTATTTCCACATTATCTTTTTTTTTCAAGAATTTCTTCCTTAATAAGATGCCATATCCATTTACACTCAATACCAGTTAACATATCTGCATTTGTGAGCCATTTCTGATCAATGGTAACAATGTTAGGTCCCACCGTATTAAGGCAACAGCCTCTACCTCTTTGTTCCTGATACTCCAGGCATTTGTACGCAGCCATAATAAGATAATAAGTTACATCCATGTTTTTTTTTCTTTCTTTTTTGTATACTTTCCTCTATAGTATGTACGACCAATTAGGGCATCTTTCAGATTCCTGTTCGTATATGATGCTTCCATTTTTAGACATCCTAGAATATATTCATCAGGTCCGAACCTGACCAATACGCATTCATCTTTTCATCATAATGACCTCAGTCGTAGATCATAATTATATCATTAATACGAGTGCGTATCTTAGTCGTTCTTACACATAAATTCTTTCCATTTCCTCATCATCTTATCTGGCTTCGTCTCTCTCTCTCTCTCTCTCTCTCTCTCTCTCTCTCTCTCTCTGGCCTTATTGCAATAAATATTTTCGTAAAGTTACTGTTACCAAATGCACATGTGCTGTCCATCCTTCTTATATAAATCCCTTCTTCCTTTATACTCACTCCACACATCCAAATACTTGCAACCCTTTTTCGAGATAGATTATAAATCGAATCGTTTGTTATCATAACTCTTCATCTTAATTGTTATCATATCTAAGTATTATATTAACTATTTTTTTTACTTTCTCATTTTTCGAGTAGTCAAGTGGTCATTTCGTATCCTTCCTCATGCTCTATTTATCATCAGACAAAGCGTTTACTCATACCAGCAGATCTATAGGTAGAAGTACTGAGACTGCGTATCGAGAATACGAGTATGCGCAATCTCAGTTCAACCCATAAAGACGTTCACTTCCACGTCCGGTCTGCTCTTTATTTCTTGACAGAAACTTATATCTTAGCCCTCTCAAAAACTCCTTCACACATCTTTGACTCCTTTCCTATCTGAAGTGAAGTTTGTGGATATATTCGCTCCATTATACCTTGCCAAATAGTATCCAAATGGAATCTTGCAATTTTTTTCTCTTTCAACCATAATCTAGTCCAGATTTCCTTGTTTTATTCTTTTATCCGTGTATTAGAGTTTACAGATTTTCATTCTTCATTGTACTGGTTTTTATAATATTTTTAATGTTCTTCTTTTTATTATAGTTTACTACTGTTACGTTTTTAGGTATTTCCGTTTATGTAACTACTTTATTGAGATAAACGTCTGATTTCTATTTTTTCCTTAAATTGTTTCTAAAACTATTATTAAATTATTTATCGAACTAAATATTTTTAGGAATTTAGAAATTTCTTAAACAATTTTATTTAAAAAAAAAAAAACTTACCTCACACCAATTTTTTTTTTCCATAAACTTCTTGAAATAATTTTCTAGAAAAAAGTACATGGAATTTGTCCAGATTTGTAGCATATCAAGATTTCTGAGCAATTTTTGCTCAGATTATATTTCCAACAAAAGAAATGTTTTAATATTATCGCTTAACGCGATTAATTAATCCCTCGATGTTACAGGTATCCCTAGATTAACGCGATTAATTAATCCCTCGATGTTACCGCATATATCAAAATCGCTTTAATCAAATCTAATAATCCATGGTAAAAATTACAATTCGTTCATGATCGATTACTGTAAAAAGAATTTAATAATTCGTTTTATATGGTATTTTTTAGTTAAGATAAAAAATGAATGCAAAATTAATGTTTTATAAATACTTGTACCTGCATTATGCACTGCAATTTTTTTATCAAAAGAAGTTATCAAGAGTCGTTTGAACAGTTTTAGTTTTTTTTCTTATCGGCATAAATTCTACGATAACAAGCAAAATGACTCTCCAGCACTCGGCAAACAAGCAAGAGAACATAAAGAAAAACACTGCAAATATGATACATGTTGTAAAAATTAGGTGGATATTGAATCCAACATTATTTCATAGCCGAATAAAGAAACTACAAGAGTTTCGTGCCGAATATATAGAAACTAAACGTTTCGGCGGATGCAAGCATAAGCAACTTTATGGGCAACTCGTACAAAAGGTGGAGTAAGCTCCAGATCACTTTCCTTAGAATTTTCCATAATGTAAAGCACGTCTCCTAGAGAACATTAGTGATAAATAAGCCTTTAGCTCTCTATTTCAGTAACGCATGATGGTTTATTTATTTTCAGTTAGAATCTAGAAATTATTGAACAAAGAATAAAAAAAAACTAAACTAAACCATACTACATTAACATCGGAGATCGCGGTATCTCTCAGATACAATTTACTGTCAAATATCACCAACTTAACACAACATGTGTTAAACCAAACTGACAGCATAAGAATGCACAGCTACTCATAACCTCCAAGCTATACACTGAATTGTGTAAGAATATTTATAATAAACATTTTGCATGTATCTGTTAGATCAGTTGCGAGCTCCGCAGGATTAGAGGCGGGTTAAATCAAAACCCTTGCCGCGCATATCAAGGGACTGCTGCAATTAATTTCATCGCATTAATCAACTTCCGCCTTAAGTAAGGGATACCTGTATACGTTTTTTTTTTTTTTCATTATCAGGAAGCAGATGTTTTAAATATGTGGAGTCGACTTCAGTCTAAAAGATATTGGGAGGACTGGACTTTGTGGATGAGCGAAATGAATTTGATGGAAGGAAGGATTTCAATAAGTTGGAGGGCTTGCATTTGAATGGATTATATATATATATGAAGTTTTAAGCGACTAAGTATAGTGGTACTATTGATAGGCTTAGGAAATTTACAATATTACAATTTGTAACATTTTGCAACTTTTGTTTATAAAAAATTGTTAGATAAAATAAATACGATTCAAACCTTTCCGATTGTAATTTTCCATATATATATATATATATATATATATATATATATATCTTCTTAAAATTGGTATTAAAAGCTTATGAATACGAATGAAGCGGTGGAAGATGAAGAGAATGACCAGATGGTGGATGAGAGATAGTCCACCCCACAGAATTCTTCAAAGAACTAAACGTGAGATTGAGTGGTTGGAGATAGACTTGGCGGATGGTATAACAAACCGTGGAAAGAAGAGGGAGATGATGCAAGTCGAGAAAAAAGCAAAGCAGGAATGAGCGAAAGTGGTAGTGTTAGGATCGGATATTGTATAGCAATTCATTAATAAGGAGAGTGCGAAGAAATCATGTTTTCCTAGTGCGTAGATTAAGGACAGTAGTGATGATGTAAGCAGGTGAAGTACACGTTTAGTTTGGACAAGAAGAAGATCTTAATGATATTAAAGGTGCGTGGGAAAAAGAAGAGCGAGAAAGTAAGCGTTGTGAGTCTGTTGCTATGGTTTGATGGAGGCTAAATGAGACGGCAGACTGTGTATGAAGAATAGTCTGGACTTTGTGGTGTGTGTGTGGGGGGGGGGGGGAATATCGTCTGTAAACATATAATAACAATAAAACATTTCTTGCGTTGAACATATAATCTGAGCAAGTGAGCTTGATGGAAGGAGGATTTCGATACGGTGGATGGCTGGCATTTTTCGAGATCTTCTTTAAGGCGATTGGAATCATCCAGGAAGGCGCAACGTCAGAAGTCTGTTAAAGAATGAAATACGCTCTTGAAAGAGCCCATTCTGAATGAACAGAGTTGGGAAATACAGCAGAGTAAAATTTCACACATAAAAAGAGAAGATATAAATATACTTCGGAGATACAGGATCTAATAATAATAATACTCAAGTTATTAATTTCTTACTCATAATAATAATAAAATAATAATAATGGAAAAACATAAGTCATTGACATATTCAGAAAAAGAAATACGGCGAAAAACACTTCAAGTATATACGAATAATATAACAATGATGTAAAGTTTACATCATTGGTGTTAAAAACTTAACATTATGTTAAATGTTGATACTGATGACTTAATCCAAAGTTTGGACAAAAACCTAGCACTCGATCTCCTTTAAAAACTATTAAAGAAATTTGAAGTCTTGTGGCCAGTTTGCTTAAATCTCTATTCAGTAACAAATAATGGTCCAGAAGATAATGACATGGGAACAGAGGAGGAGGCGGAGATAGATTTGATGATTTCCCCACCTCTTCAGTTTCAAGAAGTACATGCGCGTAAAAAACTCACAACTGAAGAGCTAGGCGGAGATGACAAATTAGATGATAGCAACCGTAATAGACACTTCAAAGACTAAAGAAAAAGTGCCTCAGTCATCCTACGGGTCAACAGCAAATGGACAATGCTCGTATTGATCATGAAGAATCGAAATATTGCCTGCTCATGGACTAAAGACACAGACGAGAGCATAAAGATTTGGCCCACCTTAGTAGGAAACTATCGTCATCTAACAAAGTCATGGACAACATCAACGTTAATGACACACATTCTCCCTCAGCTAGGAAAAAAAATCTAAAAGTAGTTGAGTTACCGAAGATATCACTACTAAAGCGACAGCAACAGATCTCAGGTGTGGCAGCTGAGATCTGTTGTCTCCGGCTTGCCTCCGATCAAAGTGAGCAGAATGTTTAGAGCTGACAAGAGATCCATGCCGCTAGATTTGGTGGAAATTCAAAACTTCCATAAAAAACATTTATGACTTAATATCAGTCATCTGTGGACTCAGGATAACGCCTAAACCTTTAAGAAAAGGAACATTGGCAGGGCAATGCCACAAATGTCAGAAATTATTTAGTTGTGATTACAGATGTTTGAAATGTGGAGAGAACCAATCCACTAACACCTGTAACAAGCCTAGAAACACACCGACAGATGTGCAAACTACAATAGCCCTTATCTTGCAAATTACAATGGGTGCACCTATGTCCAAAAAGCAGACTGGTAGTAGAAATTAATCAACCATCTTCTCAATCTCGCACGCAGCTTATGGAAAAAACAAAGAAGATACACAACAAATGAACAAAACGTACGCCGAAGCGGAGCTTCCCATGAAAACAACATGCCAGGAATCAAACATATCCTAACCTGACTGCGGCCAGTAAATCAAATCCCTCGCTACCCTCTACTAAATGATTCCTTCAAGAAACTCGCTCTATCCTAAAAGCACTCACTTATGACTAGAAATAAATTTCTGTCAAACTCCCTTATAATTGCCTCTATTAGAATATATTATTACGGGTTATAATTGGAAGTAACATACTGGTTCTGTATTCTTTGACATAGCAAAGGCTTTTGATAAAATCAGGTAATATGATTTGCTTTACAAACTTATCACCACCACCAAGAGATCTATGAATATGATTCGTTTAATCAAGTAATAGCTTACTGATAAGAAAAAAATGCAGGTCAGTATTAATGGAACAAGCTCTACCCAACGACGAAGTTTGGCACGAGTTCCACAAGGATACCTATTGGTCCGCTTTTGTTTGTAATATCTAGATGACAGATATTCCACAGAACCCCCATGATGTTAATCACGCCTTTCTACGACACTGCAGTACTAGCTAGATCACCCCGTCATCACCGTGTATCCAAAAGACAGCTTGTAAACTTCAAGACGGAATGTAAATAGAAAAATGTTTCTCAGACTGGAGGGTGCAAGTAAATCCTCAAAAAAGCGTAGCCATATACTGTTCACCAGAAGAACAGCATCTCCAAAAGCATATATTCAATTTGGTACAAAAATCCCATGGCAAAAAGAAACCAAATATCTCGGGTTGCTTCTAAACAGACGATTGTGCTTCAGCAACCATATGAAGCACATCTGTGTGCAAGTATCCAAAACACTCACTCAACTCTGTCCCTTGATTAATCCACCGAGCAAATTAAATATAAGGAACAAACTATTACTCTATCAGATTTGGCGCATAATTACCAACGCCTCTCGAGCTTGGAGCCACCTCCAAAGTTAATATTCTAAAATTACGAGTGCAAACACAAGTACTTACCGATGATGCTCCATGGTTAATCAGAAACGAACAGATTAACCGTGATACCAATATTCCAGCTATCTCCTCATTCCTTCGCTCTCTAGCAGTAAAGTTCTTTTCAAAAGCGGCTACGCACCCTAATCAGCTAATACAAAAGCTGCAGTCTACAATGAACATGACCACCTACAAACACAAAAGAACTAAAGCCATTCTACTTTCCAATATATCGCTTAATCCTTTAGCCCCCAACAGAGCGTGCTAAATGTTCATAAATAATTCCTAATAAGGTGGTGTCACATTCAGACAATAGGATTGAAAAGTGTTAAGATTCAGCCTTTTTACAACAGTATCGTTATGTGTTAAGCAGTTCCGAAATATATTAAGATATTATATCGACGCACAAAAATAGACACAAAAAATCAGTTTTATCCTTGTTAACACGCTCCAAGCACTGTTCAGATATTTTCATGCGAGCGTTTTTGATCTGCTGTGAGCAAGCGCGGCATCCATGTTGCGCAAAACTTTTCCATTTGCAATTCTTCATGCAAAATATATCCTATTCTTTTGAAAATCCTATAGTCTCAGCAATTTCAAGCACTTTGACTCTCGGCGGTCATCCAATACCATATCGTGCACTTGACCAATGAGTTCTGGTGTTGTTACACTTTTTGGACGTCCTTCACGTGGATCATCTTCAAGGCTGGTACGGCTACGTTTAAACTCTGCAGCCCATTTCTTAATTGTCGAAACGAAGGAGAAGAATGCCCAGAAAATTTTATGAACTTCGAATGCATTTCTTTCGGCGTTAAACCTTCCTTTTTACAAAGAATGTTATAACCGCACGATACTGAATTTTATCCATTTCAAGGGATACACACAACACGTTTTCTTCAGACAGCTGTATAAAACAAACTGTTTGATAGAATGACTTGCAATTTCACATGGATGCTTATGACAGATGTATCAGCTTAGGAAAAAAAAATCATGCCCATAGTGTTGCCATCTAAGGTAGAGGCCGGGAACTTTTCAGACAACCCTCGATTACTCGGGTTTTTTGTCCTCCAGAACAGGCGAACCGGTCCCGTGAACACGCAGGCTACAGTCATAGGATACCTCCAGGCATAAGGAGTAACCAACGTATTCCGTAGGAATTCCGTTCCGAATTCCTACACAGTAAAAAGTGTAGGTCTACGCGTGAGCGTAAATTAGGATAGGAGAGGATATATAAAACTTAATATAATTGCACCACTGTATATAAATAAAATATAGATTAAAATTGCATTATATATAAACATGAAATATAATATAATTGTATTTATGTATTTCGGAAAGCCAATCAAAAGTTCCAATCACAATTTTACATAACGATTTACAGTATTGCCATCTAGTGACGAGAAAATACGGAAATCGCTGAGTTATTTTAGTTAGCGATGGAAATAGAAACAAACTATAAGCATATTATTAAAGTATAACAATTCTAAACATCCTATTATATAAAATTAATTTTCTTAAATCTATTATAGTGTCGACATTATTTTATAAGAGATATAAGTTTAACATTTATTTTTATGGATTTAACATTACTTCAACTATTCCAATTAAGTGATTATATGCATTATTGAAAGTTAATTGCTTAATTCCCATAATGACCACAGCACTAATTCAAATTCAAATAAGTTCGTCATAGTTAACAAAGACAAAGAAAGATTTTACAAATAAAATAAGAACGTTTAGCGTACCAGAGTAGTTAGCGGGAAGGATTTGTTACTGTGGATGTTTCCTTTCTTTGGTCCAGAGAGATATGAGTCCTGCACGTAACGTAAAAGTCTTCGATTGTCGCTCGAAGGTCTGCGTGCTGAAGGCAATGAAACAATGCAATGTGATATTATTGTTCCAACTGTAAAAATAATCCCAGAGCTTCATTGCACTGTGGAATGACCGATTGTTAAACAGGGTTTTGTTATCTTATAAGAATTAAAATTATATATATATATATAAAAAGAAATTAAATGACTTTATACCGAGAATGACAAATTTATTGTTAAAATACAACTAGTTTCGTTGAAATACAACTTCTTCAGGTATCATTGGCAAAGAATAAAATCAAAAATAACAGCAGACACATGCAAAAATACATTATTTGAAGAAAAATACTTTTTCTTCTAAATCTTTAAGAAATATGTCAGCAACATATTGTCAGAAATATGTCAACCTCAGCAAGTTTCAGAAAATCAACTTCACTTGTGAACTAGAATCCGACGAATGTCTTCCCTTTCTGGACTTAAAAGTTACGAAATTTGCTGAGAACATCAGAATCTTCATTTTTAGAAAACCCACTCACACGGACAGATACCTTCATGCTTCTTCCCATCACTACCTTCCACAAAAGTTTGGTATTATTTCAACCCTGGCACATCGTGCCAGATCTTTATTAACAGATGAAACAGAAATTGAATATGAACTCAATTTTCTTAAAAAGTCTTTCGTTAACAATGGAGTCTCTCTTAAAAAGATTAATAAATTTTTCTCTGTCCATCACTCAACTGCTCTTGAAGATGCTTCTCCAACAAGAGGTTTAGTTTCGTTACCATACATTAGCTCTTTCTCTCTCTCTCTCTCCCGGAAACTGGCAAAAATGCTTCAGAAATTCAACATGAGAACTTGCTTCACTACGTTTCCTAAACTTCGTTCCATACTAAGTAGACCTAAAATGAAACATCTTCCTACTCAGTATCCAGGAGTCTATAAGATTTTGAGTGATTGTAGCAAACCATATTACGGCCAAACGGCTAAATCCATCCTTTTACGCATGGATGAACATCAAAGAGACATTTCTTAACAGAACCAGAGCCAGCGCTCTCTTTAGCCACGTTCTCTTCTCCATCAACGCAGGTGATGGTCGCCAACACATCGTTGACTTGCAAAAAACCTCTAATATCATGTGTGCTATGATGAACTGGAAAGAAGAATAATTGAATCTAAAGAAATATCACTTGATTCGTCTCATATTAATTCGTCTCATATTATAGCCTTAGCTATAATATTTCTGATGCGCACATTGCCACTGTCCAATACTGGAGCACTAATACCAGTTCACGCACTTAGTCAGTTGGAACTCTAGCACGCATTCCTTTTTAAATGTACTTGTTTTATACTAGATCTGTTAATCTATTTTTTCATGTTTTTTTTTTATTCTTTGCCAATGATACCTGAAGAAGTTGTATTTCAACATATATATATATATATATATATTTTTTTTTTTTTTCCCCTTACGGTTTTTCTTGGTTGTCTTAGAGGTGGAGGGATGGCTTTCTGTAGCATCAGGAGTGGCCTTTAAAGGTGGAGAAGCTTCCTGTGCTGTGCTATTTCCTTTGCTTGGTGCAGTTGCAGGTGTGATTGCACCTCCCATCCTCTCTGCCAGGGTTCTTGATGGGCATGTATTCACTTTGTGGTCAATGACCCCGCATTTCAGGCAAGCTGCCTCACATTTTTCTTGATTGTGGCCTGCTTGAAGGCAGATTTTGCACTTAACTCTAGGACAGGCTGTCCCAAGGTGAGTGAAGGCACCACATCGGAAACACTGTTTTTTTTACGGCAGGGTAGTTAATCATTACTCTGGCGGATCCGATAACAACAAAGTTGGGAACAGGCGTTTTCATCTCGAGGGAGATAATGACCTCGCCCGACTTCCATTGAGGGTTGTCTGCATCGTTCAGGACTTGTATGTTGCGTACAACTCCCCATTTTCCTAACACTTCATGGATGACTTTTTCGTCACTTTGTATATATATATATATATTCCAAGGGGAATCTGGGGATTTTAAGCATTTTGATAATGCTCCCCACCATAAATGGAACAATTTCCTTTCCATTACATTGAAAGCCTTCGAGTAGTTTGTCTCTAGTCTCAGCACTCCTAAGTACAACCTGGTATCTGCCATCACCAAAGGGAGTGAATCCGAAAATCTGGTCCGCACCGACGCTGTCAATGAGGGCATTGGCCAAAAGTCGGGGTATCAGATCGGAGTCAGTCTCGATGCCGAGTCCATGTGCGCGGCAAAACATTTGCCATAACTGGCGAGGGGGGGGGCTAACTATTCCCACCACGTGTTTATTATTGCCCCGGTCCGAGGTTTAGGAAGATCTGTAAATTTCCGATTGAATATCATGAATCCCGATGGGATTCGTACCGATATTAACGGTTAAGAACAGATACTCGGCTAAGAACAGAACAGAAATTATATATATATATATATATATATATATATATATATATATATATATATATATATATATATATATATATATATATATATATATATATATATATATATATATATATATATATATATATATATATAATGTCTTATAGTTCTTATAGTCCTTATAAGGACTGGCTTAAAGGGGCGAAGCAAGAATGCTTTTCATCTTCCCCGTTATCTGTAGAGGACAGTGTAGGGATAAGGTGTTATTGAGCTATTAAAGCTCTGATCATGGCAGGAGGGTAACAGCAATAGCCGAGCCTCGGTTAGAACTTCACTGGCTACAGCATTGCCATCCATTACCCTCCAAGGGTATTGGATTGACAATCCATGTCTTATAGTTAAGAATTAAAATTATATATATATATAATGTCTCATAATCATTATATGCTGTCATTTTGTCAGCGTAAACAAATAAAGTACTAAGCATTCTCTACTGGCTGTTAAAAATAAATCAACACTTGTAAAAAATTTTACACTGCATTGTAATACCGTTTACTTTGTTAGATATTAAATTCTTACAAAAAAAAAAGAATTATAAGAATAGCTCGTTTACGGTGATCTATACTGTATCTACTGCAGGTAATTCAGAAGCCGAATCCAAAATTCGCATGAATAAAAAACAAATCTTTATTAAACAAATAAATATTTTAATAAAAATAACTTTCTTTCAAATGTATTAGATAATATATGCCAATTTATAATAAATTTTTAATGTATTTGCAAATAAACTCTTCCTACACCCTTTTAAAATTAAACTGTAAATAGTATTTATTGAAAAAAAAAAATGGGGAAAAAGGAATCAATCGACCGTGAGATGCGGTGATTGATTCATTCAATCCAATGCCCTTGGAGGGTAATATAATAGATGGCAATGCTGTAGCCAATGAAGTTCTAACTAAGGCTCGGCTATTGCTGTTACCCTCCTGCCATGATCAGAACTTTAATTGCTCAGTAACAGCTTATCCCTACACTGTCCGCTACGGATAACGGGGAAGATGAAAAGCATTCTTGCTTCGCCCCTTTAAGCCAATCCTTATAAGGACAATATAAATGGATTAATCGATATGAAAAAAAGAATCGACCGTGAGATGCGGTGATTGATTAATACCCTTGGAGGGTTATGGATGGCAATGCTGTACCAATGAAGTTTAACTGTAACTGAGGTTCGGCTGTTGCTGTTACCCCTTGGGCCATGAGATTCGAGAGTTTTTGAGTTCGCTCTCTTAAGGTTTTTGCCTTAAGGGAGCAATTTGAGTCTCCGGGGAAAGTGTTCTCCCGCACGGCCCGCTGAGGGGCTTTGTCGGTGAATTATTTTCTTCGTAATTTGAGCGGTTCTGCTCGGTGGTGGGGGAGCCTGTCACTGAGTGGAACCAACGCTGAGATAAGGACGGTCTTTCGCCCACTATGGAGTGGCCTCGAGATCGTCCGATTTTTTGAGATTTCACCTTTACTTACATAGTCAGTGATTAATTAATACTCTTGGAGGGTAATGGATGGCAATGATGTACCAATGACACCTGGGCAATCTCTACTCTTTCTCCATCTGTGTCTTAACACATTTCTAAATTATTGTCATGGCAAAACTTCTGAATGAGGCCAAATTCGACGAAGTATACATGGAATTAGGAAGCTGTTTGACACAAAATCCCCCCCCCCATAGCAGTCACAGAGGACAATATGGATGACATAAGTGAAGAGCCCATAACTCTGACGCAATCAGATTTTGAACACCCCCCAAGTATGGAAGATACTACATCCGAAGACAGCAGTTATCATACCTTGGAAACAGACACAGAGTTCCAAATGGTCAAAAAGAAGAGGAAAATCTCCATCAACGTGGAAGAACCCAAAAGAACAGGGATAGAAGCATTCAATGGTCCTAAATAAAAGATACCACCAGTCATATTAAGGACTAAGAAAAAATGGATCCCTGTCTCATCAGCCCTCAGAGAACAAAACATCTCATTCTCATAGGCCAAAAACTCAGATTAGGGAGTTAAAATACAGTCCACTACTGTCTCGGATTACAGACAGATGATCAGATTTATGGACAATGCTAACGTCCGATATCACACTTTCACTTTACCCAGCGAAAAGAACCTGAAGGTAATTCTACGTGGGATAGCTGAAGGTATCACTTCTGAAGATGTTAGCACTGATCTCTCCAGACAGGACCTGTCCTCCCCAGTAAAAGTGAGCAGGATGCTCAGATCTGATAAAAGACCAATGCCTTCGGTGCTGGTGGAAATAAGCAACTCACAGAAACAAATCTATGAACTGACTGTAGTATGCGGACTCAAGATTTCAACTGAGCATCTGTAGGTGAGTGTCATAGATGCCAAAGGTTTGGACATGTCCAAAAATTATGTAAGGCAGCCTTCAGGTGCTTGAAGTGCGACGAGAGACACCAGACCATCTCTTGCACTAAACCACGCACTACTCCAGCATGCTGTGCAAACTGCAGAGGACCTCACCCCGCCAACTACAAGGGATGCCTTTCCAATCCAAAAAATCGAAGATAAAAAAGTCAATCTTGCTCCTCCACGTAACGTTTTAAGCAATCAATCAAATCGTCCTCCAGTCCAAAACACCTCGCCTTCAACCTCACAGGAAGAACCATGGAAGAATCAAGGAACACTCATGACCAAAACATATGCTGAGGCTGCAAGAACTAAGCCTCCTACATCTCTCGAGCTAGAAGACTCCAACATAACATCCGTTTTAACAGCCTCACTTGCCAATATGCTGCAGGAATTCAGCAAGACATGCCCATCAACATCTTCCAGAAAGAAATTCCTGCAAGGCACTCAAACCATTATAACAGCCACCTGTCATGAGTAATAAATTCAAACCAAAAGCTCTTAAGATAATCGCATGAATGCAAATGAATTGATGAACAATGTTTTGGAACTTCAAGAATTTGCAACTCGTCTCAGTGCTGATATCATCTTGATTGGTGAAACACACCTAAGACCAGCTAATAAACCAAAAATCCTTGGATACACTATGTATAGAAACGACAGAATTGGCACAAGAGGTGGAGGCAGAGCCATATATATTAAGAGTTATTTGAATCATAATACAATAGACAAGCCCCAAACAGTAAACTTGGAGTTGACCGGTGTGGAGGTACATACCTGCAATGCTGTAAGTCTCAAAATCTTTGCTGCTTATAACCCTCCAAACATTTCTCTGATGACAACAGATCTGGACTCCATACTTGGTCCGAAAGATTCCATAATAATAGCAGGCGATCTCAACTCAAAACACATAGCTGGTACAGCTCATCAACTAACACCAAAGGTCACACACTTTTTCAACTTTGCAATGCTCAACTATGTTGTTGTGGCCGGCCCTACCGAGCCCACCCACTTCAGCCCTTCAGGTAGCTCGGATGTACTAGACATTTTCATCTTTAAAAATTTAAGATACCAATTTAAATTGGAATCAGTCAACGAATTATCTTCTGTCCACAGTCCCATAGTGCTTAATCTAGGTTCATCAGATCAATTCTCTCCTCTGCACACATTCATATCATAGGACAAATTAGCCAAGGTTCTTCCCGATCATATTGGTCTGGCGCCCAATATCAGTAAAAAGGAAGACATTGACACAGCAGTAAATAACTTAACCATATAAATTCAGAAAGCAATAGAATCAGTCAGACAATCCACTGTCTTCCACCCAACCAACTGTATCCCTTAAGAAATCATGGAGCTAATCATAGCAAAAAAATAGAACCAGAAAGAGATACCACAATACCAGAGCCCCACAAGATAAAAAAGTATTGAACAATCTAAACAGGCAGTTCCGGGAAGCTCTTCAAAAACATAGAAACCATCAATAGGAAACCAAATTGGCTAACATCAATACTGAAGATCATTCTGTATGGAAATTCTTAAAAGCAATCCGCGCTAAAAAGCAACTCATAGCCCCTATACAAACCAAGAAAGGGACAGTTTACAAAGATGAAGAGAAAGCCGAATCACTAGTAGATAACCTAGAATCTCAGTGCAATCCATCTTATACAAATCTAAATATCAACCTTATGTACAAGATTCTACGTCATGTTAGGACAACCTTAAGACAGAACACTGTTAACTCCGAACATATCACTCCTACAAATCCGGCAGAAATGATAAATATCGTCTCCCATCTAAACAGTAAAAAAGATCCAGGATTGGATTGCATAACTAACAGAATAGTAAAACTATTCCAAGAAAGGCCATAGTCCATCTTGTCAACATTACAAATGCCATCTTTAGATTTCAGCATTTCCCTACTAAATGGAAAATAGCCACCATCATGCCATTGAAGAAGCCAGGAAAAAAATCCTCACCTTCCCGAAAGCTACAGACCCTTAAGCCTATTGTCCAGCCTCTGAAAGGTGACAGAGAAAGTGATCCTCTCAAGATTCCAGGCAGAAACAGATAAGTTAGGAATTTTGCCTAATGAACAGTTCAGCTTCCGTAAGGCCCATAGTACAGCTCAACAAGTGCACCGGCGGGTAGAAATCATTACTAAAGGTTTTAACTGGAAACTCAATACAGCTGCCATCTTTATCGACACAGAGAAGGCGTTTGACAAAGTATGGCATTAAGGCCTTCTCTACAAACTGATAAAATTTAACTTGCCAGTCAAGTTAATAAAAATAATACATTCTTACCTGAAAGACAGGTATATGCAGGTCAGGGTCGGCGAAACGGTTTCGACCAAACGCAGGATCTAGGATGGCGTACCTCAAGGATCTCTTCTGGCACCTCTCCTGTTCATTTTCAACTATGTATCAGACATCCCTCCGAACCCAAGAACAACATTCACTGCATTATATGCTGATGATACTGCACTTATGGCAAGATCACTGAGCCCAAAACTGACAACTAAAAGACTCCAAACCAGCATACACATTTTAGAAAAGTGGATGGCAGACTGGAGGATCCAAGTTAATCCCTAGAAAAGCTCAGCTATATTGTTTACTAGAAAGAAAATCCACACCATGGAGGATATTTATTTATTGGGAGTAAAGATTCCATGGCAGACTGAAGTTAAATATCTTGAAGTGATTCTTGATAGTAAACTCCTATTCAGCAAACATATTAGTTACATTACTTCAAAGACATCCAAAGTCTTAGCACAGCTTTACCCTATGATCAACGGACAAAGTAAACTGGACACGCAAACAAAATTAACAATTTACAAGATGGTAATTCGACCTGTCATCACTTACGCATCCCCAGCGTGGAGCCACACCGCGGATTCAAGCATTCTAAAACTTCAGAGATTACAGAATAAGTGCCTGAGTATGATTCTTGATGACCCTTGGTTTATAAAAAACACCCGGATCCAAAGAGAAGTTAATATCCCTTATATCTCTTCCCTTCTCCTAAATCTAGCTGAGAAGTTCTTTACCAAGACAAGTAACCATCCAAACCCGTTAACCAAGGAAGCCTCGGAATATAATGAAGTAGAAAATTTCAAATTTCAAAACTTTCAAATTTCAAAAAGACCTAAGTCTATCTTAAGTTCAACTGAACACAGCTAACTTCTCTGCCCTCAATGGGAGATCATATAGCTCACAAACACTCCATTCAAAGTTCTTCCATTACAAGACAAAGGGGAATATGAAAAGCAATTTTGCTTCACCCATCTAGCCAGGAATGTTAATTAAGATTTATCAAAATTTTAAAATATTCTTAATATACAACAGTGTAGAACACGTAACTGCGTACAAAATCATGTTAAGACTTGTCGAAACATGTCTTAGCCGTATTAGCATGTGGGGGGGGGGGGAAGCGTGGCTTGTTGCGCTCACTTCCACAGTGCATAATTATCACTTTAATTTGGAAAAACGTTTATTGGGATTATATTGATCAAGTGTATATAATAAACAACTAAGTTATACCAACTAGTTTCACCAACTAAGTCTGTTGGCATCTTCAGGGTACATAACTGATGTATGGCACTAAAAAGTAAAAAACTGTTACAAACTAAAATCAACCGATTCCAATTATATCAGACAAAGAACAGATCGAGTACAATACATTCATAGAGCGTGGATGATCTCACTTGCTGTTATTTAGGAACGTTCTATAGTTGACACTATAATTCAGTTCTGGAGAGTTGAAGGATCTGATAAGGGTCTTCCAGATCACGGGCAAGATTAGTCCTTGGTTCCTGTTAAAGTTTTGTATACAGCGGGCAACTGTTGTGGCCTCCTTAAAAATTCGGGAGCGGAAGTCCTCCTCTATGTAAGGAATTGAAATGAAATGCTAACCCCGATTTTTCTTCTGTTATTATTGACGTCACCTATGTGTTCTTTTTGCCTGATTTCACGGCTCCTAGGGATTGTCAACCAATAAGATTGCTAGACTCCTTAGATCACATAAAATAAGAGTGGCCTTTAAACCCACAGAAACGATTAGACAATTCTTAAGATCTCCAAAAGATAGCCATCCTTTCTCCAAATATGCCGGAGTTTATAGCATACCCTGCTCGTTCAGCTTGAATTACATTGACCAAACTTCAAGGAGCCTTGAAATTAGGCAAAAAGAACACATAGGTGACGTCAATAATAACAGAGAAGAAAAATCGGGGTTAGCATTTCATTTCTCAAGAACGAACCATACATAGAGTGGGATAGAAGCACAATTCCTTACATAGAGGAGGACTTCCGCTCCCGAATTTTTAAGGAGGCCACAACAGTTGCCCGCTGTACACAAAAAACCTTAACAGGAACCAAGGACTAATCTTGCCCGTGATCTGGAAGACCCTTATCAGATCCTTCAACTCGCCAGAACTGAATTATAGTGCCAACTATAGAACGTTCCTAAATAACAGCAAGTGAGATCATCCACGCTCTATGAATGTATTGCACGCGCTCTGTTCTTTGTCTGATATGATTGGAATCGGTTAATTTTAGTTTGTAACAGTTTTTTACTTTTTAGTGCCTTACATCAGTTATGTACCCTGAAGATGCCAACAGACTTAGTTGGTGAAACTAGTTGGTATAACTTAGTTGTTTATTATATACACATGATCAATATAATCCCAATAAGAGATTTTTGAGAGTTTTTTGGTCAAGAAAATTAAACGTTTTTTAACATTTTTTATCACTTTAATTGTCAACTTGTGTCACCAACCACCCGCTATTTTGTTAAAAATGGCAGAGCAACATGATATCCCGGAATCCGTGGCTTGGAGAGCCATTGGTCGTTTAGAAGCTGGACAAACGAAGCAAATTGTCGCTCGAGCGTGTCGCGTATCTCAGAGCGTAATTTCGCGACTTTAATATCGCTTTCTGGAGACGAGAAATGTTTGACGAAGATAAGGTCAAGGTCGCCCATCACAACAACTCCAAGAGATGATCAGTATTTGTCATTACTTGCCAGAAGAACATTCAATCGAACATAACTGGGATGCTTTAGGTAGGCGCGTTTCTGCTCGACTGGTGCCACCACGATCGTTTCAAGAGCTCGAAATTGCTCTCTCAGAAGAGTGGGGAAATATCCCACAAGAACTGTTTGATTATCTTATTCAGTCCATGCAATCGAGATGTAATGCTGTTTTGGCTGTTAATGGAGACCATACGCCCTGTTAAAAATTAACAAAAGCGTTTTTGGCTATTCTTGTTAAAATTATTTCACGCTAAAATGTATAATTTGTTAAATTTGTAATAAATATCGATTATTTAAACAATATCTCATGAATTACACTATACTATAAGTAAGAAATATTTATTCATGTATAAAGTACCCAATAGTTATAATTGTTTGCAGAAATTTATAATTATCCGACAGAAACTAAAATATCAACTAATTGTGTTGAGCAGTGTATCATTTTATTATTGCTATTGAACTTTTGTTCATACAAACCATGTGCATCAACAATAATTAAAAGAAAAATGCTGTACGCCCATGGACTGTTTGATAAACTGACGCTTCCATGGAGTCAAGGACAAACTGCGGGAAGGGCAATATGTTCCCCACAACCAAGTTTCTGCTCTTCTTAAATCTTCACCCTCACAATACGCCATCTGTCCACAATAATGACCCGTTTCTGTTAATTATGTTCATTTTTCGATCTACCTGTATGCAGGATGAAAAATCCGAGTTTATATCAAAATACCTTATCTGATATTAAGATGCAAATCATTAAAGAACAAAATAAATCTCAATATTAAAATATATAAATCACTAACACTCTTTGGTTATCCAAAAATATTATGTGCAGCTTTTTTAGCCCTACATTTGGAAATCGGTAGGAAGTCTCCACTGTAACCGTTACAAATAGCTCCTGCAACTGGATGGTATTTCAAGGGATCGCGGGAGAGGACAAAAAATTGCAGCCACATCATCGTTCTCAACCTGAGACCGAAGTACTGTATTGTCTGAAATAGTGTGAGTTCTACAGTCATTTTTTAAGAGATGCTGGTCTAAGAACCAGATTTGCAGCGATGATAAACCGGTGTCCTATAAGGAAAACCAAACCGCCTCATCACGTGAGGGGCTAACTAGCCTTCCGTTCAAAATCTTTGATAGCCATTCAGCGTGTCGAAAGTCTCAATGAGGATTTGATGTCATTTCAATGAGAAAATAGCAGTCAGAGAGAGAGATGTACACTCTCTGCTTATCACCGTCGTTTTCCTTATCCTTATAAGGACTGGCTTAAAGGGGCGAAGCAAGAATGCTTTTCATCTTCCCCGTTATCTGTAGAGGACAGTGTAGGGATAAGGTGTTATTGAGCTATTAAAGCTCTGATCATGGCAGGAGGGTAATAGCAATAGCCGAGCCTCAGTTAGAACTTCAATGGCTACAGCATTGCCATCCATTACCCTCTCTCATTAAATAAAAGAGGTTCCATATTAAAATTAAAAAATGGTGTCAGAAGAAATGGTTATGAATATTTTTGTGTGATATAATATTCCTGATATCACCAATTACTACAGTATAGAGAATTTACTATTAAAGGGTTTATTATAATTTTGAGCATTTTATTATCTAAATTTCTCACACATACGTTATGAATTAGATCATTCTAACTTATGCCTGCTTGCTAAAGGTGATGGAATTAGGAGAAGAGGAAGACTAAGAATTAGATGGGTGGATGGAGTTAACGAAGCAACTGGAATGCGCCTGGAAATTCTGAAAGATATGGCCAGGGACAGATCTGAATGGAGAGCGTATGTTTATAGAATCATCAGGAGTCGAAAATGACTCGATGGAACATAACAACAACATCAAAACGTTTCCACCAGTTGCCATCAAATATTTAGTTCTGGTGCATCTAAGCGCAGAATTTTATATTTCCAGTCAGTCAGATATGCTGTATTAAGTTAATGTTTATTGAAAAAAAAAGAAAAGAAAAGTGAGCAAATATTGTTTTAGTTTTACATTGGATGAGTGGACCAATATCAGAAATAAAAGATGTTTCAGTATTTATTGTTCATTCAAATTTAGATAACGCAAACATTTTTCATTTAGAATTAGTTCGTATTACCGGAAAAAATATACTTCTATTGATATTCAGAATATTGTGGATTGTGGATTCACATAATGCAAAAATGTTGAATCATTAAAAAGAAAAAAGAAGTCATTTTTGTTTTATCGATAGATGAAGAGAGAATGCAGAAATCTCGACGTGAAAACAGTTAAAAAAATTTACTCTGCATTAATCATTATATTCAATGAGTGGATGTTGGTGCATTTTATATAAAAAATATATAATAAATTATAAAGATGTAAAAGATAATTTACAACATGAAAGAAAATGTATTGTCCCGGTAATTTCCGTAACATGAAAAATCAACGTCTCGAGTTCCAGCAACAAGAGAACAGGCGAGACTCAGCACACTATACCAGACACAATTACATTTCTCTGCTTGGAATTACCGTAACCTGGATTCCCTTTTCACTTAATTGCATTACAAATATATTAATTAATTCATTGCACTATCTCGTTACCGTCCATGAAATTAGGTCTTCTCTTTTTCTTCTCAATGCAGTGCTTCATCTTTGAAAAATTACTTTCTGTACCAAGTCACAGATCCAATCGAACTTGGAATATTGTTCTCACCTTTGGAGGTGGTACCCCGAAGATACTAAAACGTTTACTTGACTTGGTGGTGCAGAAGAGAAATATTAGGCAAGAGTTAAGTTAATACCTCCTCTCTCGCTCTCTCGCTCTCCCTCCCTCCCTCTCTCTCTCTCTCTCTCTCTCTCTATCCATGCAGAATATAATACTTTTGAACATATTTAAATTTAATAATCTATTCAGGTAGTAAAGTCTGTGTAACATGATCCTTACATTATTGACGACATCGGTGATGTGCGGTTTCCACTTAAATTGCTATATTTTTAATCCCAAGTAAGTTGTTACATTGACTTCTTTTATTTCCTCACAGTTGCAATTTGAATTTGTTCTGCAATTCCAATCATACAAAACTCATTGCACAATGAAGTTCATTTTATTTGTTGTATTTTGCAAATTAAAATTTACATATTTAGTTCTTGTGACATTCACACTGAGCTTATTTGACTGGAGGCAATTTATCACTTTGGAGAGATCAGCAATCACTATGGTTTGCATTTGTTCGGTTGTGTCCGTAGAGAAAATTAGGACTGTGCTCTCTGTAAAAGCGTTTATTTTACTGTTTAATTTATGATTGAAGAAGTCGTTGATATTAATACTAAATAAAACTGGTCTTAAGACAGATCCTTGTAGTACACCACAGTCTATGTTTTTTGAGCTGTTAGAGCCGTTGTTTATTTTTATAGTTTGTGATTTAGCATTTAAGGACTTTTTAAATCAGTTTAGGGCAGTGCTTCGCATTAGTATGACTTCTAATTTTTTTGTTCAAATTTCATGTGATCCAGTGTCAAAAGTTTTGTGTAGATCTAAAAATACTGCTAATGTTAGTTTATGTTCATCTGGGGAGGTATAAACTGTGTTTATAAAGTTCAGCAATGCATGTTCTGTACTAAACTTTTGCCTGAACCCAAATTAAAGAAGTTGTTTTTGCCCAAAAATTTTATGAGTCTAATTTTTACCAATTTCTCTAATATTTTCGAAAAGTCCAGTAGTAGAAAGATCGGTCTGTAATTTTTCGAGTTATTTTCGTTTCCATATTTATAAATCGGTACAACTACGGCCTTCTTAAAATCCGATGGAAACGTGCCTGTCATCAATGATAAGTTTAAAATTATCATTGATAATTTTAAACGTATAAAAGTTTAAAATTATCAATTTTATCAATTTAAAATATTGGTAAAATATTTTAAATATTTTATCAATATTTAATGTGTTACTACCATCGTATCCTGAAGTTTGGGTTGTTTTTAGGCCAGCTATAACAGCTTTTGATTTCGTTTTCACAAGCGGAGAAAAGATACATGGAGTATCGCACGGTCTTTAGACGAACCCGTAAGCACTGTTCACTAAGGCAAATTCTGCTCTGTTATCCTTACAAGATTTCCCACGTTCAGCAATTGCTTAATCTTGACCAGGGTGCACGAGAAACATATGCCATGCAGTTTCTTGCTCGGACTGAACTGTACAACGGTTCATTCCCCAAAAGTCACCGTTTTAGTGTGATTTTACAGCGGAATTCATTATCGGACCTTTCTTTTTCGAGGAACTCGGTCTTGCTGGTCTCGTTGCCTGCGCGGTTAATGGCCAGCGATATGCATCTCACTCTCTCTTAGCCAATCAGGTGACTCCAACATTTCAACAGTGCCTGAATTCAACACTTTTTGTGCAGGATTCCTCCTCTCACATCGCCCCCTCCCCTGTCAAGTAGTTGCTTCAGATACATTTTACCAAGGACAGAATCATCAGCTGCCATTTTCGTACAACGTGGTCGGCACGCTCTCTGGATCTGAACTCATGCAACCTTTGGCTGTGGGAGACATCATAAAAACGCTGTCTATCGTGGGAGACCCCAAGACCAGCTTACATGCCATAATCCACAACATTTCGAGTGAGACTACATTTGGTTAAGCATGCGATTTTCCGATTTCAGCACGTTGCCGACAATGGATGACAGTTTATCGAACATGTTGTTGTGTAACTACACACCGTGCCGGGTGTACTCTACGTTTTGTGACGTTGTGAATTACCCACTGTGGTAAGTAATTCAAAGGCAAACCGGTCGGTGAACACACGCATCTACAGACATAGGACACACCGGGATGCACAGGACTAACCACCTTATCCTCGATACGGCAGTGGTTAAGCGAATAGAAAATCCTCGACATTGCAATTTAAAAGAGGAAGGAAGGAATTAGAAAAATTATCGCAATTTTTATATTATTTTTGTTATCGCAATTTTTATATTATTTTTGTTCCATACTTTTAATTGTATTCTTACCTGTCTCATATTTTTGGTTCTTCATTTGCCGTGCTGTATCTCTCATTTTTATTGTGATTTTCGCCTTAAATATAAGTTCAGAATACCGAAATGATCTTATGTCTCCACAGTGAGATGTCGTTCAAAAATAAACTTTAAATTTCAGTAGATTTATCAACCTTGCGGGTTGTAAATAGGGATAGTTTCATATTTCATTGAGCATTGCCAATCAAATTTAGTTTTTTTTTTAAAAAAAAGGAGATAATTTATAAATTCAAATAAAATAAGGAATAATGATAATGTATACGATAAATTATATGCGAGGGAATCGATAAAAGCAATATATTAAGAAACAGATTAAGAAAATATTTTAAGAAAATGAATCATAAGATTTATAATGAAAAGTATTTGTTTTTTATTTATTTATTATTATTATTTTATTATTAGTAGTAGTAGTAATATTTATTTATTCATTTATTTCCTTTTATTGATTTTTTTTTATTTTATTTTGCAAGACAAGCACTATATCAAGCTGAACAGACACTCTTTAGCCGAATCTAATTTATAGTACAATATTAAAGAAATATTGTTTCTTCCTTATATAAAAGATTCGATGTGTCCCCATCTGAGGTGTATTGAGAATTATCTGTGGTAAAATCTTAAGTTTTAGGCCTTAGCCAAGGAACTAATTTATATAGCGCCATTCAGGGATTTTCTTCGACAAAGAAAAGGAAAAAATACCTTTGGATGAATTGCTGCTGTTTTTAAAAATCATTTTTATATTTTTCTTTGAGTGATATGCTAATTGCTTTCATAATTACTACCATTAAGCTATAAATTTTTTCCCAGGTACGTAACATAAGTTACTCACTCTGCTTTCCACCAGGTGAATGAAGTTCATCTTGAGCGATTATGCGATACGTTCACGAATTTTCCCAATTCATGCTTTATACTTTACATATATGGGTGCTTTTCTCTCAATCTAGTGGTTGATCGCTTATCAACGCTACATTATTAGGGAATTATTACAGAACAAGACGGTGTCGCACGTTACCGTCCTTGTCCAATAGCATCCTGTGTCTATTCAAATCCCACAGCCAGAGAGGGAATCAATTCAGCGTCAATACTTTTTATATAGCACCAACTATAAAACATTATCACTTCATATGTTAAACAAAATTGGCAAATATTGAAAATTTAGAAAAACAGCTGCAATTTAGAATGTACTGTTTGACTGAAATTCTTTATTACTATTTTTAGCATTGGTATTATTCTTATTGTTTTTGGAAAGTTATATAACCGACCCTTAAAACAACAATATTGTAAAGTCAGTAGCCGCTTCATATTTCCGTCAATCATTGGCTTCCGCAGTACTTGATTCACTTTTATTTTACACAGAAAATAGATTTGGTGAGATATTTTGAAATTTTTTGGGGCAGGCACCATGATATACGACGGTAGTCTGAAAGGGTTCTCTGCCTAAGAATGAAAAAACGAATTTATAATTTCAAAATTATTATTTTTCAACATAATCAAGAGCCTGTGTAGCTCAGTGGATGTGGCGTTTGCACACCACCGCGCTAGGCCGCACGAAGGAAGTCTTGGTTTCGAGTCTAGTCGGCGACTAGAGGAAATTTTTCTAAGCCTTTTTTCGACCGGTTCCCGAGTTAGTCGATCTCTGGCACGGGCAAGCAGGTTTTTCCTCCCGGAAACTCGGGTTTTTCGTCCTGTAAACTCAAGAAAATCGACCGTAGAACCCACATTATTTCAGACATTAAATATATTGTGTTAGGGTTAGGGACCACGATATGGCGGCACATTTGAGCCGTCTCTCTTCACTGCGTACCGCTTAATTAGTGATAGCCTTGGGCCATCTATCTCTGATTGGGTACCAGTGGAGATTGAACTGCCCACTCAGTCTCCAAAAGTTAGATAGGGCTTAATGGCCTCGCCTACTCCCGTATATACGTGAATAAAAAGGCGTTAGCTGATTTTTTTTTTTTAACATAATCTCCCTTAAGACTAATACATTTATTCCAGCGATATTCCAGCGATGCCCCAGCGCTATTATCCCACCCCAGTAGTGGTTCTCAGTAAGATCTGCAAAATACCCCTCTACAGCTGCAATCACCTCTTGATTCGAAGAAAAACGCTGACCAGCGAGAAAGATTTTTAGTTTTGAGAAGAGACAGAAGTCAGAGGGAGCCAAATCTGGGAATAGGGTGGATGTTCCACCAATTCATAGTGCAGATCCCTTAGTTTTCCCATTGCCAAAACACCTTTGTGAGCAGGTGCATTGTTCTGGTGAAAGATAATTTTTTTCTTCTGCAAACTGGATCTTTTCTCACGAACTTTTTCGTCTAGTCTGGTTAAAAGATCGGAATAATATTCCCCGGTTATTGTTTTACCCTTTTCAAGATAATTAATAAACAAAATGCCTTTAGTATCCCTAAACACCTATGATATGACCTTTCCTGTTGATGGAACCGACTTTGTCCTCTTTGGCGCAGAACAACCGGCTTATGTCCACTGATTTGACTGCTGTTTGGATTCTATTATGTTGTGTTGTGTTATGATGAATCCAAGTCTCATCCACAGTAATATATCGATGCACAAAATCAGTTTTGTTCTTGTTAAAACGGTTCAAGCACTGTTCAGAGATTTTCATTCGTGTTCGTTTTTGATCTGCTGTGAGCAAGCACGGCATCCAAC
Source organism: Typopeltis vanoorti (assembly GCF_054136105.1). Classification (NCBI taxonomy): domain Eukaryota; kingdom Metazoa; phylum Arthropoda; class Arachnida; order Uropygi; family Thelyphonidae; genus Typopeltis; species Typopeltis vanoorti. The sequence continues at coordinate 141,826,008 of NC_143550.1, forward strand.
TTGCGCAAAGCTTTTTCATTTGCAATTCTTAATGCAAAATATATCCTACACGTTCTTTTGAAATGCCTATAGTCTCAGCAATTTCACGCACTTTGACTTGCCGATCATTCAGTACCATATAGGGCACATTTGATCAGTGATTTTTGGTGTTGTTGAACTTTTTGGACGTCCTTCACGTGGATCATCTGCAAGGCTGGTACGGCCACATTTAAACTCGGCAGCTCATTTCTTAATTTTTGAAAATGAAGGAGAAGAGTTCCCATAAACATTTATGAACTTCGAACTCGGTTTATGAACTTTTATGAACTTCTAACGATACTGAATTTTATCCATTTCATGGGATACAGACAACACTTTTGCTTCAGAGAGCTGTAAAAAACAAACTACTTGATAGAATGACTTGCAATTTCACGTGGATTCTTATGGCAGATGTACCAACTTAAAAAAAAATCGTGCCCAATAGTGTTGCCATGTGGTCAAGGCCGAGAACTTTTCAGACCACCCACGTAGTTTGATGACATGGCTGTTGGAGAACTTGAGCGACCTGTGCGTAGTCCTGATCTCAACTCCATGGAAAACGTGTGGAACGAACAACTGTTCGATGGGATTGAGATCGAATACTTGATGAACGAATTGTAACCGAATGCAACCCAGGCCAAATCGCCTTATATCAGTGACTAACTTCATTAACACTTTTCCAGAAGAATGGAAGGGAATTACCGCAGCAATTCCCTTCCATTCTTAATACCAAATCTAGGGGAAAGAATCCAGTACCAAAAATATTGGTTCCAAAATCTAGTGGGAAGAATTTCTAGAATATTGGAGGCTGTTAGAGCAGCATAGGGGAGACCAACTCCATATTAAGGCCTTTCATAATACAGTGAGAGTTGGGATGAGCAGCGTCCGGATATTTTGGATAATATCCGGACCCGAATGTGTGTAAACAAATATGGCAGACAGCATGGAATTTCTTAACCGTAAACGTTTGAACGCATGAAGGGTTAACAAAACCCAGAACTAAAATAAAAGATTGGTGAAAGTGAACGCAAACCACTTTAATCGTTGGTTTAACAGTTTACAGTTATTTTTTTATTTGTCGATTATAGTTTCCAAGAAATTCATTTTTCTTTAATCTGTTTTGAGGCTTTTAATAGGATAACGTAAGGTAGAAATTCTCTTAGCAAAATTGAGAGGGTTTATGTTATTCGGTTACTTATCCATCAGCATCATGGAAATTAATAATTCTAAAAAGTGCATGAGATTTTAAATGTTTAAAATTTGAATAATAAATAATCTCCTAAGAATAGTCTGCCAGATTAGTAAAACATGAACTATTCCAAGTACTGCTGTTTCTTTGCGCTATGACGATCTTATCGATTTGGCACGTGTCGATATTTTTACTTTTTTTTTTCCAAGTTCTTTACTGTTGATGTCATTGAGTATATGCTGTTAATAATATGAACAGCAAAATACTTGTGGGGGGGGGGGAATTACAAAATATCGAGATCTGGCAAATCGAAATGGGTCGACTATGGCTTAAACAAATCAGAATTATCCCAATCGTTATTGGTGCACTCGGTATAATCTCAAAGAAACTTTGCAAGAATGTCCAAAGGGATGCTCGGTTCGTATTCTAAAATCCCAGATAAGTTTTGCAGTTTATTTTTTGAATACTATCTCGATTTTTTTTTAAATTTTCAGTTTACAAATATGGTCGGCCAATGTGGTAGATGATTTTCATCGCCAGGTGTGATTGACCACTACGCTGCTAATTGGAGGCCAGAAGTGGTTTAAAAATTCCATATTCTCTCCAGCAGGGTTTCTAGAATATAGGCCCCGTCTACTTTTACAACATGTACTTTCACAACATTTCATGCAATAGGCTTCCTTAGGGGAGAGAGAGAGAGAGAGAGAGAGAGAGAGAGAGATTGTTATTTATACTCAAGCAGAATCTGTTGTCATGGAAACATGGATGTATGACGTCCATGGGCATTTTAATTCACAGCAAACAAATCTGTTTCATTTGACAGAGCTAGTTCCATATTATCATAAAATATGGTGCGGATTGTGAGCTTATGTTGTGAACCTAATGTCCACAAAATAAGCCCACTAATTTAAATACCTAGGTTCAAGTCTAGTCGCCGACTAGAGGAACTTTTTCTAAGCCTATCTTCGACCGGTTCCCGAGTTTGTCGATCTCTGGCACGGGCGAGCTGTTTTTCTTACCGGAAACTCGGGTTTTTCGTCCGGTAATCTCAAGAAAATCGACCGTAGTACCCAGATTATTTCAGACAGTAACATATCCTGTTAGGGTTAGGCACCAAAAAATGGCAGCACTTGTTTGCTGGTCTCTTCATCAATAGCCGCCTATAATTAGTGATTGACATGGGCCAGCTATCTCTGATTGGCTTCCGGTGGAGATTGAACTGCCCACTCAGTCTCCAAAAGCTCAATAGGATATAAAGGCCCGCCTACTCCCTATTAATGAATAAGAGGCGTTAGCTGATTTATTATTATTTTTATATTTATTTTATTTTATAAAATTGTTTACTATCATGTGACATAACCTAAAATGTTGCTCGCTTACTCACGCTTATGTGGGGACAATTGAATTTAAACAGTAGTTCAAAATGGCAACATTTCAGCAAAACAGTCACTCTGTTTTTCTACAATCGCAAAATTTGAGTGAGTGTTTTGCGCGTAACGAGAATGCAGACGAGTGTTACAAGTCAGGCGAATGAACTGATGATGATGAATGCATCAAGAGGTATTATAATCCATTTAACGAAACTGATAATTTAGAACGCCAATAACGTGAAAAATCTTTTAGCCGTTTTTTTTATTCATATTTGGAAGTTCGAATTCAACTATGGATGCAAATTTGGTGTGAAGCATCCCTCGGGCCGTTACTAACAAGATGCTTCAGATTTTCTGATAAACAAACGGTCTTCACCTTCGAGAATGTAAAACAAAATAATTATGGAATTTCGATCAGCCCAGTGTCCACTTTCCTCATCATCAGGAGAATGCGTTTCTAGAACGTTCCAAATGGTTCTTGTCCGGATTCATGTGTTTTAAGTTCGATCTTTCTGTGTAAAGCTAAAAATTTGTTTCGAAAAATAAAATAAATCAAACCTATTTCATGAATATTAAGACAAGATCCAGGCACCCATGCACGATCTATAGAAATGAAAATGAAAATGAAACGAATAAAATATACTGTTGGAAAATTTTTTCAAAATTTTCATGTAGTATTATCATATCCTGTACACCCCTTGAGGGTACATGTCAGGAATTGGATGACGATGATAGTGCTGGAATCGGTGCTTTTGCTTACAGAGCCAAGTTTCCTATGGAGATGCTTTGATATTGTAAAAATAAATTTTAAAAAATCTTGAATTTAAGTCAAGAAAAAAAAATGGGGGCGAAGGTGGTTAAAGCTCTAAATGCAACTATTCATTTGTATTTGTTAATTTCCACAGATGAACACACACACACACACACAGCAAATTAAAATAGTGAGTATTAGCTCGTCTTCTAGTTCTTTCTACTTTGTTTTCTGTTTAAAAGCGGTCAAGAAAATAAAAATCTTGATCTTCTAAACCTAATTCCACTTGCTGAGTTGACCTTGTTCTAACTGAGAGGCTCCGTTAAAAACGACGGTAAAAGAAAAGTACTATTGCACACCTATCTTCATGAATATTAAAGGTGTCTTTGCAACCTGTCCTTAACTACAGCTACGGTTTTAAATTCTCGTAAAATGTAATGACAATTGTTTGACTCCCATGCTGTATCTCACCTTCACGATTCTTTATCCCCGCTCCGCCTTCAATATTCAGCATCGAATTGTCAGTTGCTTTCAGCAGAAGGCGGCAACTTGGTCTGTAATTACAGGAGTTTATATATATATATATATTTTTTTTTTAGCTTTGTCCGTAACAACGAAGGTTGTTAAAAATCGGTAATGTAAAGTAGCCCATTGCCCTTGAAAATAATAGTCAAAAGATCGATGTGACCTTCGAGAACTTCGAAGGAGATTCCACTTCCCCCAAGATAGCTAATTAATGCGTCAAACTCCGTTATTTTATGCAGAGATCGCTAAGTGTCAAGGTCATTGTGTCAATACACGGCAAGTACTGTATTAGATGTTTTGTGCATATAAATGATTAATTTTACTTCATTTACATTTCATAACGTGCAGGTCAAGCGCACACACATATGTAATTATTATAATGCAGTAATATAAAAAAACTCATACGAGTATATATATATATATATATTATATATAAGTTATATATATTTTATATTATATATGTTTTTTAAAAAAAAAACTTTAGACTTAAAAACTTATCTTTATTATTAGCCCTTTCTCTAAACATATTGTTCCATCATGTGTGAGTAGTTTAAGCCAATACAGAATACAGCGTGTTGGCTAAATTCTAAATTGCTAGTTCATTTGTTCAGTATATCCAGGTGAAGAATATCTAGTTAGTTGCAGAACACACTAGTGGAAATTACACATTGGGTCAATTCTTCTTAAGATGTTGGGTTTTTATCTAGCGCGAGATAACACACACACACACACACACTTCATAGTTTGTGTCTCTAACCACATAATGGTAAGAAGCATTCGCTTCAACAGGAGCTAAACAATTAACTGAGACGTTTGTTTCAAGTACTTAAAGTTAAATGGCAGTGTTCTATCTGATGTGTCTAGAGATTACACGCAAATACGTGACACCCATATTTTATATGTTGGAGAATACATATTTAGATTGTGACATGCCTTTCCAAGTATAATTGTTTGTTATAAGTGCGTGTTTCCTCTGGTTGACCAACTGACTGCGTTTAAGATAAGTGTATATCGAAAAAAATTAAAAACAAATATATATATATATATATATATGTGTGTGTGTGTGTGTGTGTGTGTGTTAAAGAGACATTATAAATATTTTACCAAACACAAGTTCAAAGGTTAAAAAAAAAAAAAAAAAAAAAAAAAACCTTCTACATCTATCTCTCATCCTGAGATTTTTATTTAATAAGGTCAAAGCACCTTATGGTAACTTGTGTTGGTAAAATATTTATAAGCTCTGAATTACTTAAAACTTAGTATTTCTTATCCTGGCTCCCACTGATGAGACCTCAATAAAGGTCGAACCCGATCTGGGTAGTGGCCCCTTGCCTTTAATACATAGCATCATACATCTCCTCCAGGAGATGTGCTTTGCATTAAGGGTAAATATTAAGAATAGTGATCAGAGCTTATTATACCTTTACCACGAGTTGCCTTGGTCTTGCCCTACATGCAGGGTCAGCTAGACTTGCAACACTTGCAGGCGCAAACTTGACTGACTTGTCTGTTTGCTTACTTGGGAAATGGAGTAAATAAAACCAGGTTTATATTTAAAATAACTGGGTATCTTTAACATATTATACCCAAGGTAAAAAAAAACAACAACTTCCTATATATATATATATATATATATATATATTCACATACATTTCATACGAGGATGGTATGAAACGTTCTCGGCCTCGACCATAGATGGCAACTATAAAAAGCTTTTTTTTTTTTCCTAAGTTGGTACATCTGTCATAAGCATCCATGTGAAATTACAAGTCATTTTATCGAGTAGTTTGTTTTATACAACTGTTTGAAACAAAAGTGTTGTCTGTATTCCTTGAAATGGATAAAATTGAGTATCGTGCAGTTATAAAATTCATTCTAAAAGAAGGTTTTTATAATGAAAACGCCAAAAGAAATTCATTCGAAGTTCAAAAAGGTTTATGAGCACTCCTCTCCTTCGCTTTCAACAATTAAGAAATGGGAGTTTAAACGTGGCCATAGCAGTCTTGAAGATGATCCACGTGAATGACTTGGATCATATTCAAGGCTGCTATGAAGATGATCCACATGAATGACTTCCAAAAAGTGTAACAACACCAGAAATCATTGATCAAGTGCACGATATGGTATTGGATGACAGGCGAGTCAAAGTGCGTGAAATTGTTGAGACTATAGGCATTTAAAAAGAACGTGTAGGATATATTTTGCATGAAGAATTGCAAATGAAAAACCTTTGCGCAAGTTGGGTGTGCCGCGTTTTCTCACAGCAGATCAAAAACGCACTCGCATGAAAATCTCTGAACAGTGCTTGGAGCGTTTTAACAAGAATTAAACTGATTTTGTGCATCAATTTTTTACTATAGATGAGACTTGGATTCACCATTACACCGGAATCCAAACAGCAGTTAAAACAGTGGACAGAAGCCGATTGTTCAACGCCAAAGAAGACAAAGTGGTTTCCATCAGCAGGAAAAGTTATAACAGTGTTTTGGGATGCTAATGACATTTTGTTTATTAATTATCTTGAAAAGGGTAAAAAAATAACCGGGGAATATTATAGCGATCTCTTAACCAGATTAGACGAAAAAAATTCGTGAGCAAAGACCCGGTTTGCAGAAGAAAAAAATGTAAATTAGAGGTGGGTTCAATCCTGTCGACACTGTGACATTGTAAATAATCATGTCTTTTTATTGTAAATAAAGTGGTTTTTTCTATATTTACTTTATCTTAATTTTATATCTTTTATTTCTTTAATATCCTCATATGGCTCTTTAATCTTATTGTCAATTCCCAAATCTTTAATCTTGTCTTGTTCCTTTATACACCTCTATTAACTTTAAACTTATATCCTCCTGTTCCTTATTTTTACCTCCAGTATTCCTATTTTTATTATGCCAAGGATCTCTAGATATTTATTTGAATTAGTGACTGCACCTCAGGAAATCCTTTTATGGCATTAAATATTACTACTTTCGGTAGATATTATTCCTTACTCTTATATACAGTCGTGGGTATCCCTTTATCTAGTTCTCGTATTAATTATCTATCTTCCCCGCTCACAACCTCGGGTGTTTTTTAGAACAGTGCATTAAAGAATTAAAATATCAGGCAACACTCTATTAATATTTAAACAACAAAAATTTAATTCACATAAGACAAATTTTACACTGCATTTTCAATAATAAAAAGAAACATCACAATTCAAATCTGCATAAATAGACTAGTTAAGTTCCTGCATTTTCTCACACAAATCATATTACATATTTAACTAATTTTCTTAATACAACATAAATCATTTATACTGAGCAATGGTACCTATTACGTAATTGTTAAGTCTTACTCATCGAACACATAAACAATATCTTTTACACACAATTGCTCTTTCCTTTCTATGCTGGGAATATTCTATTGGCAAGTTTCACCAATTCAGCAAACAGTCACACTATAACTTATTTCAAACTACAAATTCCTGACACTTAATTACTTTATAATCTTTAACTGTTAAGTATGCCTATTTAGATCAGCCTCTACTTACAGTCCACTAATAAGAGTTCTCTTAAAAGCTCAAGAAAATTTAACAAACGGGTCAACTCACTTTATAGCTGCCACCCACTGTGTACTTGGCTTCGAACTGGACTTCCGTTCCGTGTCAGGTTTTTCAATCCCTCTTTACGCCGGCGATAGGTCACTAATGCTTCTTTGGGACGCTGTACTGCCGCACTTCGGTCGAAGATTATCGGCTTGTGGAATGCTTGCATGCGCGTTGGATTAATGGAGCAATTTCTTCCCTCTGACAGCAGCTCCCGGCGAAGACTCGTCAATTCGTCATCAACTATCAGCTTTGCCTGGCGGATCGGCTCCTCGTCATCTTTCTTTTAGATCTCGGGCATGATTTCTCCTGAAGTCGCGTACTCGATGGCCTACATCTGCCGGACAACCGTTGGCGACTTCTCGATCACTGCCTCTGGATCACTGACGAAAATTTCTGAACCGATGATGCGATCTTTTCGCCAACGCCTTTTATTCGGTCACTTCCGAATCCTTGTGCGGAGATATGTGACCCCCGAACATTTCGGCGAAATCCCTTGATTCTTTTCTTTGACTGCCCCTTCCTTTGTTTTTCTCCAACACTCCCTAAGTCCTATTCGTTCTGGCAGCGGACATTCGTTTGAAGCTTTTGTCGGTCCACCTAGCACTGACCTTGAGCTTTCCATGTAGAACACACACAAATTTTGACGTCTTTACAAAAAGCTAAAAATATACTGTTTACTATTGGCAAGGTATTGCCTTAATACTACACCTTCTAGAATATTCCTTTATTTGGCATACAAGCAATATACAAATTCCCATTGGGATTATTTACATATAACATACATCTATTTACAAGTCACAATTCTTACTGGGCTTGACCTTGGTAAACTTTATGTAAAAATATTTAGGCTTTTAGAGCTACATAAATATTTTTACTAAAAATCATCTTTCATCAGGACAATGCACCTGCCCACAAAGGTGTTTTGGCAATGAGAAAATTAAGGGATCTGCACTATAAATTGTTGGAACATCCACCCTATTCCCCAGATTTGGCTCCCTCTGACTTCTATCTCTTCCCAAAACTAAAACTCTTCCTCGCTGGTCAGTGAATCAACAGGTGATTGCAGCTGTAGAGAGGCATTTTGCAGATCTTACCGAGAGCCACTGCAGTGACGGGACAATGGCGCGGGAGCATCGCTGGAATAAATGTATTAATCTTAAGGGAAATTATGGTGAAAAATAAAAATAATTTTGAAATTATAAATTCGTTTTTTCATTGTTAGGCCGAGAACTTTTCAAACCACCCTCGTAGATTGACTTTTTTTTTGTCTAGCGGTAGTTCCTTCCATAAACTCGGGTTTTTCATTCACACAATCAGGCAGACAGGCCAGAACACACGCAATATATAGACATGGGTAACTATGGGAAATAGAATTAGCCACCGTATTCGGTCGAATAATGTTTTCAATATCTGCAAAGTACCGTGTGAGCCTATGCATAAACGTAAAACAGAGCAAACCAATTATTGGGAGCTCAAGTGCCTTTTATAAACCGCACAGTTGGCTTGTAAAAGGCACTTGCGAAATTTTTTTTTTTTGGGGGGGGAATATTTGAGGTTATGTTCCACTGAAAAATAAAACCCTTGAAAAAAATCCCGCTTGGTATGCACAGATATATTCAAATGTACATGTCCTTGAACAAGAAGAAATCCATGATTCAGATAAGGATTCTTATGAATTGACCTGATATCAAATCGATATCTGTTAACAACAGCTAATTCGAAGAGTCATCGGCATTAGACGAAGTGTATTTATGTTAAGAAGGGAAAGTTAATGTCACTTATTGATTTTTGGAGAAATAAATATAACAGAGAAAACAAAGGAATATAAAAATCAAAACTTTCACCCCAGGAAATAACGCATAATTGATTTCTTTAGTTGTTGTGACACAATACCTCAAAACCTGTTGCTAATAAAACTGTGTATGCATGCCAACAGATGGCACCACTGGCATTACCACATGTCTACGAACTATCTTCGCTAACTTAACTAAGTTCATGTTTGATTCATTTTGTGAATGATAACTTGATAGTATATGATGTACAGAATCCCTGATAGCCACTCAGCTTTCCTGTAGAGTGGATTGATTTAATGACTTAGTCCATTCATAATACATATCACGGTGTCAGTCAAATGCCATACTAAGGAAGTAGGGGAGTGTTCCCAGTCGCACACCTGTGGTCCATCCTTCAAATTTCTGTTTGCTATGTCTTCACTTCACCTAGTGACACACAGCTATCCAACACGCAGTTTTGTACTCTCCAGGAGATTTAGATTTAGCAATCTCGGATTGATCTGATAGATATATGTTTTGGTATGGAAAGTTCAAAGGTTGACGGCACATGTCACTGGCTCTATGAAACCTTCTCTATTTGCAATGAGAGACGTTTGCTACCCTGACAATACCAAATGACAGCTCTTTAGACGAGACAATGAACTCATTTGAAGATGGCTATCAGTGGGCTCTCTCGGAGTGCTAACAATTCTACCCATCAATTGGTTGGTAGTCTTGACGACACAATCTACGAGTACATCCTCATTATATACGTCGCTTATTCGCTTTCCTTGACGGAAAGGTTTTCGTCGATAAATTGTTGACGTGCTTTGAAATTTGAAAAGGTCATAGGGAAGGATATTGAATACTCAGCCTGTCTGGCTCGGTTGTTAAAGCCACCTTTGTTTAATGCAAAGCCTGTGGTTCGAATTCGTGCATGAATTCGAACCACAGTTGAAAAAATATTTTTAATAAATTAAACATTTAAACATTAAAATGTAGAAATTGAAATTCTTCTCCCAAAAAAGATTTGTTTTTGATGTTTTTTTTAGAATATTTTCTGATATTATTATATACTATTATATTTTTATATAGTTTTTATATACACGTATATATTATTATATACGTTTGCAATGTTTGTATTCGTTTTAGTGAGACAGAAACCTGATTGGTTGAAGATGCATGCGATCATGGAAATAGACGTGTTTTGTATTTGAAATAAAGTTATTATTACTGTAGGCTATCCACACACATTAAAAACAGATACAGGGAATTAAGATGACTTACTAATAATTCAAAATGTTTGCTTTCCTATTATTAAATAAACAATAAAAGTGTATCAAAAATTTAGTTTTATAATTTTATTTTCTTTCTTTAAAAATTTAAAATTTCAGCTTAGAAATTCTCTATCTTCTAAATACACCCTTTTCAGAAGTCATACATTTCATATCGAATACTTAAGGCAGTTGCAAATCGCTTTGATTGGTTCAAATGTTAGAGGTATTTGCTTTTGCCTGTAGTGCGCTGCTATTTAACATTGCATGGAAAACTCCAGTACGTTTTCATTCACACTCAGTAATTATCAAATAAATTTGGTAATTAATTGCTGTGTGCAATGGCATAGTAGAATTGTGATATACAGTGACCTGGGCATGGCCTGCAGTTTAGGAAGCATACAGAGTATGTCTGAAGGTAGAAGTTTGCTCTAACTGCTCGGCAGGTGCCAGAAGGGTTTAAAAATATGCACACGGGACTTTTCCCTTCTTTCTGGTTGTTAATACCTTCCACGGTGAGTACCTTGCCCCAACGTACTTTACTCGTGAAGCTGTACTACCTAAAGGATTGCAATGCTGTTGCTGCACTCCGCGAATTTCTTTGCCTGAACAAATGTCGACGAGGCCCACGGTCTTTATTTGCTCTGCGACGAATGATATGGCCGTTTTGAAGAAACGGGATCGTTGGGAGTCAGACTTGGCAGAGGTCGTACACCAATCAGACAAGTGAATGAAGTTGTTACTGCCGTTGTAAAGCAGGACATAAATAATAGCGTTAGTTCTTCCTGCAGTGCACTGGAAAATTCTACGGAAGATTCTGCATTTCTACTTATTCAGGGCTTTGAAAGTCGACTAACATTCGTTCTGACATACTTTGCTCGAGTGGAGTTGCAAAATCCGTGGATGATCTTGTGGGAGATGAGGCTCACTTTCACCTGAACGGAGCTGTAAATATCCACAATTGCCGGGTATGGGCTATGCAAAACCCGCATGCAATCCAACAGATTCCTTTGCATTCACCCAACGTTACTGTCTGGTACGGGATTACAACTTTATTTATCATTGGACCATTCTTCATTGAAAACACGCCAGTGGAGTCCTGGGACCTCCTCAGTTACTGCAAGATATCACAATATGATAAACAAGTTCGTTGTACAGCAGCGCTTGTGTATAGATTCAGTCATTTTCATGCAGGATGCAACCCCTCCACACCCATCGGTCGATCCGTAGAGGAGGTTCTTTGAGAACATTTCACGGAAGCCAGAGTGATCAGCATTGCGTTTCCGCTGCATGGCCGCCTTGTCATCTGATCTGACATCCCCCCCCCGTGACTTCTGTCTCTGGGAATTTCTCAAAGAGGATTTATCGGGATCATCCTGATAACTTTCTAGCGCTGAAAAACAGCATAACGTAGCATGTGCGCAACGTCAGTCCCGACCAGCTGCATACTGCAGTTGAACACACTGTGCAAAGGATGCAGTTTGTGGCAACCGGGAAGGGCAGCACATTGAACAGTACAGCCGGTGAACGCATAGTGGAAGTGAAGAAAACTGTGTTATTTATACTTGTGTCGCTTTTCTCCTTACACGCACAAAAAAATTACTACATCTACATTCTCTACACATCATAGCGCCCCTGGTGGTGAATTTTGGAACTACTTTTTTTTTTCTTTTTTTCAGCTATATGACGACTTTTTCCATATGACGCACAAATGTATTCCTGCAAAGTTTCACAACATTTGGGTCACTGAGTGCTTCACGAGGCCTTAAAGTGAGATACTTTAATTCTGATCACCCAGTGTGTATATATTGAATAATAAATTTGATGGAAAGTAACCGTTTTTGTTTTCATGAAATGGCTACCTCCATTACTGAAAAAAAAAAATTAGGAAAGATTACTTTTCCAATTTATTTCATTTCCAGTATTGATTTAATAAACAGTTTACAATATATTTATAAACATGCTAGTCTGAAACACAAAATGGAAACATTATTGTTCGTTAATTAAAATGTAGACCATCATATATCTGATAACTTGGTATACATAAATGAATTCATTAATTTGTCATTAAATTATATTAGTTAAATGTTATAATTTACTATAAAATTTAATTCATTTATTATAATATAATGAAATTTTAATCGTAATTTTAAAATATATAAAACACCATTTTGTTTTATAAATAATTAATATATATCAAAACAGTGCTGATTTAAATTTAAATTTCCAAAACAGTTTTGGAAAGCATTCATCGTGATGAAATCGTATTCTGGGAATTACATCTGTGGGAATGGAATTGTAATAATGTATATTGGGAGGTGTATTGTAATAAAAATATCCTTCTCTGGGAATTGTAATGCATATGCGAGATGTATTGTAATAAAAAAAAGTAATACTTGAAACTTATTTTAAGCTCTTCAATAAATCCGGATGAGTACTCTACTGCACTTCTTTGTTAATAAATAACCCTTAACATTTTTTCATTAATTAGATAAATGCTAACATTAATCATTCAGATGCTTAACAACGTGTTAGAAGATATCTCGTGAGGGTAGATCGTGATGACAAGAAGGGATACGCATGCCTTTCAGCCAGGTAGCTGAGTTGAAAGGTGGATGACCAAAGTTCCCTTACATTTGGCACCTGCGTCAACATTGCAGTAGTAGAATCTATTAGCCATGCTCTGAACTGGTAATTATCCAAATATCTTTCATATACATTTATCTTTGGATCAGGAAAAATAAAAAATCACCAACTACAATTCTATTTTCATGCGAAACTATATATTTTAAGAGATTTAAGGTAAATTTGCATATTCTACCTGCACCAAAAAAAAAAAAACTTTGAAATAAAGTAAAAAAAAAATCTAACACAATTTTACGTGATCAAGTAAAATTGTGTTCGTATAATCAATATTTATAATTATTGACAGACAGTAAACAGTATGTCACAGTTAAAAGGTAAAAAAATTAGACGAAATAAATAACCAAAAAGGGAAAACTGACATTAAATACAAAGAAACTTTGATGCTTATTCATTGTTAGACTAGCTGTGTTAAGATCACACTCGAAGCCATTGAGACCATAACCTCTCCTCGCTCTAAAAGCGTTAGTTGAAATCGTTATGGCACAGGTCAACAGTTTCCTCACCATGTCGGCAGCCCAAAAGGCGATTTAAGTGGTTCCGTATGCGTAGACCACCTGGTTTGCTAAAGCAAAAGAAAATCAGCTATCGCTACACACACCAGCAACTTGAATATATGCTAATACCGATGTGTTGCCTCCATGATGAATTATATAACCAGTATTTACTGTTTGCGTTCGTCACTTTTGCGTCTGCTACTGGCAGACGACAGAAATCAGCATGCACGTGTCTTGAATAATAATAATCACTGAAGAATGGCAAGAGTTCAAAAATTCGATGCAGGTGCGAAGGTAATATTTTACCTAGTGACATCACAATCCTCCATCAACGATCGTTTCTGACTGAGACAAGCAGGGTGTTGGATCAGGTCCTCTTGCTCTTAGTCATGTTAAACCAATGGTGATGTGTTTTAATTATGAGTATTCACATGTACAACCATTTCAATATAAATGTTAAAGATAAATATTCTACATTTGATTAATATACAAGTAATATAAAAGATTATAAATTTTTTTTGTAATTCAACTATAATTTTATTGTATGACTATAATTATATTTATTTAAATAAAATTTAAAGTAATTTTCTAAAAATTTATAAAATACCATTTTATAATACAGAAACTGAAAAGTTCCCCGCCTCGACCATAGATGGCAACACTGTCGGCAAGATTTTTTTTTCAAAGTACATCTGTCATAAGCATTCATGTGAAATTGCAAGTCATTCTATCAAGTAGTTTGTTTCATACAGTTGTCTGAAGCAAAAGTGCTGTCTGTATCCCTTGAAATGGATAAAATTGAGCATCGTGGTTATAAAATTCTTTGTAAAAGAAGGTTTAATATCAAAAGAAATTCATTCGAAGTTCATAAACGTTTATGGGCACTCTTCTCTTTCGTTTTTCACAATTAAGAAATGGGCTGCCGAGTTTAAACTTGGTCATACCAGCCTTGAAGATGATCCACGTGAAGGACTTCCAAAAAGTGTAACAACACCAGAAATCATTCATCAAGTGCACGATATGGTATTGGATGAGCGGCGAGTCAAAGTGCGTGAAATTGTTGGGACTATAGCCATTTCAAAAGAACTTGTAGGATATATTTTGCATGAAGAATTGAAATGAAAAAGCTTTGCGCAGGATGGGTGCCATGCAGATCAAAAACGCACTCGTATGAAAATCTCTGAACACTGCTTGGAGCGTTTTAACAAGAATAAAACTGATTTTGTGCGTCGATTTATTACTATCAATGAGATTTGAATTCACCATTACAGTTTTGACTCTGCTGTTTGGATTCATCAGAATCCAAACAGCAGTTAAAACAGCGGACAAAAGCCGGCTGTTCAGCTCCAAAGAAGACAAAGTCAGTTCCATCAGCAGGAAAGGTCATGGCATCGGTGTTTTAGGATGCTAAAGGCATTTTGTTTATTAATTATCTTGAAAATGGTAAAACAATAACCGGCGAATGTTGTTCCGATCTTTTAACCAGACTAGACGAAAACATTCGTGAGAAAAGACCCGGTTTGCAGAAGAAAAAAGTCATCTTCCACCAGGACAATGCACCTGCTCATAAAGGTGTTTTGGCAATGGGAAAATTAAGGGATCTGCACTATGAATTGGTGGAACATCCACCCTATTCCCAGATTGGGCTCCCTCTGACGTCTGTCTCTTCTCAAAACTAAAACTCTTTCTCGCTGGTCAGCGTTTTTCTTCGAATCATGAGATGATTGTAGCTGTAGAGGGGTATTTTGCAGATCTTACTGAGAGCCACTACAGGGACGGGATAATGGAAAGGAGCATCACCAGAAAAATGTATTAGTCTTTAGGGAGATTATGCTGAAAAATAAAAATAATTTTGAAATTATAAATTCGTTTTTTTTTTTTTCATTGTTAGGCCAAGAACTTTTCAGACCACCCTCGGATTTCAAAGAAAAATAAATTTTTATATGAGATGCTCTGAATTGCCCATAATATTATTATGAAAAACTTTTTTTTTTTAATGTTGAACCCATACACGAGAGGTTGTACATTAGTACCTACAGTACATTAGTACTGTGTATGGGTTGGGAAAGAAGGCACTTGTTCATGTAAGTCTGTAGTATTATCATTAATAACTTTCCCTAGGAACAATCAGAAGTAAATAAATATGAACAGATTTGATTATCCTCCTTTACTGGTAATGATTTAATCTTGCATAACCTTTAACGTATCATAGGAATTTCCTTTTTTGCAGTTTAATTTTTTTTTTTTTTTTTTTTGTTGTTGTAGTTTTGAATCCATACTTCTGATCCATAGTAGGCGTGGCCATTGTGTATAGAAGTTTGTTTCTTTTCTGGTTTTATCTTTTAAAATTCTTATTATGTTTTGAAATTTATCATTTTTGCGAATGTCCTTGGCGTATATAATTTTGGCTGTACGCTTCTCTGCATATTTGTCTTCAGTTCTAGGTTCTGTGTGATGTCTAGAAAAACTGCGCCAGTGTGTTGGTGCCATTCATACCCTTGGGTTATATGTTCGATAACTCTATAAATTTGTAGCGTTGTGGAGTGATATTTCCTAAAGCCGAATTGTTCATCTTGAATTATATGGTTGATATCTGTTGCCTCTTGAAGCCGTGTGAGAATAGCACGTTCGGCTATCTTACCTATGCATGAAAGAAGGCTGATTGGTCTGTAATTTTCAGGAAACTGTGTATTTTTTCCAGGTTTGGGAATTAGGAAAACGTCGGCAATTTTCCATCGTTGTGGGAAATAATTTAGCCGGAAGATGGCATTAATGATGGCTACCAGTTGCATAACCCCTTTGCGAGGAAGTAACTTGAGTACCTTATTTGTTATTCCATCTGGACCTGTAGCCTTTTTGTTATTTAGTTTTCTTAAAATCTCATATACTTCTGTTGGTGACACGGATTTGTTATTGGATTGGATTGAGGCATTTTGAGTTATTTTACGCACTTGGGTATGAATTTTACTTATGAAATTTATATCTGTATTGATATAATTGGGGCTGCATTGTTTTTCTAAACTGTCAGCAAATGCTTCAGCTTTTTCCTCGTCGTTGTAGACAACATTAGATTCACCTTGGATTGGAGGAAATGTAAAACGCTTTGAACGGAGTGATTTCATCATTTTCCATATTGATTGATCCTCTGTGTTTAATTGGAGAATTTTGTTATTCCAGAGTTGGTTACGGTGGTCCTTTAGGGCATATCGAACCTGGTTTGTTGCTCTATTGACTGCTTGTTTATCCGCTGGGTCCATTGTTCTCTGATATTGTCTTCTTAATCTGTTTTTCTCTTGGATAAGACGTTTTATATCCTGTGGAAGTTTATTTGATGGTGTACATTTAGTTATATTTGTTACCTGCGTTATAGCTGTCAGCAGTTGTTTTTCAAGAGTTTTCACTGCTTTTTCTACATCTTCAGCAGATGTAATATGCGGTATTGGACCAAGGTTTTCCTGGAAGGCTGAGGGAAGTTGTTTCCAATTTATAAATGTGGTGGTGTTTTCTGTTATATCTTGTATGGTGCCTAGTTGTAATATGATGGGGTTATGATCAGAACTTAAGTCGTTGATTGCTTGTATCTGATAGCTGTGCGCTATGTTTTTTAATATAGCTATATCTAGTACATCAGGACGACCGGTAGCTCCATAATGTGTGGGTTCAGTGGGTCCTATTACTGTTATATTTCTTGAAGTGGTGTAAGAGTCGAGTATTCTTCCATTAACATTTGAGTTTCTGCTGTTCCAGACTGAGTGTTTGGCATTAAGATCTCCGGCTATAATCACGGCTCTGCCTGTATTTAGTATCACCTCTAAGTCAGATTCAAGGAGTTTTTTATTTGGGGGGTTGTAGGCTGCATATATCGTAATGCTGCTTGTGTTTTCCATATGTATTTCTATTCCTGTAGTTTCCATGTGTTCTGTTTGGGGTTCTGCTATTGAATTATGTTTTATGTTACTTTTCACAAAGATGGCAGTGCCTCCACCTCTAGCAAAGCATCTGTCTGTACGGTAAGTGCTATAACTATTGATTCTGATTTTGTCACTTGGACGAAGATGCGTTTCATTTATGAGGATGAGGTCTGCTTGAGTTTCTGCTGCAAACTCCTGCAGCTCATGTAATTTGATAGATAATCCATTTGCATTCCATGAAACAATTTGTAATGATTTCGGTTTTCTTTTAGATTTATCCATTAAGAATTTCCATGAAGAGTGATTGTGTATGCCTTAAGATGATATCTTTGGCTTTTTGAGTTGGGTTGGTTTGTTGGAGTTCAGCAAGCATTTCACCTAAGTGGCTTGTTATGTTCAGTAGGATAGGTTTGTTGGTTTGCTGTGACTGCTTTGGTTTTGGGTCTTTTTGGAAGGTTGATCTTGTAACTTCAGCATACGATCTTCCATCCGTTGTGGAGACTGTGGTTTGATGGGAAGACGCTTGTTCTTGAAGAGGTTTACTGGTTTTGAGTTGTAATTTTTGGTTTTGAGGAAATGCTATACAGCCCCTATAGTTTGCAGGGTGTGGTCCTCCGCAGTTTGCACACTTTGCTGGAAGTGTACGAGGTTTATGGCATTCATTTGATGCATGTTTGCCACCACATTTAACGCAACGAAATTCAGCCTTGCAGCATCGTTGGGCATGCCCAATCTTCTGGCATCTATGGCATTGGGTTGTAGTTGATTTATGCTTCAATGCCTCGACTTTTATGACTAGATCACAGATGGTTTGGAGATTGTATATGTGTTTTTGGTCTTTGCTTATTTCCACTAGAATTAGGGGATAGGGTGTTTTATCAGCTCTCCGCATTCGGCTGACTTTAATTGGGCTAAATCCCTTAAGTTGGAGGTCTGCAGTGAGGTCTTCTATTTGTAATGTTTCAGTTACTCCCCTTAACACTACTTTTAAATTTTTTTCACTGTTGAGTGCAAAAGTGTGGTAGTGCAAATTGTTGTTGTCTAGAAGTTTGGTCATTTTTCTGTAATCTGATGATGTTTTAGGTTGTATGCGAATTCCTTCTTCTGTGTTTGTGGCTTTAATGAAGGTGATATCTGAAGATTTCAGTGTGGATGCAACGGACGTCCAGTGCTCCTTGGCCCTTAGGACGACTGGGGGTACCCTTTCTTTAATATATTATCTGGTTCTATCTCCACTGTTTTGGGTGTATCTGCAGTAGAGGAGATTTTCCTTTTCTTTTTGACTGTTTGAAATTCTGTGTTGGTTTCCAAAAACTGCGGAGTATTATCCTGAGATGCAGCATTCTCTGTATTTGTGGAGTGACTTAATTCTGGTTCAGTCAACATACTTCCTTCATTAGAATCATCCATCCTATCTTCTGTGACTGCTGTAGGGGGGAATGTATCTAACAGCTTTACTTTCCCTGGCCAGTTGTCGCTCAAAAGTTTTCCTAATCTTAGGAATTCTCTGTATACCTCTTCAAATATGCCTTCATTGAGAGGTTTTGTCATGATTGATAGACGGCAACAACTCTATTAGAATAAAGTTTGAGAAGTGGGACCTAGAGCCCAATATAAATATCCCGTAGATCAAATCGATCTACCAGCAAAGGTAGTAAATGTTTCTCAGAATGAAGAACACTTATCTCTATATAAATATCCCGTAGATCAAAACGATCTACCAGCATCAGTAGCAAATATTTTACAAAATAGATTTTTCTTCAGAAAATCATAACTATTTAAATCACTGATCACATATATAAACACTTGGCAACCGCCATTTTCTTGCGCAAGCTTATTTATCTTTTTTCTCTCTACACACTTCTTAGTTCTTAAAAGAACTGGGCGATGGACTGAGTCATTGACTCTTTATCCCGTCATCTGAATGAAGTAAATCTGTATCTGTATGGATAGAGTGTTATTGAGCTAAAAAGCTCTAGTCATGGCTGGGTAACGGCAATAGCCGGACCTCAGTTAAAACTTCATTGGCTACAGCATTGCCATTTGTTACCCTGGACGTCCTAAAAAGGCCTTTTCCGGGAATCAGGTGTTCATTCCCGCTATCCTTTTTTTTTTCTCCTACACACTTCACTATTTTGAAATTTTATTTATAAATTTCTAATATTATTTTAATTAATGGGTGTGCGAAATTATTAAGAATATCTTGCTAGTAAATTTTTATTTAAGTCCTGACATTCAAAATTTTATGTATTTTTATTCTTTACAGTAGATTTTATATTAATATTAAAAATAAAATGTACATATTTTATATCAAAATAATGAATATACGTTAAGACAAAGGTGTTTTGCGTTGTAAACAATGGCTTCTCATATTCCATAGGGAGCATGTACAACCGAGCCACAATATAGCTTCAAAGTAAAACTTCAGACCGTTTTCATTTTCAGTTGATTTGTATGACATACATCTTTGCTTATACTATCATCTAGACCGAATGTCAAGTATAGTTTTCTAGATTACAGATGTTTAAATAAAATTATTGTAAGGTTTTCTGTAATCTTCATCGTTTCATCTGGGTTGTTAGGGTATTATAGATCCAACAGCCTTTCAAATCTAGTATTGCTGTTAAACAAGTTAGGACATGTTTGTATAATATAATCTTCAGCACATTCATGCTGTTAAGATGCATTATTAAATACAATTAAGTAATAAAAAAGACAATAATATGAACAGCGACATTACAAGATTAAATGCGATTAATAACGACTGAAATCATCGGCCCCCAAGGGTGACGCTACTGCGCGCAGAACTGGCAGTGAAGAGCCATTCTGATCTTCATGTAAAATGTATTTATTATTTTCCGATGTTTACATAAATGTTTTTTCCCCAAAGTTCCCTCCAAGTCGCAAATGTTAAATTTAAATTAAATGCTGTTCATTTGCAAATGCTTCTGCAAAACACACTGGCCAAACAAACACATTTCTGTTTTCTACTGGCATCAAACTACTTGAGAAAATATATGCAAATAGAAGCTTTATAAATCACGTAGGAGGAAATTCGAAGTAGTTTACGAGGTTTTAATGAGATGACACATAATTCTTTCGCTCATTTGCTCTTCAAATGATTTCAGCAAGCGGATGACCGCACGTGGAACGAACTGGGGGTAACATGAAGGATGTTTTCATTGACGAAATTAAAAGATATTTTATATTTTACTTAAGAAAACATTAAAAAAGATCCAATTAGAATAGTATCCCATAAAGCGATGCTTAAAATTCTATATCAAATAACATGAAGGTAACATGAAGGATGTTTTCATTAACAAAATTAAAAGATTTTCATTGACGAAATTAAAAGATATTTTATATTTTATTTTACTTAAGAAAACATTAAAACAGGTCCAATTAGAATAGCATCCCATAAAGCGATGCTTAAAATTCTTATCCATCCTTATAAGGACTGGCTTAAAGGGGCGAAGCAAGAATGCTTTTCATCTTCCCCGTTATAGAGGACAGTGTAAGGATAAGGTGTTATTGAGCTATTAAAGCTCTGATCATGGCAGGAGGGTAACAGCAATAGCCGAGCCTCAGTAAGGACTTCATTGGCTACAGCATTGCCATTTATTATTACCCTCCAAGGGTATGAATCACAGCATCTCACGGTCAATATCAGCACTCCCTCAATCCAAGGGTTCTTATAATAGTTCTTATAAGAACCGGGCGATGGACTGAGTCCTTGACTCTTTATCCCGTCATCTGAATGAAGAAAATCTGTGTGGATTGAGTGTTATTGAGCTAAAAGGCTCTAGTCATGGCTGGGTAACGGCAATAGCCGAGCCTCAGTTAAAAAACTTAATTGGCTACAGCAGTGCCATTTGTTACCCTGGAAGTCCTAAAAAGGACTTTTTTTCTTCATATCCACACTCTCAATCCAATCTATCAAATAACGATTTTAAACATCTAAACATACATATAAAAAAAGGTGTATTTGTCGAATGACATCAATACATACTTCAGTTTTAAAGTTACCTTTCTTACATTTCATCTGTCTCTATAATAAAAATAAAATTATTTGTAGCCCTTGATGCACAAAAGGGCTAAAATATGTCGCATGTGAGCTTAATATATTAAAAATATAAGATGGGCGACATTTGTTTTTTTGTATTTTAATATGAACTGTAGCTACATATTTTAATTCAATCTGAAATACTTATACTATATATTGAATATATACTAAATACCCATAAAATATATTTTATTTCAATGATTTAGATTTAGTTTGTTTTAATCATTCGGTATAAAATAAAAAGTATATTGATATAACTTCAAAATAATTTAAAAATAATGATATATCATTTAAGTTGAATTAGTTTTAAGGTATTTCTTTTCATACACCTAAATTGAGAATCAATCAGTTGTTTTTAAATAATTGATTTCGGTAAATTTCAGTTGAATTTTTAGGCAAATTCCATCTAATCCATTGTTGAATATTCATTAATCATCGGACCTCAAACCGTTCACAGGATAAGGTGGTCGCCCCTACGCCCAGGTATATCCTATGTCTGTAGTGTTAAGTTCTCAAGGCCGGTTTGCCTGCTTTGTGGGACTTTGTGGGATAAAAAAACCCACGATTAATTGGGGAAAAATCCCTACTGTCCACGCCCAAGACTAACTTGGCTATGGCTGAGGAAGATCCTTCAGCTCCTCACTTCACCGAACCTGGAATGGTTGCCAAGCGCACAGCGACTAGGCTAACGCGGGGATATATATATATCCCCGCGTTAGCCTAGTCGTCATCATCAAATTCCTGCCATGTACCTTCAAGGGGTGTACAGGATATGATAGTACTACATGAAAAAAATTACATCCTTATTAATTTCCTCTCTACAATTTTCCTCCAAATCGGTCTGTTACTTGTCAAGAATCCAACATTGTCAGATCTTACATTTCTATCGTCTAAGGCACTTTGCACCGTATCAATCCACCTATATCTTGGTCTTCCTCTGGGTCGTTTTGCTGCCAACCTGGCAGAGAACACTTGTTTTGCTAATCTTTCCTCTCCCATTCTGTTTAAATGACCATACCACCTGAGATTAGCTCTGCTAACGCATTCCTGGATGCTGACAATGTCAAGTTCTTTCTTAATATCCTCGTTTTTAATATGATATTGCCATTGATGCCATCTGTTCATGCCTATAAGCTTTCTCAGGACTCTCATATCTGCGGTCTCTAGTCTTTGGTCAAGTGTTTTACTTCTGACCCAGCTCTCAGATCCATAAGCTAAAATTGGTTTGAACACTGTCTTGTATACAGCTAATTTAGTGTTCCGACTAATTTCTCTGTTATTCCATATGAATTTATTCAATTGACTTCCCACCATACCAGCTTTGCTTATTCTGTTGTCTATTTCTGTATTTAATTTACCATCTTCAGTATAAAAAATAAAAAATTATTATTCTATATTTTTAATATATATATATATATATATATATATATATATATATATTACAAATATAGATTTAATGACTTCAAAAACCGAGATAACTTATAAAGATTTTAATGAGAATAATACGACTAGTTTCGTCTTATAACAGCCTTCCTCAGGTATTCATAAAGGAAAAGAATAGTAATAAACATTGAAGTATTTAAACAAACTGAAATTACAGGTAAAAATTGCCACACATAATTGATACATAAAAAATGTTGTATTTTTTTAAGTTGTTCTAACAGGCGTGCAATTGTTTATTGCAAGTGTGCGTGCAGGCTCACGTGAATGCCAATATTGAATAACTGCAGCATGGCTATCTGGGATGTTATAACTCAAATTATTGTTTAAGTGGACAGGGTTCAGCAGGATTTCCCTTGATTCTACAATTTTCCTCTCAAACTCATCATCACAGCGAAAGATATTTTCTGATCTATCCCAGCAAACGGAGTGGCTTTGTTGATCATCATTAGGATTATTTGAAAAAAGAATATGACTGGATAACGCAGTTGCATTAGATCTTTTGTAAGAGATGTCTCTCTTATGCTCTTCTATACGTTGTTCAATAGATTTGTTAGTTTGTCCAAAATAAGGGATATTGCAATCGCACCATAATTTATATACACCTGGATATATTACGTTGTGTTGAGTAGGTTTTGGATGGCTGATTAGAGAACGGATTTTAGGAAGTGTGGTGAAGAACGTCCTGATATTCTATTTTTTAAGGCCTTTAGCTAATTTTTTAGAGACTGTGCTAATGTATGGAATGGAGATGCTACCTTTAAAATTAATAGTTTCTGTTGTGCACTGCGTAGGAGGATCCAGAAGAAATTTATTGATCGTTTTTTCAGAGTATCCATTTTGTTTAAAGATAAGAGTGAGGTGATTTATTTCTTTATGTAGTTCATCTGGTTCATTCAAGAGAGAGCGTGCTCTGTGTCCTAAGGTACAAGTACAAGGTACAAGATATAGTTCCAAGTTTTTGTGATGGAAAATAATGAGAAAGATTTTGCAGATATCTATATATATATATATATAACCTGGTTTTTTACTCCATTTCCCAAGTAAGCAAACAGACAACAGTCTGTTTGCTTACTTGGGAAATGGAGTAAAAAACCATTCAAGTCAGTCAAGTCAGTCAAGTTTGCGCCTACAAGTGTTGCAAGTCTAGCTGACCCTGCACGTAGTGCAAGTCCAAGGCAACTCGTGGTAAAGGTAGAATAAACTCTGATCACTATTCTTAATATTTACCCTTAATGCAAAGCACATCTCCTGGAGGAGATGTATGATGCTATGTATTAAAGGCAAGGGGTCACTACCCAGACCGGTTTCGACCTTTATTGAGGTCTCATCAGTGGGAGCAAGGCTAAGAAATACTAAGTTTTAAGTAAAACAGAGCTTATAAATATTTTACCAAAACAAATTACCATAAGGTGCTTTGACCTTATTAAAAAAAAATCTCATGATGAGAGATAGATGTAGAGGGGTCAGGTTTTTGTCTCTATATCTCTGTCCAAATTTAAAGTCAATTTCAAGTCCAATTTTTAAGTATATATATATTACTGTTTGATGATGCCGATGCACTCTATCTTGACGTAATCTGATTTACAAAACTTGTAGTGTGAATGCAGTGGAAAACTTTCAGAGTTTATTCTCCATGTATCGGAAGAGAGGCAGGACAATAAACGTCATTAGAAATCATCTGTGTTTCTGAAAGAAAATCCAACAGTAGTACAGATCACAAACTTTTGGATGAAATGTGAAGGACAGAATACACACACACACACACACACACACACACACACACACACACACACACACACACACACACACACACACACACACACACACACACACACACAGATAGAGGGGGGGATAAAATGAAAGTAAGCTGGGTCACGTGTTTTCTCTATATCTCAGTCCAAATTCGAAGTCAATTACATAATGAAAACCTGGCCAGGTGAATTACCAGATTCATTAGCGACGTTTAACCTTTGACATCTCTCGACATTGTCATTTATCAGAAAGATTACTTGCAGATCGTAATGACCTGAAGTGCACTACATGACTGTCTGACCCATAGTAGCAGGCTGTCGTTGACCCGATGTTTGAAGGAAGGTTTCCATAGTAACCATAAAGGCAAATTGAAGCGAAGAAATGCGAGGGGGGTGGAGAGAAGAATGGCAGACCTGAAAAGTGCCAAGGAAAAAGAAGAATAAAAAAACCGTAACGATATCATTACCATACATCGTAATGAAGGCAACTCGCGAAAGGCGAGATATCGTGCTTGCCATCCGCACTATTGCATGACCTCGGAAGTGCCTTTGTACGGAGCAAAATGATAAACGTGACACACAAAGATGTAGGTGGAGAAGGTGGGAGACATAGCGGTTTCCACGTACACTGCAATGACGTTTTTGTGGTAAAGATACGAAGGTAACATCTGACGTAAATCGTATAATAAGCGACACCTGGTGGAGAAGTTCGATGTAAGTTGTTCATCAAGTCTCCTTAAGTATTCATAGCTGGCGTAGACAGACGAGGTAACGTCTAAGAACACCTGGAGTTATGGGATCTGGCCACGAAAGTGGAATTCGCCCTCGTAAAATACCCGTGGATATAAAGTTTCTCTCCAAATTTTCGTTTATTCTTCTATTTGTTTCACTTCCGTTACTTTTTTTTTCTTAATTCTCTTTTGATGGCTAGATTTTAGATTTAATAGCTCATGTTTCTTCCATCATTCTTGTTATTTCTTCTTTAACAGAAAGAATCTGCATATAGTGTTCATTGTATCTGTCTATCATATTCCAACTTTTCTTGCTATGCAGATAAGAAATTTTTATAATTTACTTCTTTTTTTTTGTTCTGAAAAAAAAAAACTATAATTAGAACTAAAATAAGTAATTCTATAAATTTATATCATTTTTAGGTGATTTTGAATGTTTTATTACTGTTTGAAGAAAGGTGAGCAGTACGGCTGATTGGATAAATATAGGAGGAAGGCAAATTAAAAAGGCTAGAAAAACCCAATTGAAGAATACAATAAAAGCGACTGATAGAAAAAAATCGAAAACAACCCGTATCATTCACTCTTTTTAATCCCTTAGCAGCAGTGCTTTATAACTTCAATCAAGATTCTTCTAAAACTTGGAACCCACAAAGTTGAATCATAAATTATTCAATAATAGTCTCATCTATATCCCAGTTTGTGATAACCATCGATCAGTTATTTGTAATTGTGTTACCGAGTATTGTCGGGAATTATCCTAAAATTGGAATAGAGTAGTCATTTTCAATCCTCACATAAATCAACCTGTTCTTTTACCTGATATTATGTCATTCAAGACCTCATCTGTTCAGAAAGATATCTGAAGTTGTCGACAGGGTGTGAGAGTTATTGATCGTTCGCAGCATCACCCATGCCCACAATGAGTCAATGAATCAATAGTTTTGCAAGCAAAGTCCACCAGTAGGTGAAAAAGTTCCCTTGCAAGGATGATAAGCAGGAAAAGGGACTCGTATGATAGTATAGGCTTGTTACATATTTTTTGTCAATAGTTATTTATGCATAATATGCAATGAGACGTTACTGAATTTCCTTTAAGTCATTCATTCATCATCATCATCATTATTATTATTATTATTATTATTATTATTATTATTATTATTATTATTATTATTATTATTATTATATGACACCTCCAGGGAGTCCAAAGACCTCATCGAGGGAGGGCACCTACTCAACAACTCTGTCTCCATCACTCAATCCATCAACAACGAGCCGCAACTACACCAACGCCATCTACTACCCACCACCATCACTAGTATTTTCACAGACTCTCATAAATATCCATGCCCACGGCAGGATTCAAACCCTTCAGCCATTTGGCTGGAGAGCGGATACGCTAACCACTCGGCCAACCATCCATCTGGATATCCTGAAGAACTCGTTTATGGCCGTAGTTGCTATAAGGTGAGAGACTGATGAGGTGGTTTTGTGTATTTGGTAGCCATTGCCAAAATTAATGGCCAAGCCATTGTGTCGGAAATTGAGGATATGTTGCGTAGGAATCGGAAAGAATTTGAATATAGTCTGGATATTTCCATGTTGCCAGAAGTGCACGAATCTCACTCCTTGTAACTTACAAACCATCTGAAATGAAGAATTCGTACTTATTTCTAATAACCGATGTTTGAGTTCTTACTATCCCTAAAGGCTTAGAGATAAAAGCATCTGCAGTTGGTCAGCTTATCAAACACTTTGTATGTACAGTAACTGGAAATTCATTTGTCCTCTTCCGTGTCTTTTATATGTATTAAAAGGTCCTTAAACACTTTCCAGTTTTTCACTTTATTTTTCAAGATTTGCGGAGTGTCGCGTTCTATTTTTTTTTCTTTATAATTAAATGAGGTACTCATTTATTCCTAAATCATTATGATTAGTCAAAAATAAATAAATAAATAAAAATAATGGATTTATATTATCGATAGACTGGTCCTTGTTATGGTACTCGAATGATGTTAAAATAGACTTCCGAATTTGAACAACTGAATATTTTAATCTACCAGAAGCATGCAACTCATCGCTGTTGTGCTTTACATGGATTAATAACACACATAATCACCATGCGTCAGTGAAATCTAGGAAATTTAAACTGTGTCGTATTATTTTTGTAGTGTTAATTGCATGACTTTAAACATGTTTGAAATATCTTGCTGATGAAACGTTGGTGATGATTGGTACAGTTCATCATAGTAATAGATTTAATTATCTGTAACAAATATTTTAATATTTCTAATCTACTGTGGATTATTATTATTAACTTTTCATGGTACATTCTTGGAGATAATGGAAAATTCTCTAAAGTTTTTCCATTTTCTTAGATTGGTAATTTTCCAGGGTGACTTTGAATTTTATTAATGTAGTGAGCCCAGTGGCGGCTCGTGGCTTGAAATCGTGGGGGTGCTGCAACTTTCGAAATATACATACACACTGTAAGTACAGTGTATACGTGTTTGGATAAAATATCGAAATTTATGGTAAAAATTTTAAAAATAAGTAAACATGAAAAAATATTGTTTATTATCGATAAAATTATGCAGTTTAGTATAATTCAAAATTAATTAAAAATAAAATCCATTCCTTTAATTGTAATTACAGGAATGGATTTACAATTTTTGGACATTACAATTAAATCCTTTAATCGTAATGTCCAAATATTTAAAGAGACGCAGTCAACACGATAAGCACTACGAACACTGTACTACTGGCGCCAACTGCATATAAACAACAGTGGAACTGCGCGACGGACAGTGCCGCATTACGCTAA
Source organism: Typopeltis vanoorti (assembly GCF_054136105.1). Lineage (NCBI taxonomy): Eukaryota > Metazoa > Arthropoda > Arachnida > Uropygi > Thelyphonidae > Typopeltis > Typopeltis vanoorti. Next base: position 141,854,359 of record NC_143550.1, read on the forward strand.
TAGCTCGCATCGCAGTGTGCGTGCGTATGCTTGAGCGCGTAGCAATATGACACTGTGGTAAACACAGTGCTGCTAGCGTCCTTCGCCCTCCTAAGTGCTACAATATGGATTTTTAGTATTTTTTATACAAAATAAGAGAATTGTATAGGATTGTTGATGATAAAATTAAATATTACAAGCAAATATAAATAAATTAAGAAATATATTTATATATCAAGAAAAATTGGGGTGCTGCAGTTCCGCAGTGCCTGTGCACGAGCCGCCCCTGAGTGAGATGTCACAGGTCATTTTACATTTATTATAAGAATGATGTATGTATATTTATTATAAAAATATAATGAAGATTTTTGAGAAAATATGGGATAACTTTTTTTTCTATTTCACTAGAATCAATTTAAAATATTTCACATTACTTTCAACATGGTTTTGTTAAAATGTCTAAACCATACGAAATGCCTTTTTTCGTATGAACTGAAATACTAGCTTTAAATTTAAATTCTTTTGTTCTTATAGTTCTTAATTTTCAACGACAACAATTAAAAAAGTCAAATAGGCTAAAAATACGTAATGGGTTAGTGGCCGCAAGTTCTACTTTTCTGGACACTGAGATTATATCCAGTTATATTTAGCCTCTGTTCTTCTGCCGGTTTGTTGTTTCGAGGAAGAAAAAACCCTACCTCTCCCCATGTGAGAGACCAGCTTACTCACCCCCTTCAGTTGGAAAAAAAAACTTCTATAAAAGTTACTTGAATCTTAGATAGAATTCAAATTGACGTTTTTCAATCAGAATAGAAAATTGTCGTACCAGTGAGACTGACATATAAAGCAGCAGAGTTTCAGAACCTAATATTGGAGGTGGTACTTTCCAAGAAAACAAGAAAATTTTAAACTTTTTAAATTTTAAAAAATTTCAATTTCGATCACTTTGAGTCCTATCGATGTAAGTATATATCGATCGTTCTTTAAGTCCCAGTAGGTCTAGGACTCAAAGTGTTAAGATAGTACTATGCACTGTTCAACACAAATCCACCTGAATAAACTGTACGTTCCTCAAGTTTCCATAGACAAAGCAACGTGATATTAATTTGAAGTCAAGCTTACATAGTTCATGCTATACTGAAGCTGGAAATCTCCAAGTGAACCCGATGTTTGGCTAAGTATTCTCTGGTATAAATGTCTGTTAGTTAAGGTCCTCCCATGAGAACTTCAGCATTCATCAAACGAATTATCCCAAGGTGTGTCCTACACTGGCTTCTTATCTCAGTGAGTTATTCGGTCACTTCTTTACCTATTCGACTCGTTGACTGTTTTTCGTTCGCTGTCAATAGCAATAAGTGATGAGGGGTGTTTTGCCACTACCAGTGATACCACATCCTGGTAACACTCTTGATACTTATTTACGGTGAGTCATGTCTTTCGACCAATCGAGTGAAACTCCTTAGCATCCCCCCCATCCTTAACCTCTGTCATTTTGTCACTCTCGACATCCCCGTTTGTTCCAAATGCCCCACCGATGAGATAACCTGAATCTCCAGGAGATCCTAGAAACGCTCGGTTTGTTCTTCTGTCTGTTATCGTCCGTCACTCACACATGCAACGCTAAAAGGAACTTTTATTTTCAAAGGACAGTAATTTGTGTCTATCAACTTTACTGTCTAACACCTACTTGAAGGATAGTACGGTGCGATCAAAAGAGTTGGCCTCTGGCGATCTGTTCCTCATGATGACAACGAGGTGGCGCCACTATCAACAAACTCAGACCAAAGCAAAGTGTTTGGAAATGTAATAGTTTGATAGCTTGACACTTTGCGATGGTAAATTATTATTTGGTTGCATTCTCCGTCCTTAGCTGTAAATGTTAACTGAACTCGTGGCTTCCGATGATTTTGAAGACATCGGTGAGAATTCACGGATAAACGTCGCCATATCAGATCCTAAACCCCAAATAGGACAGTGTGGTCTAAAATAGTGTGAGTTTTGTAAGCTCGATGTTTTTGAGTAGTAATATTAAAAACGGAGATTTAGGGCGGGGATTCTAGGAAAAAAAACTTACTTGTTTGTCATAAGCATCAACTAATTCAAAAACCGGATGAAAAAAACAATTACATAGTATAATTTCCTTAATGATAATTAATAAACGGAAAATTATTAAAGTTATTTTTTCTTTTTTTAAACAACACCAAATCTTAAAACGCATGTATCTACACTATAAACATACAAATTCTCAAGCTGTGTAGAGAGTGCAAGAATTAATTATCAGTTGTATTACAACATGATGACAGTTTTGTGCAGTAATAAAATAGTCGACAGCTGTAAAAACACCAACAAAGTTTCTAGAAACAGCAATCATCACCACCATTATACAAATATCACTATTTTAGCTAATTTGCATTGACGGTTGTCAGAAAGATGGTAAATGTTATATGTCTTTTCCTAAATCGATTCAATTACGAACCCATAATTATTTTAGTTAATTTGAAATGACGGTTGTCAAAAAGATTTTAAACTTTATATATATATTTTTTCTAAACTGATTCGAAACGATTAAGTAATCCAAAATTTCCAAAAAATCCAGAATTTCAAAACAAAACAACAACAACATTACTGGCTAAATGGATGAAGTAAACATGCTTTTCATTTTCCTCTTTATCTGTGTAAGGAAATTTGGGGGATGGGGGGGATGTGAGCTTTACACTCGCCCTTTGGTGGATGTGGGGTTAACTGTGTTCAGCTGAGAGCAGGATTGCCTTGGGTCTTTTGTGCTTGCAGTGTTCGGATCCATTGTAGTTAGCAGCTTGTCTGATTAGCGGGTTTGGGTGCGTGCTTGCCTTTCAAAAGAACTTTTCCGCTTTTGGTCTCTTGGTGGATCTGGATGTTTTTAATAAACCATGAGGCGTCCAGTATCGTCCGCAGACATTATTCTGTATTCGCTGCAATTTCAGAATGTTTAATTTCGAGGTATGGCATCATGCTTGGGAGGGTATGTGATTAGGGGATATCATCATTTGGTATAATAGTAGCTTGTTTCGCGTATCTAGTTTGCTGATCATCGGGTAGAGTTGAGCTATGGCTTTGGATGACTTTGCGCCTATGAGTTTGATGTTGCTGTTAAATCGCAATCTTTTGTCGAGTTGTACTCCGAGATATTTGGTTTCTGTCCGCCATCGGTTCTATTCTCCGAAGAACTGGATGTGCTGGCCTTCTGGAGAATATTATGGCTGTGCTTTTGTGAGGGTTAACTTGTATTATCCAGTCAGAGAATTATGTCTGCTTTTATGAGTTTATAGAGAAGGCCTTGGTGTCAGATCTTTTCAAAGGAATCCCGCGCCGGTGTGCAGATTCCAATTATATCCTGTTGTGATGTATTCTACTAGTGGGTCGATTTGTTGAGCCGTGCTCTCGTTGGAAGACGAATTTTCATTTGGTATGATTCCTAGTTTATCTGTTGTTTCTTTAATCTTAAGAGGATGACTTTTTCTGTGACTTTTCCTAGGTTGGATAGTAGACTGTTGGGTTGGTAACTTTGGAGGAACTGGCGCCATTGCCTGGATTCTTTATGAGTATGATGTTGTCGGTTTTCCATGCTATGGGAAAGTACTGCATTCTTAATATTGCGTTTGTTATGTTGACTAGGTGCACTATAGCCTTTTGTGGAAGCAGTTTTATCATTTTGTAGATGATGCCATCTGGACCTGGTGCTTTTTTGTTGTTGAGATGCTTTATGATTCTGATTATTTCTGCTGGAGTAATGGGGGATGATACGTTCTGGGTTGTTCTTGGATGAACTTTGTAGATGAGGTTAATGTTTATATTAGCGTATGATGGGCTGCATTGTTTTTCCAGATTCTCCACGAGAGTTTCAGCTTTTCCATATTCGTGTGTGCAATACAATGCTTGGGATGCATGGGGGGGGTCGACTTAAGTTTGGTAAGAAAGGTTCTCAGGAATTTCTAGATTGTATGATCCTCTGGGTTGAGTGCTGTTACCTTCTTTTCCCATGCCTGATTTCTGTGATTTTCAAGTACTTCTCTGACTTAACTGTTCATATTGTTTAGGAATTTTTGTCTTGTGGGACTCTTGTTTAGTGGTATCTCTTTCTGGCTTTGTTTTTTGTTCTAATTAGGTCCATAGTATCCTCTCGGAGTCGTTGGTCGTGTGGGTGATTGTGGTTTTGGTGACTGCTGCTGGCACTTTGTTGATTTGATTTGTTAAATTATTCACAGCGTCATCTATCTCTTATTTTTGTAGATGATGGTTGCTGGGCCAATGTGTTCCGGGAGAATTCTAGATAGCTTATCCCATGCTATGAAGAGTGCGGAGGGGGGGGGGTTTGATCTTGAGTGCCTAGTTTAAGCAGGATAGGATTGTGGTCTGATGATAGCTAGTTGATCGTCTCTAGTTGATACAGATATCTGAAGATAACAATGTCTAGTACATCTGATCTGCCATGAGGGCTGTGATAGGTGAGTTCGGTGGGTCTTGCAACTACAGCTGAGTTGTGTGTTGTATAATTGTTTAGTGCGCGACCGTTTTTGTTGATTGTGGTGCTGAACCATGCTATGTGCTTGGCATTTAAGTCTCCTGCTGTGATGGTGGAGTCTGTGGAGCCGAGGATGCCGTCCAAGTCTGACATCAGTAGGGGATTGCTTGGTGAGTTGCAGGCTGCATATATTTTGAGTCTACCAGCATTGTTGGTGTGCTACTATGCCGTTACCTCCAGGTAACGACATAGTAGCTTTAGATAGATTTTGATGTAGATGGCGGTGCCTCCGCCTCTGGTCCCGAGTCTGCCCCTTCGGTACATAGAGTAACCTCTTAGTTTTGGGTTATTTGCAGGTTGGAGGTGCGTTTTTGATTAATATTATGTCGGGATTGCATCTGTGTGTAAACTCTTATGCTTCTAGTATCTTCTTAATGAATTCATGGAATTCTAACGAGGCGGTCAAGATTGCTGCAAGGTGGGACTGGTTTGGTCGTTAGGTGCTGTATTCTTTGAGTGCACTGCTTCCGCATAGGTTTGGTTGGGGATTAGGTTATTTCCGGAGTTATCGGATTTGGATTTCTTTGTGTTGGGGGATGATCACGCTGGTTGCTTCGCATGGCATTAGGGGTAGTTCGTACCTCCCCACGATTTTTCGGTGGAGGCTGCAACCTTTATAATTGGCGAGGTGAGGTCGCTCCAGGTGCCACATCTGGGCAGTGTGGTTCTTGACTTGGTGCAGGTGATGGCTTTCACCGCATTTTAGACACCTATATTCTGGTCTGCATAGCTTTTGGGCATGGCCAAATTTTGGCATCTATGGCATTGCCCTGCTGAAGCTCTTTTTCTGAGTGGTTCTGTGATGACCTTGAGACGGTGCGCTTAGCTCGTAAATCTGCTTTTGGGTGGTATTAATTTCGACTAGCATTAGTGGAATTGGCGTTTTTTTTCTGTTCTGTACATCCTGCTTACCTTGATTGAGGTCAGGCCATCGTCGATGAGGTCTGCAGTGATCTCATCAGATGTGATGCCCTCGGAGCACCACCTTCGGGTTTATTTCGCTACTTACAGCGAAGGTGGGATATTGTAGTTTAGAATTGTCCATCATTTTCGTCATCTGTCTGTAATCAGAAACGGTAGCAGATCTGATTTTTATCCCCTCATCCGTATTTTTGGCCCAGGAGTAGGCGATATTTTGTTCCCTGAGGATCAGTGAGACTGAGGTTCACTTTTCTGTCTCGTGGAATTACTGGGGGGGGGGAGGGCTTTTCTTTTTGCTTGGGACGTCTTGTGCAGATGAGTCCTCCTACATATGGTTATCTTCGGTCCTACGTCTTTTGCTGGTGTGTTACTGCTTGGAGTCTATCTGCCTGGGCTCCTTAGATGGGGAGATAGTTGTGTTTTCACTTTCTGTATCCTCCTCCTCTTCACCTTTTGGATCGTTTGTTTGTGCATATAGGTTTAGGAAACTCGGTCACTCGGTCTCGAACTTCTTCAATAGCTCCTTGAATAGATCAAGCGCCTAATCTTTGTTCAACAGCTGTATTAAATCGTTTACGTTCTCCATACCAAGTATGTACAGTCCACCCGCAAGAACCCATAGTCGACCGTTGCTGGCTGGTTGGGAAAACGCCTATTAGTTGCTCTAGTTCACAAATTCTATCCAATTTTAAAATAACAAAATTAGTATTAGAAATGTAACAATTTTGCACCACCGGAGAACTTAGAGTTACCAGTTACAGTTACTTACACTTTATAATATAATCATTTGAAGTCAATCAATGCCAGATGATTATCACTCACAATATCAGAAAACACGAACTTACCTGAACAGTCGCGTAAATCCCTTCTCAATTACACCAATCCATTCATTGTATCAATCTCCTTGCTAAATGTATCCAACTTAAAAAAGAACGCGGTAAAATGACATTCACTTGACCTTCATAAACAAAACAATACTCTATAGTCAATTTGAATAATTGTATTCTTTTATTAAAATAAATGGTGTATAATTTTACTTCATCTATACTATAAATAGATATCTTTAAATATTTCCCTTTATTTATATATGGCTCTGTATTTTAATAACTACTTTTATTTTTTATTTTTTTGCACTTTTATATTTTAAATTAGCAGTGGTCTAATAATAAAGTAGATGACGGGAGCCATTATATATTTAATATATTAAAATAAAACTAAAATGTTGAATGAACATAAAATCTGACAAATTTTCACTTTTTGAGTTAGCAGACAAGATGGTTTATTTTTTAATATGTCTTTATTTTTCACAGCAACAAACTTACAGCAGATTTATAAAATTGGAAACTCCCAGTTTAACATTTCCCTGGGATAGAGAGAGAGAAACTTAGCCTCCATTAAATCCAGGATACATTCATACAAGAGAATCTCATTGCATTAGGCTCCACGTCCAATGGAAAGGGAGAAATGTATCAATATTTGATACCTTTTCCCAGTCGCATTATGGAACAAATGCGTGAAATGTGTCATGCGCATGCGCAATAAGTTGTGCGTTAATGATGCTGACATGGCCAACAGAAATATGTGAAATGTTTCAAAAGAATTCAATTCACATAAAAAACCTTGAGTAAATCAGGACATTCAAATGGTAATTTTGGTTTAAAAATAATCAAAATAATGTTAATCGCTTAAACGATATAAATGCAAATATATTTTGAACATAACATGCTGCTAAAGGAATTGGCTCTAATAAATTTAATAAACCTGCTTCATCGAGAAAGATATCATTATGACAAGCATTTTTTCTCCAGTTAATACAAATTCTTCGCGCTTTAAATTTAATGCATATATAAATTTAGTTTAAAAATCACTGCTATCTATTTATAATCGTGTAATATAAATAATCTCAAAAATTTTTCCTAAAAACAATTTTGAAAATGATTTGTAAATGAAGATTTTTTTCGAAGCACACCTTTAATATTTTTCTATACATTTATTGAAATTTTGTGATTCCTAAACCATACGTGAGCGACAGGAGAGTTCGACCGTTAAATGCGGTGATTAATACCCTTGTAGGGTATTGGATGGCAATGCTGTAACCAATGAAGTTCTAACTGAGGCTCCGCTATTGCTGTTACCCTCTTGCCATGATCAAAGCTTTAATAATTTAATAGCTCAATAACACCTTATCCCTACACTGTCCTCTACAGATAACGGGGAAGATGAAAAGCATTCTTGCTTCGCTCCTTTAAGCCAGTCCTTATAAGGACATACGTGAGCGCTCTGATGAATGGGTGATTAATACCCTTGGAGGGTAATGGATGGCAATGCTGTAGCCAATGAATTTCTAACTGAGGCTCGGCTATTGCTGTTACCCTCCTGCCATGATCGGAGCTTTAATAGCTCAATAACACCTTATCGCTACATACGTGAGCATATCAGTGGTTGTTTATTTTCAAATAAGGGCGTGAAAACGAGTACAGAGTTCGTTAATGACGGTTGTGGATTTTCTTCTCGGTAGAACGTGTTAATCAAATATGAGAAACTTTGATTTTATAGTGTAGCTGCTAGATTAACTAGCAGAGACGTGATTAAAGTTATTAAATTACGGATTATACTGTATTTAAGAACAGCAGCAAAGGAGTGGACTGTAATTGCAATGAGGGCGATTCGTTAGGCCTAACAGCCGTTAGAATCGCCATTGTTAGCATATCTATTTCAGATCCATATATTTGCAGGAATTACTTGCGTTTATACGCAAATTGTTAATGATGAATGGGTTAGATTTGGGCGTACTCACAGATTCTCTGGATGAAGAGCCAGCGCTTATTCTTGTAAATAAACTTCAAAGGAAATTTAACCTCAAATGGCCATCAAACATGATAGATCCTGACATCATTATAGACCCTCTAGATAAAGGACTGGCATTCAGCTTCATAAAGAAACTCCTTAAGAAGTTCGAGCTTGAATGGCCCGGCTTCCTAAATTTTTACACTTTACCCGAGACTGATGAAGATCAAAATGAAGACGCCCCTCAAATGGAGGAAAAATTAAATCTAGTAATCTCGGACTCTACTCATTCAGATCAAGGAGAGACGCACGCGCGCAAAAAACGCAAAACTCTCGCCTCGGAGTCAGCAAACGAACATGGCATGGATGAAGATGCCCCCAACACAGATTCCTGTACCTCCACCAATGAAAAGGTGCCTCCAGTCATTCTTAGGGAAAAGAAGAGATGGACAGCCTTAAGAACCACCATGGCCAACCTGCAGATAAATTACTCCACTGTCAAGAACACAGAGGAGGGCATCAAAATTCAGCCCGCTACAGTGACTGACTATAGAAATTTAAGTAAATGACTATAGACTGATTATAGAAATTACCTTCATACTTACCTCGGAGTAAAATTTAAAAGTGGTACTCCGAGGAGTATCTGAAGAGATTGAAACAGCTGAAATAGCTGCTGACCTCAACATGCAAGATCTGCCTCCCATAAAGGTCAGCAGAATGTACAGATCAAACAAGATCCCTATGCCTCAGGTATTGGTGGAAATACACAATATCTATAAAAATATTTATAACTTGAAGACAATCTGTGGGCTTAAGGTCTCACCGGAGCCACTTAGGAAGAGGGCCTCTTCTGGGCAGTGCCATAGATGCCAAAAATTTGGTCATAGTTGTGCAAAGCTCAATACAGATGTTTAAAATGTGGTGACACCCACCCCACACATACCTGCTCCAAGACAAAAATCACCCCGGCTAAGTGTGCTAATTGTGGTGGCCCCCACCCTGCAAATTACAGAGGGTGCATTTGTCACCCAAAAAACAGGCAAACTAAGTTAATCAGTCAATCTACCTCACTATCAGAAACGAGAGCCCCCAGAAGCTCAAGTTCATCAGGCTCCTATTAGTTTGAAAAAGATGACGGGTGTTCACCCACCATCATCTGAGCCCTCCCTCCAAGAAAATAAATCTTCAACACCAAACAAGAACATATGTTGACGTGGCTCGCCCCCAAAAAGCAGTCCATGACCAGAATATGCCAAATCCACATTCAAATATAACAGCCATCATCGCCTCTTCTCTTGTAAATATGTTACAGGATTTCAGTAACGCAAATCCATCACTAAGCACTACAAAAAGTTTCTTGCAGCAAACACAGTCCATTTTATCTGCACTCTCCAATGCATAGGAAAATATTTACCCCAGATTCTCTAATGATTATTGCATGGAATGCTAACTGCCTTAAAAATAAAATACTAGAAGTGCAGGAATTCAATGACAGATATAATCCGGATATATTATTAATTAATGAAACTCACCTGAGACCTGCTGACAATCCTAAATTCAAAGGATATCAACTGTAAAGTTGATATCCTTTGAATATCAACTGGATGCAACCATTCCTACTGCTCCAGGCGTGATGTTTTGCGTTTAAATCTCCGGCGATAATAACCGGTAGTTTAACGCCGAGGATAGCATCCAGATCTGTGCTCAGCAATGTTTTTGAGGTGGTGGTACAGCCATCCTCATCAAAAATCACATCAACCATCATGCTGTAGCCATTCCTACAACCACTAATCTCGAAGTCACAGGTATCAATGTCTTCACAAACTGTCGGAAACATAAAAATCTATGCTGCTTATAACCCACCATCAAAAACATTGCTGACCATAGATCTGGATGCTATCCTCGGCGTTAAACTACCGGTTATTATCGCCGGAGATTTAAACGCAAAACATCACGCCTGCAGCAGTAGGTCTATAAATAGGAATGGCCGCATCCTCTTTACTACACAAGCTCAAATTGCGCAGCTGTGGCTGGCCCCTCAGTGCCAACTCACCACAGTCCCACTGGCTCATCCTACGTCTTGGATATAGCTGTCCTTCAGAATGTTCACCTGCAGTACACCCTGGAATCATTGAATGAATTATCATCAGACCACAATCCTATTCTGCTTCAACTGGGTTATCAGAGGGGGACTTCCCCCTTCGCCTTATACCTTCATTCCCTGGGAAAAAGTATCCAAAATGCTTCCAAACTAAATTGATCCCGTCCTTCATATTAATTCCAAGGAAGAAATTGATTCTGCAGTCAATAAACTTACTGATCAAATCAACACAGCCATAGCACCTATCAACTCAAATTCAATTGCTTTTAAGCCTAAACGACTACCAGATGACATAATGAACTTAATCAGGGAAAAAAATAAAGCAAGAAAAAGATACCACAACACCAGAGCACCCCAAGACAAAAACCATCTCACAAAATGAACAGTGCAGTGAGAGATGCACTTAAAGTCCACAGAAACAAATCATGGGAAGAAAATTAGCCTCCATATCACCTGGTGATCAAACCGTCTGGAAGTTCGTGAGAAAAATCAAAAGCAAAAACAAATCTCTTCCTCCTCTCAAATCTGACCTGAACATTGTTTACACAGATGTAGAAAAAGCCGAAACTATAGCTAAAAATTTATTAAAACAGTGCATCCCTTCATACAATAATCTAAATTTCAATCATATTTACAAAGTCCACCTCCACGTCAGACACGTGTTAAAACGGCCTGATACCTGTACCAGCCAACTCACACCTACTTCCCCCAGCTGAAATTTATGACATTATAAAGTAGTTAAAGAATAAAAAAGCTCCAGGGCCTGACGGCATATTCAACAAAGTTATTAAACTGCTACACCGAAAGGCCATTGTATATCTTACAATGCTATGTTCAGGTTTAAGTACTTTCCCTCTGCATGGAAGTTGGCAGACGTAGTTCCTATATACAAACCTGGCAAGTATCCTCAGCAGCCTCAAAGTCATCGTCCCATAAGTTTGATTTCTAGTTTGGGCAAAATAGCAGAAAAAGCTATCCTTTCCAGAATTCAACTTTCACTAAAAAAATTAAACATCCTTCTTTCAGAAAACAGTTTGGTTTTCGCCAGTTTCACAGTTCCACTCAACAAATTCATAGACTAATCGAATTCATTACCACAAGTTACAATTAGCACCAATACACCAGAGCAGTTTTTCTTGACTTAGAAAAGGCGTTCGTCAAATTATGGCACTTTGAACTACTATACAAGTTGATTTTAGCTGGTATTCCATTAGATCTAGTCCAAATTATAAAGTCATTTCTTAGTGGCAGACGAATGCAAGTCAAACTAAATGATATAATATCTACCCAGCGACGAATCTTGGCAGGGGTGCCTCAAGAGTCCCTACTGGCACCGATACTTTTAACGATTTACATGGCGGATATTCAGCACAATCCAATGTTATCCATCATTGCTCTATAAGCAGACGACACAGCTATACTAACCGGATCTATTAAACCGCACCTTGTCACCAAGAAACTTCAAGAAAACCTGCACAGAGATTAGAGCACTGGTTCTCGGAATGGAGATTGCAAGTAAACCCTCAGAAGAGTATCGCCATGCTCTTCACTAAAAACTCAATATCTCCCAAAGATGACATCTTCCGATTTAATACCAAGATTCCCTGGAAAGCAGAAGCCAAATATCTGGGTGTACTGCTGGACAGAAAACTAACTTTCAGTCCACACATAAAAGCCACATGTACAAAAGCATCAAGAGTCATTGCACAGCTTTACCCTCTTATCAATAGGAATAGCAAGCTGGATAGTAAAATAAAACTGCTCCTTTATCAGTTGATGATTCGACCCATTATTACTTATGCATCCCCAGCCTGGGGCTACACCTCAAGTACAAATATCCTCAAACTACAGAGAGTACAAAACAAATTTGTCCGCATGATCTTAAACGCACCATGGTATATCAGAAATGTCCCACTCCACCATGATTCAAATATCCATCTACTCTTTCCTGCAGTCTTCAGCAGTAAAGTTCTTCTCAGCATCCTCTTCACATCCAAATGAATTAGTGCACAAGCAGCCAATTATAATGAAACAGACTTCTCAAAATACACGAGCCCGAAGGCCATCCTACTTCCAAATGAAGATCTTTAAATCGCACTCACTCAGGCAGAGCACTTAGCTCATAAACTTTTCCTCACACAGCAACCTTATCAGATAGCAGGGATTACAAAAGCATTTTGCTTCACCCTTATAGCCAGCAACGTCTTGCGAATTGCATACGTGAGCTTTTTCCGTTGATCACAGGGTAGAGCTGGGTAATTTCTTCGGTTGGATTTCTTCGAGGCTATGTGTCTTATATATGATTGCTGAATTGCAGTTTTTTTTTTTTTTATCAAGTATCACTCCAAAATATTTGACTTCAGTCTGCCATGGAATCTTAACTCCCAAAAGATGAATGTCCTTCATGGATTTTCTTTCTGGAAAACAGTATGGCTGAGCTCTTTTGGGGATTTACTTGGATCCTCCAGTCTGTTAGCCATTTTTCTAGTATATGTATTCTGCTTTTAAGTCTTCTAGTTGGCAATTTTGGGCTCAGAGATCTTGCCATTAATGCAGTATCATCTGCATATAATGCAGTGAATGTTGTTCTCGGGTTCAGATAGATGTCTGCTACGTAGACTGAGAACAGGGGAGGGGCCAGAAGAGAGCCCTGAGGTACGCCTGCGAAGACATTGCGTCTGGGTGATACTGTTTCGTTGATTTTGATTTGCATATATCTGTAGTTCAGGTATGAATGGATTCTTTTTCTTAACTTGTTTGGCAAATTAAATTTTTCCTCATGGAGCCACACCGCGAATACAAATATTCAGAAACTACAGAGATTACAGAACAAGTGCCTGAGGATGATTCTAGATGCCCCTTGGTTTATAAGAAACTCCCAGATCCTTAGAGAAGTCAACATTCCTTATATCTCCTCCCTTCTCTTAGATCTAGCTGAGAAGTTCTTTACCAAGACAAGCAACCACACAAACCCGTTGATCAAGGAAGCTTTGAAATATAATGAAGCGGAAAGCTACAAATATAAAAGGCCCAAGTCAATCTTACGTCCAGCTGAACACAACTAATTTCACTGCCCTCACTGGACGAGTTTATAGCTCATAAACACTACATTCAAAGTTCTTCCTTTACAGACAAAGGAGAATATGAAAAGCACTAATCGTCACTAAGCGTTATCGTTTGTAATCGAACTAGATATTTTAGGATCTCTAGAAATAAGTGTCAAAAAGTGTGATGTGGATAGATTTATGGTCGCTTTGAACGACTTAGTAAGACGTGTTTAGATTATCAATTAGCCATAACTTATATTTATAGTTTTTTTATTACTTGAGCCTGTTTCTTCATAGGTTAGCCAATATCAGATGGTCTGAGTTTGCCCACAGTCTAATGTTATTGGGCATAGTTCTGCTGTTCAAACATCTGCATTCCATATATGTATATAATATGATAGCATCGATCCAATATCACAGCACCACCCTCTTCAACCAATAATTATTTCGCAAATGCTAACAACCACTCATAATACCTGAACCACCACGCACAACTGTGTCCGGGTCGTTGCGAGAAGAGAACTGACGGAGTTTCAAAGAGGCTTTGTAATAGGATGCCAAGTTGCGTGTCTGTCTGTTTGGCAAATTGATGTCCCAATTGACAAATTGGGCAATCCCAGGTCAAATTCGGAGGTGGCAGTGTGATGGTATGATCCTGTTTTGGCCTCAGACCGCTGTTTGTAGTGCCATGAACAATGAACTCAGAGAGGTATCTAAATATTCTGGACAATGCACTGCTTCCTACTTTGTAGCATTTCTACGAAAACGTTACCAAGTCGGAAGGACTGCTACAAAGGCTGCTGCTGTAACTGCGTGGTTTGTGGACATGAACTCCATCACACTTGATTGGTCTCCACAGAGCCCTGATGAGGAGGCAATAGATGTAACGCTTTCGTGATAGAAAAGGTAATAAATATCAGTGTGAGAAGATCGATCTGACCTTATCTGGTAATCTGTATATTATAAAAGGTAAGAAAGAGTGATTAAGTTTATTTTTGAGTGAAAAAATAAAACTACTGGAATTCCAGTTTTGTCATGTGAGTTTTCTCATATGAAAATTTGTACAGATCTATGCAAGATTTCATGCGGTTATGAGCTTGATTATTATGTCTAAATCAGACTAATCTGATTATCATCGTAATTAAGTGTGATTAGTCTGCTGCAATTAGGAGAAATACCAAAAATTCGTCTTTTTCAGAGAAGCAGCTAATCGGGATTAATAGACCATGTCCTGGTTATTCTTCAGCACACAAAAGGATAACACATTTATTGGACAGTAATCTGAAGCATTAACAGAATCTGTCATGACTTTAAATAATAATTTAAATCAATATGAGAAAGTAATAAAAAGTATAGGAAATTATTGCTAATCCTGAGTAATGTCTAGCCAACTAAAAACCGAATTGAATGAATACCCTGAAAGCAGAACGAACACAATCAGAACATTTCAACGAACAGAATTCTCCATTGAAGGTCTGATCATGGAATGTCCAGACTGACCGCAAGATGGCTCTGCTTGGATAGAGTAGAATTAGCAAAATCATGCAACTAATAGGGTAGTAATACCTAGTAAAGAGGGATTGTTCTTGCCTTTGCGATATCACTCCAAAAAATGGAAGAGCATAGAAAGTGATGTATTTTAAAGAAAAAATTAGAAAATGTGATCATATATTATTTGTATGGTGCTTTGTAGTATCACACCAATCCTGAGGATACTCTTGTTATTCCGACGAATTACTGAATAATAATGAACGAGTTTTATTGCGATACTTCCAAATATAGAATCGTAATTTAAAAAAAAGAAAAGAAAACGTAATCTGGTTCTAATAAGAATTTCATCCTCTAAGAAACATGAAATTTCGCTATTAGAACGTGTATGTTTTTTTTCTTTTTTTTCATATTCAGCTGCCACTGTCTAAAAAATAACATTCTCAATTTCGACATCCTTAAAAAATTTTGCATATCAAGAATAAAATAGTTACTCATCAAATTTGCTAAAAAATCATTCCCGCCAAACAGATGTGTAGCTGCTTGATGTCATTTTGTAAAATGACAAAGCGAAATTAAGCTGAGAAGATAAATTACCTAAAAGTATAATTTGTATATGAATTCAGTGTGTTCACTTGACCGGTTTGTCTATATGTGGGGGGTCAAAAACCCGAGTTTTAAGGAGGAAATAACCTTTCCACTCTTGTATGTAACCAGTTAACTCACCTTCACTTGCAAAGTCCTGACAATGTGTTTTCAACCTATAAGGCCATCGTCGAAACTAACTTGGTTAATGAGGTCCATTCACAGCCACACGTATATAAACAAATTATCGGAGCTGCAGTTCACTGCAGTAAGAGAGGAGAATTGTATAGAAATAATAATCAAAGAAAGGAAAATATTACGCAATACTAGATGCTTCTCTGATTTCATCAATCCGTATCATGGCATTTGTCTTTATACTCTTCAGCCATAAGATCCAACCAGGAAGATACATGACAGGAATTGCAAATATCAACTTGTTGCTTATTACAGACTTCTTTTTCGTTTTCGTGCAGTTTTTTTTTTTTAATTTGTTTGTTCCATCAAAACGAAGGAGCATGACCTCTGGTCATTTTCATCAGTTAGATGACCCTTCATGAAAGGATGAACAAAGAATGACCAGCGAGTTTTCTTTAAATCTGGGTAAAAGTGCCACCAAGTCTTACACACCTGTTATCATAAGCTCACGGTGATGCATCATAATCACACGTGATTCAATGGGATAGTCGGTTTCGTGATGGAAAAGAGACAGCCATGGTGATGGCAGGTGGGTTGCCCATTCACCTCACGTACGCCTCAGAAATATACACTGCGATCCATCAAGTTTTTTTTTTATTTTTTTTATATTGCATTACTATTGAAATGTTGGCAGATGAGTTCAACATTAGCAAAAGTGTGTGTCATGCCATTTGACTGCGAATTTTGGTTAAAAAAAAAAGGAAGAAGAGAAAAAAAAAACTGCCGGAAACTGTGATATCTCAGTTTCCGGCAGTTTGATGATGTTCATTCAACAATTCTGGCAGAAGAATTAATCAACGATGCGCCACCTGGGTCATATTACACTAAATTTCTTTTCGCGTGACTATTCTTTAATTCACGCGCTGAAATGTGCAATAGAAAGCGCGTGAATTAAAGAATAGTCACGTGAAAAGAAATTTAGTGTAATATGAACTAGAAAAACGTGAACTAGAGTGGAATTGTGTAGAAAATTTCACTCATACTAAACAGTATTAACTCCCCCCTTTTTTTAAAAAAATCAAGAAGTTTAAATCACGCCTGAGCAGGTCACTGATGATATAGCAATAAACAATCTTGAAAATACTCCACCGTGTGTGTGTGTATAGGTCGACATTCTTTCTTACTTTCTTTCTTCGTTCTGTCTCTTCTCTGATTGCACATCTTGAGAAGATAATTGAGTCATTCGGCCGCTCCTTTCTATTGAAAAGGCTCACATGACCTTGATTTGCTCGCATTCAATAGAAATACGTTCTATGCCTTGAGGTTTGCTGTTTTTCCCCTGTTACGACTCGATGAACGTCTTCTCGCTATTACAGTGGTCACTCACACTTCTCTTGACAAGGACTTAGGAATTTATACCCTTAAACCTTCGCCTTCAACTTCTACTTTCATTAAGATTTCTCTTTGATTTTATCTTACTGATCCTATCAACGAACTTTCCTCCCTCAGTTGACCGTTACGGCTTCTGCCCGTCACTCACTCCACCCTAAGGAGACTTTGTTTCCATGGCAGACGGTAATTTATAGCTGTCTGCTTCAGTAAAAGTAACCGAAAATTTAGTGTTCAAAAGTAAATGTTATTTTGCTGTTCTCCGTTAGCTCCTCTTCTGGAAGTGAACGAACTTAAAAAGTCAAAAGTGAAGATGAGTGAATGTATAATCATCTGAAATTGAAATCAGTCTTCGTAAAATCTTATCTTGGAGAAATTAAGAACACCTGAAACATAAAATCGTTGAAAATTATCGAAAAAATAATTTGCTCAGTTTTTTAATATAAAAAGGAAGAAATGGCCAGAATGTTATTTAAGACAATAATACATTGTAAGGGTTGGGAACAAGAGATGGCAATAGCTGTCTGTCATTTCTCCTCCCCAGGTTTCAACCAGATATTCTGTTATTGGCTAATCCTGGAAGCTTTTAGCAACCTATGGAATGGGATGATTTTAAAAAAAGCTAGTTAATTGTAAATGTGTTCCCCCCTCACTCTTTTTGGGGAACAAAAGGTGGTAAAAGATTTATTTTTTTACTTATTTTAAAATGAATCTTATATATATATGTGTTTTCTTTCCTTGATTAAAATATGGATTTTTTATTAACTAAATACCTAGTACTACTTTCCAATCTAATATATTATATTATTATTATACCGGCACCTGCATGTATTCCGAAGACTCATTGTGGGAGACTCAATCTATCATACCTCTCTTTGAACCCATTAACAGAAAAAGCACTCACAACTGACTCTGGCAACCCATTCCACTCATTCACCACTCTCCAGCAAAAAATCTAGACCTCACACTCCTACTGACCACACCTTTATTCAACTTCCAGGGATGACCCTCCCTGTTCTGGTCCCTCTACAGAAGTGCTGAAACATTTTCCCTGCATCTATCCTATGAAATTCTCAACTTAAATGTTTCTATCATACCCCCCCTCATTTTCTTGAGTTTTAGATTTCTCTATTGAATAGTCGATAGAGTAGACGCCTTTTGTTTGGAAATCCTCCGGTCGAGTCTTATCAAGAAAGCTAAGACTATTTAGCTACATGTAAGTTGAGTTACGTATTTCTCTCATCAAACACTTCTAGAAATTACATATTTCTGCCATCAAACATATAAATTAGCTTGAGATCATTCCCGGTTGGTAGTTATGCGTTTAACACATTGCTTCGCCCTAGCCTTATACAGGTATCCCTTGCTTAACGCGGTTTTGTTTAACGCGGGATTTGATTAACGCGGATAAATTAATTGCGGCAATCCCTTAATATACGCGCAAGAGTTTTGATTAACGCGCCTTTAATCCTGCGGAACTCGCAGCTGATCTGACAGATACATGCAAAATGTTTAATATAAATATTCTTACACAATTCAGTGTATAGCTTGGAGGTCATGAGTAGCTGTGCATTCATATGTTACGAGTGATATTCCGCACTGTTTTTTTGCTGTCAGTTTGGTTTAACACATGTTATGTAAAGGTTTGTAACATTTGACAGTAAATTGTATCTGAGAGATACCGCGACCTCCGATGTCAGTATGATATGGTTTAGTTTTATTTATTTATTTTTATTTTGTTCAATAATTTCTAGATTGTAACTGAAAATAAATAAACCATCATGTATTACTGAAATAGAGAGCCAAAGGCTTAATTATCATACATGTCCTCTAGGACAGCGCTTCCCAAACTGTGGGCCCCGGCCCCCTTGGGGACCGTAGGTTTTGTTGCGGGGGGGGCATGAAATAATGAAAAAAAAATTTTTAAAGACTAAGTAATTTTTTTATCTTAAAAGAAACGTATTTAATTTTTATTATTTATTATTTCTTTTTTGTTATTTTTTATATTTTAATGGAAAAAATCACACATTGGTGCGGGTTCACAAATTTTGCTTCCTGCATATTTCGGTGCTTAATGAATATTAGTAAATATATGCTTATTCATATAAGTTTCATTTCAATGCAGAAATATAAGAATTGCAGTTTCAAATATTTCACCTGATATTGGTGTAGCAGTATTGACACACATCCATCACATTAAATTGTTATTAAACTTCTTTTATGTTTTTAATTCTTTCTTTATTACTAATCGTTTTACATTTCATGTGCTTGTACTGCAAATGTAAATTAACGATATATCTATCTATATAAAAAGAGGAGATAATGTGCCATGTCAAACGTGTATGTAAGATGCTAAAAATGTAATATTTGCATTTGATTTTAGCAATATTCGCTGTGTATGTTTTGTATTGAATATAAATACAATAAATATTATAATAATATATGTCTAAATTACGACTTTTTTCGAGGGGGGGGGGGGCGTGAAATATTTTAATTTTTCCAAAGGGGGGCCCTGACATCCAGAAGTTTGGGAAGCACTGACCTAGGAGAGGTGCTTTACATTTATGGAAAATACTAAGGAAAATGATCTGGAGCTTACTCCATCTTTACTACGAGTTGCCCATAAGTTTGCTTATGCTTGCATTCGCCGAAACGTTTAGTTTCTATATATTCGGCACGAAACTCTTGTAGTTTTTATATTCGGCTATGAAATAATGTTGGATTCAACATCCACTTAAATTTTACCATCATGTATTATATTTGCAGTGTTTTTTCTTTATGTTTTATTGCTTGTTTGTGGAGGTCTGGAGATACATTATGGCAATGAGAAAAAAACTAAAACTGTTCAAACGACTCTTGATAACTTGTTTTGATAAAAAATTGCAGTAAATAATGTAGGTACAAGTATTTATTAAACATTTACTTTGCATTCAGTTTTTATCTTTCCTAATAGAGTACCATATAAACGAATTATTAATGCAGTAATCGATCATGGACGAATTGTTCTTTTCAGCATTGATTATTAGATTTGATTAACGCGATTTTGATATACGCAGTAACATCGAGGGATTAATTAACAGCGTTAATCGAGGGATACCAGTATATTAAACAATTTCCATCTACCATAAGGAGTATTGACTAATAATATAGGTAAAAATAACAAAACGAAATAAAACTAAATGATGGTATTAACTACTATTATTTCAAAAGAAAAACATAAAAAATTCTTTTTTTTTTTTTTTAAAAATTAAGAATTCCTAAAGATTAGCTATCGATTGACGAATCAAAATCTGCCACCTTTTATAATTTCACATAATTTATATTATTAAAGGAAATAAACGGTTGATGGTTGGTATTTACGGTTGCTAGTGAGACGTTGTAATGTCATGGTTAAACTTCCACCTGTCATAATTTACAGAAGATGAATAGAATTCTTAAGCAATAAGATGGAGGAGATTCGTCAACAAAGTATTTAAAATAACGGGATCCGGATAGGCTTTGTGTTAAGGCTGACACTTAAAGCCGATAGAGGGCGTAAATACAGAAAACTTTCCAGATGCAATTGATTAGACGTCACATGGTTTGTATTATTTCAGACAGCCTGTAGTTAAGATCCGTTACGTGATAGTGGAAGTTGTTGTTGTTGTGAATCTCGATTTTTTTTTTTTTTTTTGTTACTATTGTTTCATTTGTCTGGAAGCAACTTTGGCGAATTATAATTTCTTATTTTTGCATTTCTACAACTGGAATGTCAGCTGTTTTCCATTTTAGACTGTTCAACCCATGTTGACACCTGTTTGTTACCGGTGTCTTCTTATATTCTTTAGCGCCATAGGAAAAGGCTAGATGTGCTTATCAAGATATCAATCTCTGAAGTTGTCAGGTTCAACCGCTCTTTTTATAATGCAATTTCATTTATTTGTATTATGCTATGGGCTTCTTTCTACGGATAAAGAGAAATGTAAACAAAATGTGTTTGATTTTTATAATATTTCTAAAAATATAAAAAATCAGAGATAATAAAAGAAATTAATGCTTCTGTTTGAGCAGACAAATTATAATTTAGAAGTAAACCTAGCTTATGAGATGTGATCAAAAGTTTTCTGGATTGACCTCCAGTTGACATTACGACACTAAGCTCGTCCACTAAGAGTAATCCGATGTCCTTCTATTTATTTCAAGTTGTAACTTGCAGTATTGAGGAGTAATTCCAGCTTGACTGTGTTGTGTCCTCAATTAAATTATATGCCATTAAATATATATATATATAAAACTTCAAAGAATAGTGTATGTGTGTACATGAAAAACCTTATCGATGGTTAAACTTGATGTTGTTGGTATGCTGCTCTTATGTGTCAGAAATTCTCCTCTGGGGGAGGGGGGAGAGCAATGGTAACATCGGCACTGGCTATGAAAGTTTTTAAGTTAGTGAGAAAATTAAAGAATGATTGACTTTTAATGGTTACTTCAAGATTTTTATTATGCTAAACGCAATTAGACTGTTGGGATTGGGTACTGGTTGGAATTACAACGAAGTAAGGCAATGACGTCAGAATATACAGTATTATGTCTTTAAATTGGTATGTTCGCAAGCCTGTTTGTTTTGTGGAAGAAAAATTCGAGTTTCCGGATTGAAAAATTCTCATCTTCGTATAACACGAGCTAACTCACTCTCTAAAAGCCTTGTTGAAGGTTGGCTTACGATATCCTCTCCCTCTACAATTGTCACTGCGCATGCGCACCATACTTAAAAGAAAAGTGCATCTTGAATGTTTCAACAGTCAGTCAAAAAATACCTAAAAATGGATGGATTTAGTGGACATTGGACAAAGTTTTCATGTTAAATCTACAGAGAACATGCTGAAATAGATAACTTAGATTACACTAAGATTTATTCATTTAATTACTTCGCAAAATAAATAAGTAGACCTTTAATACTGTATATTTCAGGCAAATCTCCCATAAGGCTATATAATGTGTCGATATATCATTCGGTAGTGACGCTAATGATGCTGAACACACGAATATCACAATAAGCTTGCGAAGATTAAGGGTCACTATTGGAGAGAAAATGAATGCGGACCACTGATAAGAAAAAAAGCACCATCATTCATCACTAGAAAATGTCGTTTCGTCTATTGAACTGTCATATACCAGCACAATCACCCCAATCAGATATGACGTCCAAAACAGAAAAAAACTCTCTCTATAAGACTTCATCTCTGTTTTCTCACCAGTAGTCGAGATGGCACACGAGAAATAGATACAATCATTTCGTTATTGAATTATCCTTCTTAGGTAGGTCAGAAACCCCCAAAGGTTCAAATTGTTTAATTCTGAAGCACTTATTAGGAGGTTAGCCGGTCACTGGTACCTACCTATCAAAGAAAGTTATGGACGTGGTCGGAATACGACAGGCGAAAGTATTAAAATTTCTCCATACAGTATGTTTATACCATAATGCTCTCTCTCTCTCTCTCTCTCTGGCATGGAATCTAAAGAACTTTATTCATCTCTTTCCCATTTGACTTAAATTAAAATACACAAAATATAAATAAAAGGCGAATGAAACAGAAACAGAAAACATTATTGGGGAAAATGATAAATTTAAACAGTGTAAATATAAAGAAAAAATGAATCAAATCAGGTGAAATAGCAACTCTGAAAAGTCTATTAATTAATATAAAATGAAATGACATGAATAAAAACTTTAAAGAAATCAATAAAAAATTTTAAGCTCATATAATTTTTTAAAATTTTTTATAAATTTAATTTAAAATATAATAATACACCATATAAGTATATAAACAAAACTGCTATAATAAAGAGACGAAAGAGTGAAATATGGGACTCTTCACAACCAAAAGGCCTTTTTAGGACTTCCAGGGTAACAAATGGCAATGCTGTAGCCAATGAAGCTTTAACTGCGGCTCGGCTATTGCCGTTACCCAGCCATGACTAGAGCTTTTAGCTCAATAACACCCCATCCACGCAGATTTTCTTCATTCAGATGACGGGATAAAGAGTCAAGGACTCAGTCCATCGCCCAGTTCTTTTAAGAATGAGTTTACTTGGTTGGGAGATCGGTTTGGTAGAGAGACCCAGGGTAACGGATGGCAATGCTGTAGCCAATGAAGTTCTAACTGAGGCTCGGTGTTGCTGTTACCCACTGGGACGCCGAGTTTCGCTCTCTTCGGTTTGCTCCCGGAGAAGGGGGGGGGGTTGCCTGAGAGAGCATTTTGAGTCTCCGGTGAGGGGTGTCGGTGGATGCTTTTCCCTGGAATATGAGAGGTTCTGCTCGGTGGTGGGGAAGCCCGTCACTGAGTGGAACCAACGCTGAGTTGGACGGTCTTTCGGCCACTAGTAAGTGGTCTAGGGATCGTCCTTATTTTTAGAGATGGCTTTACTTATACAGTAGCCAATAAAGTTTTAACTGAGGATTGGCTATTGCTGTTACTCGCCATGACTAGAGCTTTTAGCTCATAACACCCTATCCACACAGATTTTTTTCAATCAGATGAAGGGATGAAGAGTCAAGGATTCAGTCCATCTTCCCCCCCCCAAAAAAATAAATTTGTTTACTTATAAATTGCTTCGTCAATTAATTGCCAGTTTTGTGTTTTGTTATTAACTAACGCGGAAAGGAAGCATTTAAATACGGTGCAAATGCTATCAATGTCAGCCGCAGTTCTTGTGCTGAACCGATGATATGCTGTGTATCAATTTCACTAGCGCAGGAATTTCAACTCTAGACTAATATTTAAGGCGAATATTTATTTTGTAAGTTAGTTACCTCCCTTGTTTATGTCTTGTATTAAGCTTTTCACGAACCATTGAGGTTCTTTAGCTGTGGACTTCACAACCGTGACCATCTCGAGTATAAGGTGGTTGGCCCCTATGCTTCCCGGTGTGTCCTATGTCTGTAGATGCGTGTGTTCAGGGGCCGGTTTGCCTTTTTTTGGCAAACCCGTCCGTGAATTCGGGTTTTTCTGGAAGAAAAAAATTTTTTTTGGGTTTTTCTGGAAGTTTTAAAGTGAACTCGAGTTTTTAAATACGGGTCCCCTACCTCCGTATGAGACCGGCTAACTAACCTTTCGTCGAAAGAGACCTTTATCTGGTCTTTATCTTTGGACGGGAATCGAAGCCAGGTCTTTCTAACCAAAGGGCTTCGTCCATACCAACTGAACTATGAAGGCTCTCCACCCTTCATAGCTCAATTAATTTGAACCTCCACGTTTATTTTAATTAAATTAAGGTCAATTTATTAAAATAAATTTTGACTTTTAGAAAAGAAATCACTCATGCATACTCGCGAACAGAGTGTGGATTTTCAGACTTAGTTGGACATAGCCCCCCCCCACCCCCCTTTCGCAAACTAATTGCAAAGGCAACGTGTCGGACAGGTACTATAGTCGAGAACTTTTAGGTAGTTGGCTTCGTAGAATACCATATTTAATAATAATAATAATAATAATAATGTTAAATGAAAAAATTATAAGTTGTAATAATAATAAGAATTTGTGTTCATAAATTTTACTATACTATACTATACGATTCTGGCTAGAATATTCTGCGATCTATTAAGTTCTTGGCAGAGTCTCTAGAAGTATTTCCAACGGTCATGTAGAAGGTGGTGTGGCATTGTCATCCATAAAAATGACTTCTTCGCCTACAGCACCACGGAACAATCGAACATGACGTTGAAGAATTTTGCAATATCGTTCACCAGTCATAGCCCTTATTTCCAGCACTTGTAGCTCGGTGCGTCCATTAAATATAATGCTTCCCGACACCATGGCATGGGGAGGTATTATGACACCTAGCACCACCGTATCTATCCTTTTCAAGAACATTCTCACGATGGTAAGCAGTACCACTTTCACGGCAGGTCAAGTGTCGTCTAGAATCGGAGAAAAGACTAAAACAACCCTCATCTGTAAAGAGAACATTAGCCCACTAGAGCCGTCATCATTTTTTTTTATGGATACGGCATTACAAAAAATGTGCTCTACAATGAGCTGTGGATAAAGGATTCCAAAATCCAGATCAAATCAGAGGTATTGAGGAGAAGGAAGACCAGAAGATCCAGGGTGTATAAATATTCGAAAGGCGACTACTTTAAAAGGAGGAATAATGATAGTGAACTAAATTAAGCCTATGATTTGTATTTAAACTTTTCAGGTAGTATACATCGTGTTATCTTTACTAAATATAAGAAATAAACGACCCTATTTTGAACCATAACACAAGTTTGTGATAATACATAAAGTTCAACATAAGTGTTTCATTTATAAGTATATATTTACTAAAAAATAATGTTTTAGCTATAATAAAAATATAGTAATCGATTACTTACTTATTTTTATTATATATTTTCACATTTACAAAATAAAAGAGATATTTAAGAGACACCAAAAATATTCAAATATAGAAATGTATAAATAAAAAGTAAATATAAATTATATTTATTTTCTGAACGTGCATGAGCGAAAGAGCAGGAGCTGAACAGTCCTTTTTAGGACTTCCAGGGTAACAAATAGCAATGCTGAACCAAGGAAGTTAACTGAGGTTCGGCTGTTGCTGTTATCCTGGGTGTGAGTTTTTGAGTTCGCTCCCTTAGGGTTTTTGCCTTAAGGGAGCACCTTGAGTCTCCGGGGAAGGTGTTCTCCGGCAGGGCCCGCTGAGGGGTTCTTGTCGGTGAATTATTTTCCTCGGAATTTGAGCGGTTCTGCTCAGGAGTCGGGGAGCCCATCGGGGTGCTAGGATGGGGCGGCCGACACTGAGTGGAACCAACGCTGAGCGGTTCTGCTTAAACGGGGAGCCCGTCGGGGTGCTTGGACGGGGCGGCCGTCAATGAGTGGAACCAACGCTGAGACATGGACGGTCTTTCGCCCACTATGGAGTGGCCTAGAGATCGTCCGATTTTTTGAGATTTTACCCTTTACTTACTAATCAGGACTTCCAGGGTAACAATTAGCAATGCTGAACCGAGGAAGTAAACTGAGGTTCGGCTGTTGCTGTTATCCTGGGTGTGAGTTTTTGAGTTCGCTCCCTTGGGGTTTTTGCCTTAAGGGAGCACCTTGAGTCTCCGGGGAAGGTGTTCTCCGGCACGGCCCGCTGAGGGTTCTTGTCGGTGAATTATTTTCTTCGGAATTTGAGCGGTTCTGCTCAGTGGTCGAGTTTCACTGAGTGGAACCAACGCTGAGATTTGGACGGTCTTTCGCCCACGAATGAGTGGCCTAGAGATCGTTCGATTTTTTGAGATTTTACCCTTTACTTACTAATCAGGGTAACAATTAGCAATGCTGAACCAAGGAAGTAAACTGAGGTTCGGCTGTTGCTGTTATCCTGGGTGTGAGTTTTTGAGTTCGCTCCCTTAGGGTTTTTGCCTTAAGGGAGCACCTTGAGTCTCCGGGGAAGGTGTTCTCTGGCAGGGCCCGCTGAGGGGTTCTTGTCGGTGAATTATTTTCCTCGGAATTTGAGCGGTTCTGCTCAGAAGTCGGGGGGTGCTAGGATGGGGCGGCCGACACCGAGTGGAACCAACGCTGAGCGGTTCTGCTTAAACGTGGAGCCCGTCGGGGTGCTTGGACGGGGCGGCCGTCTATGAGTGGAACCAACGCTGAGACATGGACGGTCTTTCGCCCACTATGGAGTGGCCTAGAGATCGTCCGATTTTTTGAGATTTTACCCTTTACTTACTAATCAGGGTAATAAATGGCAATGCTGTAGCCAATGAAGTTTTTACTGAGGCTCGGCTATTGCCGTTACCCAGCCATGACTAGAGCTTTTAGCTCAATAACACCCCATCCACACAGATTTTCTTCATTCAGATGACGGGATAAAGAGTCAAAGACTCAGTACATCGCCCAGTTCTTATAAGAACTATATTTATTTTTTCATTAAATTATATTTCTTTCGCTTATTAAATGAACTGTTTATTTATATTAAATGAATTATATTTTTTATATTTTATTGATATACATATATATATATATTTGCATTTATTTTCTGTTTAGTTTATTTTATATCTATCAAATTTTATTTTCTTCTTACTTCATTAAATCTGAAGTTCACTTCATCAAGTAATAATTTTATTTAATAATAATGAGAATTTGTAAGTGTAAATGAAATTTAAAATTTCATTTAATTTAATAATAAAAGTCCATAGCTAAAAATACACTTTAAAAGTCTAAAATGCAATATCGATATACAATCCTGGAATAAAGAATACACGGGCGTAGGGTGTAGAATGAATAGAATACTATTCATTCTACAATAATCAATATAATAATCAATCTCCTTTCTTGGAATATGCCAAAGAGGTCTCCATTACTACACGCCAACGTTAAGGCTTTATTCAGAAAATATAAATTTCAGTGAATAAATAAGTTGAAATAAATAAAAATTTGTACTGTATGTATAGCTTCTCTCATAAAAACTGTGGTCACGGTATTCAACACCCAACTGTTTAGTTCCGTGCATATACCTATCCCACACCTTATTATCTCAGATACTTCCTCGAGTTATCAGTTGGAGGGGTAGGGGAGATAACATGCTTTAAAGGGGTGATTTGTTTCCGTGATATTTTCCATCATTATCACCTTAGTAAAGCGAACCAAACTTGTTCAATTACATAGCACCGTTTGATCAATTTTATCCGACGCCACCTTTGTAATTGAAACCGATTACGACTACCATTGTCCGGTACTTGCTTTGAAGTGAACTCTGACCTGTTTCGTGACGTTCAACGAGTCCAAACGCTTCGTCACGTGTAAATTAGACACGATGCTGACCGTTTATAAACATAAGGAAAGAAAAACAATCAGTGACGCACCCTTTATTACGAACTCCCATAATATGAATGCTTCGAACGTCTTTTCAACTAATGTATCCCTTTCGAGTGTGTGAATAGCGTGAGAAGAATGTTCCTATACATTGTATACAACAATACTACTATCGCCATCTACTGGGGAATTTCCGAATATGAAATTAAAAATGCTGAAATGGTTCATTCCCATGGGAATAAAATCTTCGTGAGAAAGATAATTTAAATGAATAATTTATACGGAATGAGATCCCTGAAATATATAACCCTTTCCCATTCATAATTAGACGAAAATTGAATATACCAGGGGAATTATTCGAATGTATATGTCGCATAAGCTTAAAAACTCTAACCAGCTTAGAAAACTTCAAAGGCCAATCAACTATCTTCTTTACTGGTGGGTTAGTTTTCACTTTGTACCTGTTGCGCAATCTTTTTTTTTTTTTTTTAAGAAATGAAACTGATTTCCCCCACCCCAAAAAAAAAATCCGCCACTTCGTTTTTGGCTGCATTCACAAGTAAGAACTCTAGATATTTCAGCTCGTCCCCGATGACCTCCGATAACCTGATTTATGTTGTCATTCCCCAGTAAGGTTCTTTGACACTTCCCTCTCGCACGAGGACTTAGTCTGACACATTGCAACAAAGGACCTAAATTCATACCGACAGTAGATATCTGGGGAGCTTTCTCTGCCTCAAGGTACTTGGTTAGAATTACCGGGGTAAAAAAAAAAAAAAAAAAAAAAAAAAAAAAAAAAAAAAAAACCTTCGTTCCATAGATTTCCCTTAAAAATCAATGAATAAAAGAAGAAAAAGAAAAATTCTTTTCGTCTATTAAAACGATTTCAAGACGGTGGTTTTGAAGCAATTCAGTACAATGCAATTAATTCCTGTTAATCACATTGGACTAGATTAAATGAAATGAAAAGTTAGTTTGGGATGTTTAAATGTGCAATTAAAAAATTTAATTCTGAATGTTCTTAAACTTCAGATAGACAAAAAGTGAATTAAAGAGAGAGTTGAAGTTTATAGACATAAATCCCAAATTTATTTTCTACATATATTTTATTTCATTAAATAAACTAAAGGTGAAGTTCGTGGTAAGTAAACGTACATTCTTTCTTTGAAATCAGAAATCATGCCGGAATATTTGGACAAATTAGCTAAATGATTTATCTCTAAGTCCACTTTGTTGAATTCTTTCTACGGAGTTCCAATGATATTAAAAAAATAACAATAATAAAAGAAAGAAAGAGAAAAGCCAATTACAAATAAGCAATTAAAACATTTAATTTTCAAACCTGGATGTATTTACATAGAATAGTTTGAAAGATTTAATCTTCGTTTTTTGGTTGTTGCTGCTCCTCCTCCTCCTCCTCCTCCTCCTCCTCCAACTTGGCGCGTTTTGGAGGGAATACCCCTGTTTCTCCCTCGACGTCTTCCTCAATTTCATCTACCAAACGATAATGGGATCGTTTCCTAGGATTTATCTCGTAAAACAAAGCATTGTCTTCTCTAGATTGTTCGACAGACACCCACAGATCAGATGGAACAGAAACATCTTCTCCGGATTCAAGCACGTCTATTTCTTCACTGACCGTCTGGGAGGAAGCAGATGGACTACTTAATTCCAATCCTATTCTTCCCAAAAACATTTGCCTTTCTTCCGTACTCAAAGAATAATACAGCAGACTAAGCATGTTCATCCTCCAGTTATCCACGTCATCTCGATGAGCAAAAAGGAGTCCACGTTCTGGTATTTCAATGGACCTCGAATCCAAATCACGTTCTCCAATAAATATCGAAGACCTATTCTCCTCAGAGGTTTGGTTTCTTAGAGCGGCCAAATGTCTGACCAAATTTCGTACGTCTTCTAGGTGTTTCACCAAATGAAAAAGAATACAATCAACAAGCACATTGTTTCTTGGTTCCGAGTCGGTTGTTTCACTGTCTGGTGCCTGTGCTTCCTCATCGGTGGATACGTCTTCATAGGACACATTTTGATCATCTACGGAATCTTTTCTATAATAGAATATTATCTCACTGCATCTTTCTGATAGGCGATTAATTAATGTATCGGGATCGCTCGACTTAGAGAAAATTTCCTCAACGAGATAAAAAAATAGTACGACCATGATAAAAAAAATTACGGTCACATAAGAAAATATAACCATCATGGATGGTCATCCTTCCATTATGTTCTTGTTTCTAAGCCATTCGGACACATCCAACAATTGGGCTTTAACAATCCAATTTTACGCATTATTGCAAAACACGTTTCATTTTGTATTTATTCAAAATTGGAAGAGCTGAAAGAATATATACTATAGTATGAAATATATTAGTAGAGACCTATTGGAATGCATTTAGAGACGTTTATGTTTTAGTGGTATACGGCTACAGTTTTCAGTTAAATAAAGAATTATTTTTAATCTATCAACGCACTCAAACGCGTGGATAAACCATTGTATACTCGTAAACAGAATGCGCCGAGCCAGGAGGATATCTGCCATCATGCGATTATGCAAATTTCAACAATTCACAGACAACAATCAAAATAAAATCCGAAACGCATTTCGAGCAAAATATTTCAACAATGAAGTTACCCTTAATAGAAAGAATATATTTGTTTGTTTAGATACGTAGTGCATACAGATAACAGCTGCGAGCTTCAAAAGCACATCTAAACTCCAGTAAAATCATCTTTAAAATGGCTTTTATTTTTCTCCTTTTCATGATAATCTATTTGGGTTTTGCTCTCTTACATATGCTTCGTGGGATCAGAAGAATGATTATGGTTCAGCAGTCATCCACTTCATCTCAGCTTGTCATCTCTCCGGTTCAACCAGTAATCCACACTCAGCATACAGAAACAATGGGAAAGGTAAATAAAGCGGATCGGAAGAAACAAAGTCTTCAAATGAAAACGAAAATAAAAACTCAGCCAAGCTCAATACAGTCCACTTCAGCCTGTTCTTCAAATCGTCAAGATCCTTTACACATTTCTAGAGTTGTTCGCTTGGTAATGAATATGATTGAAGGAAGTTCAAACTTAAAAGTGTCATCCACTCTCTCGGAAAAGTCAAACGATGGATTTCATGGTGTACAACCAAATGAAGCACTGGATTTGGCCCTTGAGCACCTTACTAAAGAATTATCGATAGCAGAGGATAAGACTAAGTGTCTCTTGAAATTCTTCAAGTCGATGAATGGCTATCAGCAAGTTGATTTCTTGAGAAAAGTAAAAAAATACGATGGCTAAAGATAAGAAAATGATCTAAATTGTAATTTAAGTTTAATTTAAAGAAATTCTGTTGTATTATTATAACTATTATGTACTTTTTGGGTTATAAACGAATCAAATTCCGATAATTAAATTGTTTTTAAATCAGCGTTAAAATCTTGATAATATCACACTACACAGTCGACTTGTTGAGAAGGTCAAACTGAATTTCACTTTTTATTAATATGGGCGTCCATAAATTCCACTTCAAGTGCACCTTGCGGTTACTTAGAAACGCCCATCTCAATTCAATTATAGCGACTTTTTTTTTTCTTCTTTCTTTCCCGTCTTCTTTTTCCCATCTCAATTACTTAGTAACATTCACTTAATGCTTTTGCTATGTGACGTCATTTCTAAGACCTTCGAGCAGGTCATCGATCGTTACTATTGGAATATCAATGTCAAGGCCGTACGTTTGCGAGTTGGACACACACACACACACACACACACACACACACACACACACACACACACACACACACACACACACACACACACACACACACACACACACAAACACACACATACACTGTCTCCAGGGGGCACTTTTGTCAGCATAGTTTGTTAGGCTTGCGCTTCCTAATCAGTGATTCGGAGAACAGGATGTCTGATGCGATATCATCCTTATAATTGAGTAGATAATGACTGCAGTCCGAAAAAAATGATGAGAGGACACTCTACTAAGCCAGTAGGTTATTTGGTTTCAGGGTAGACGATATTTATACTTTTCCCCAGGTCATTGGACTTCGGGGGACTGACATGTTTTGAGATATTTATTTCTTAAAAAAGATGGGAATATTTATGACTTAGCGATAGGATGTGTGTATAATGCTTTTATCCAATTAAAGTCGTATTCATTAGTATTATCATCCCCGGTTTGACTCAAGGATTGTTTTGTGTGGTTGACACTGCGGTACTTAATTCGTTGCAGATGGAACTTACTCATTAATAGGAAGAGATTAAAAGATTACGTTTTGATGTATGGTCATGACACTTTAACTCCCTTCGTATTAGTGCATTTATATTTAGGGGTCATTGAGGTTGGTGTCCCAAGGCTACACTTTCCCTGAGACTGAATTATGACGAGTGTGTGTGTGGGGGGGGGGGGGGACTAAGGAAAGTCATAAAGAATGAAACCATGTATTGAGATCAGGTTTAATTAGAGGTTATGTAAATCAAAATTGTACTTAAAAGAGTCCTGAAAATTAATCTGTTTTAAGCTTAGGCATTTATGTTGCTGCTGGAAGCAACTTTGAGACAATGTTCTCTCAAAAGTTTCTAGTAGGATGGTGCTGTACCAAAAAAGGTTAAAAATGAGTTAATCGTGGCAGAGAGTCGTTATGAAGAAATGAAAATTTCATTCTTCAAACATCTACTTTGTGATCTGGAAAAAGTACTCTAAAATGTACATCACTTACTATCAAGTACAAATCTTTTTTTTAAGTACTTCTTGGTGCAAGTTCGATTAATTTATCTTAGTACTTGGAATACTCGTCTTCTATCAAAGCCGAAATACTTCAAAAACTTCAAGTAAATTGGTTAAATTAGGTGAGAAGAGTATTCATAAATCTCATTATATTTATCGTAATAAAAAATAAATTCTCGAAACCCTTTTTTCATTTTCCAAAGGGAGTATGAGGAGCTCTTTCAGTGCTAAGTAACTATTGGGAATCGTGAAGAGACTGGTTTCAACTGTCAACTAAAGCTGAGTTCATGCTCATTGATAATTACACAGGCATTTCCTGATCCTAAATCCTAGCATTCTTACTATTGTCTGAAATTGTCTATGAGTGTGTGTTCTCTGGTCGATTTTTCTGAGATGATGGGTTAAATATCCACGTTTCCTCCAGAAAAAGCTGTGGTCCTAAGACAGTCTAAGGACCACAGTTACTCCTCTTAGACTAGCAATGCGTGTTATTTTTCCACTGATTAAACACCCGGGATATCCCATCTTTCGAGAAACCAGTCAGCAGTGCTGTTTTCAAAATCGTGACTCCAGCCACACCCACAATAAGCTCGTTATCGAACAACTCCGAAAAATCCTTTTTCTTTCCTATTATCATACATTATACGTAAGTGACGATTACGTACTTCTGCATAAAGGTTTGTAATTCAGCGTAATTCACCTCCTGCTTATGTGCCTCTTTCCATTACTTTGAGTAAAAAAATGTTATTTATTTTTGAATAATAAACAAAAATTAGTTATTTATTAAACGTTTTATTTTATTTTAAATCAAAATTATTACTCCAATACAATTGCAATCTCCATAATTTTGCCATAATCTAAAATATTCTACATGGCAGTCCTGCTAATCCACTCGAAAAGTTTTGCTAATTAAGTCACTGTTGAAGAAAAGATGATTTGTATTCACTGCCTGTTTCGATAACCACTTTGGCAACGATATTTATTTATTTATTAAACGAAAAAACACCATTCAGATTTGTTCCTGATTCTCAAAGTGATGAAAACACACCTGCCAATGTGACTGACCGGAGAAATCAAGTTGACTTCTATGCCGTCTGATTCATAGAATACAAATTACTCATGTGCGGATTAATCATTGAGTAATAGGTGAAATTTTTAGTTCTTTTTTCCCATATAGCAATGCCACTATTACCCGGACGACTTGGATGAAATTAGACTAATGAGATCGATAATAGAATTTGTAATGTTATCTCGATTTTTGACTTAATTTAAGAAAGATATAAAATTACATGCTGCAGTATTGTAAATCTCTACGAGGTCAGCGTGCACTTGAAAGAATTCAATTCGTTTGATAATTTTATGACATCGATGTGCTAAAATGTTTCTGTGTTATAAATCCACACTTACATAAATATCACAGCAGGCTATAAATAGTTTGGTTATGGGTGGTTGTATTAGTCTCCCATGAATCTGTGATATCTGTAAAATGTAAATTTCTTCTTTAAACTTATCATGAGTACGAAATATTCTGTTAAGGAAACAATAAAAAAATTTCCCATTAAGAAACTGGAGAAAAATATTCTAGCGAATTTTTCCAATAAGTAAATTAGCAATAACAAACATATTTAATTATATTACAAATTAAAATTTTGAAATCAATTATAAATAAAACATGAAATATGAACAACAAATAAGCTACTATCGTACGTGTTATAGGATACATCGCAACCAGCAAACACGACAATTGCTTTGTGAAGTGATGAAGTTCGCGGCCAATGTATCGTTGACATTAGTCAGGTCACTGTTGAATTTGCATGTTCCGCCAACTTATCTTCGCAGTGAATGGTGATTCTCGGAAAAAGAGTCATCTTCCAATAAATGACACTTAGTGTGAGTCTGTGATCCCAAAAACGCATAACACTTTTTGTTCCTATGACATTGATATGGAAAGGAGATACACGCCATATTTCGAACGCGTGGATGTCGCCACTACCGGAAAAATAGTTTTAAATGATGCCGAAAAAAAAAAAAGATAAATATATTGAGGAAGCCGGTCTCCTAGACGGTGTATGCTGGTCTTCTTCCGGATGCTCCGGTTTTCCCTTACTTAAACATAAATCCGTGAACACATTTAATAGTTACATATAGATCCAGGTAAAATTATAACCTTTACCATCCTAGATGGACTTATGTCTCCTGTTGGAAGGCCGATAATAATAATAGCAATAATAATAATTTTTCATTTTATATTCTAAAATGTTCACAACACTAAAATATGCGAAATGAAAATGTTACCCATCACATTTTGGAAATGATTGTCATATCCATCTGCTTTGTCAACCAATATTATCTCTTTTGTATCCATCTAATCTCTTGATCTACTTATTCTCTCTCTCTGCCAATGAGGTATAAGCTCGGTCCTACTTAACCGTGCCGTAATGATAATTCTTCGAGTGCTAACGAGCGGTCTGTAAGCAAATTGGCCTTCACGTCCGGCTCAGCAGAGCATGAGTCAAGATAGATGACCGCTTTATCTAAGATGTCGCTAAGATCTTAGTGTTGTAAAGGGCAAATGAGGGGAGGGGTCAATTACTACATCCGTTAGACATTTTCAGACATAAATATTGCTCCTAGAGGGCGTTGTTCTGCCACAAGAATACCAATGATCCTCGAGATAATTACACACAAATCCTTTCGCAGACGGGATGCATTAATATTGGCTGCGGCAATAAAGGGAGGACCGGTCATCTCTGCGTTTCCATTTATTTGTTCTCTCACCTGATAACGCGCGAGCGCGCGTGTGTGTGTGTGTGTGTATGTGCGTGTATGCATTCCTCGCAGGACATCGGATCCGGTTCAATAGGCCATCAGAACTATGATTCGTTTCTTGCAGTAGTTCGTAATCAATGTTATTACAATGTAATAATGCTAATACTAGGGAGGGCTGTTCTTATTGTGCGCATTTCAGTCTGTTTTTCAGATGCTTGCATCTGCTAGAGGTGGAGTGTGCACGAAAATTGCATGCTTTTTATGGGGGGGAGTTCCCCTCGACAATCATCACGGATATTCACATTCAAATTCGAATGTGAATGGAAGTGTTTCTGCAACGACGATTTTCGTTAAATATATTTTCATCTCACACATTCCGTAATCACTGTCGCTCTATCATCTCTGCATTTCCTCTCTCTCTCTCTTTCTCTCTCTCTCTTTCTCTCTCTCTCTCTCTCTCTCTCTCTCTACCATTTCTCTTTCTCTCTCTCTTCCTCCATCTATCTTTCTTTCATTCTATCCCTCTGTCTTTTCTCTTTCTCCTCTCTGTCTCTCTCTCTCTCTTTCTTTCTCTCTCTCTCTCTATATATATATATCTGTCTATGTTTTTTTTTCCTTTTTGTCTCTCTTTTACTGTATTTTCACTCCTTTTACTGTATTCTCTCTCTCTCTCTTACTCATCAGCAAGCAAACGAATCCTACATTCTTGAATCTGCAGTCACGCGCAACCATCCGATTGGCCTCCACTTTACAGACTCATCAGAGTTCTTTGCTGCTGTTACGATTGTTCTGTGAAGTGTCGAAAATTGAACGTTTGGGTGTCGGAATGGAATGATATGTCAAGGTCAACGTGAAGGTCGTCAAGCCATTGTGCTAGTAATGGGCAAGTTGTGGGCTAATGCACATTTCTATACCTGCTAACACAGTCTTACGTGTCGCAAGAAGAATTCGGTTTTTGTTGTCTGGGGGGCGGGGGGGATTGCATCATCAGATTGGATATACCAGCCGAAACGCATCGATAGGTCTGTAGCGAATATATGTTAGTAGTTAAACAGCCGTGTGTAGAATACGTAACAAGAGCATACATTGTGCTTAAACAATGCAGGGGAATGTCCTGCAAGGCTCGCCAAAAGAATTGCAGAAGTGAATGAGAAAAGAAAAAAAAAAAGCCTGAAGTAACAAGGGATTGTCTATGATTTATGGACAACTTCAGAAAGAATTTCCTGTCTGACGAAGAGATGAATGCCGCTATCTTTCTATCTTTTCTTATTAAATACGGATTCTAGATTCTTCTTAAAGGACTCATCGGTCTTCTTTTAAGTGATTCAATGTTAATGCTACTAAAATTGATTCTGAGATGAAGAAACTATAATAATTCAGTCTATGCTGTTGAAAATGGTGCAATTTTCTTCAAAAACTAACCGCTACTGCCTTAAGGGTTATGTAATGTAATCTAACTGTATAGGGAATTCCCTATATAACTTACTTATATAACTTACTTAATTCTTTATGGATAAATGAACAAACTGAATACAGCTTTCTTTCTGGGGACGCTATACACTGGGGCGTATGACGGACTGGGGAAAAAAAAAGAAAGAAAGATGTATTCAGTTTGTTCATTTATCCATAAAGAATTAAGTAAGTTATATAGGGAATTTTCTTGACTGAAACGTAGGGATTAGCAAAGTTGCATAACGAGTTTTGGAGGGTTACCTTTTGGCCCAATTATAAGGCAGCAGAAGAAAATGAGTCCACCTGTGAAGATTGAAGAATTATTTCTTCTTTTTTTTTTTTTTTTTTTTAATAAAGTATCAGTTGTCAGGTATTGGCAAATCAAGTTATCAGATCTTAGTTTTGAAGAAGAAATAAATAAATATCCAAAAACCAAATGAGCTTTGTTATCCTACGATCCAATGCCCCACCTATCCTATTTTTTATTAGAATTTTTAAGCCGTTGCTTTCTCTTCCATTGGGTTCTTCCATCTGTTCTTCGTCATATTTCGCACTCATTTACGTACTCACAAAATTTCAGGTTGGTAAACAGATGATTTTTCACGAATACGGCGTTGACGCTCTCGATTCAACAACTTGTCGCAAGTGCTAACGCCATTATTAGCAATTAGTTGCTCGATGACCAAACAATTTCTTGTTGCTAACACTGACCAAGTCCTTATTCAGCGAATCTTCATTCGCTTCCAATCTCACTAACACAACCAATTAGAAACGAGCATACAAGTCCAATGCATTACTTTTTTTCTTTTCTTTTCTTTTTTTTTTTTTTTAGGCAATTTGTTTATTTAATTAATGTTTAGTATCTAAGACCTAAGTAAGTATTTAAGATCTAAGTATCTTACGTCTTTAGATCAAATAAATCTTTAAGGCATTTTTCCTGCCGCATGCATCTTATAATGTAAAAAATCTGCATCCAAGTTTTCTTCGACAAATTCGCTTATTTTTATTTACTTAATACATAGTATGTCTCCCTCAAATAACTTGAAAAGATATTTCATAATGATTCGCGTTGGTAATAGAAAAAAACTATCTAGATATTAGCATAACGTGTGTGTCTCTGTAATAATATACGACTGAACTAATCTGTATTTATTTCCAAAGGTGTCTTACGCTATTTTCTTGATGTGACTTTTTTTTTTTTTTTTGATCGCTACCAGGTTATAACAGGTTGACACAGACTAATTGCAGGTCTGAAATTTCAATTTCCACATCTATTAAATAAATAAAAGAAATTGACTACAAAAATAAACTGAAAAAAAAAATAATCATCCAGTACATTAACCTGTTGGCTTAGTAAAGCTTTGAGTAAGGCTTTTTATATATATATATATCTAAATTACAAGCTACAGTTTAAAACGTGAATTGAAAAGAATGAGGGGGAAAAAAAAGAGGTTTGGTGAGCATTGGCCATAATGAAGAAAGAAAGAAAAAACGACAGGAAACACTTTTGCAGAGTGGATTTTACCTTTCTGCCTTGATTTTAAGGAAGACTTTTATCGCCATTAATAAAAAAAAAACTTTTTAAATTCCCTTTTGGACAATTAACGGGGGGTGGAGGTTTAAAGACGAAAAGTAAAATACTACAAAGAATAAAATGCTTGTGATTAGCAGTTGCACGCAAGTTATTGCTATTTTTATGGTTCGTTGACCCTAAAGATAGGATAAAGAAAGGGAAAAACATAATAAGTGGAACATTAGGTTAAGAGGTTTCTCTTGATACTCCATCGAGACAAAATACCACTGACTTCCTAACATTACTTTAATGGCCATAGTTAAAGTAGTATTTGTTAAGTAAATGCATTAATGTATGTACCCCCGAGGATGGGGGAGGAGTGAAAATACTTCAAATACGGACTTGTCTTTCGGACGTCCTACAAATGGATTGCTAGTAAAGAGGTTCTTTGGAATTTTTTTTTTTTTTTTTTGTCTGGAATATTATTTCGTCTTCTGTCATGGTCACAGTTAAAATTCAATAAAGTGAGATAATTTTCCTTTGGACGGTTCCACTTACAAAATTAGGCACAAATTTAATAATTCTCTAAGTCATACATCTCTACGTACGACAGCAAGATATTGAATAATATCTTGCTGTCAATTTATCAATAACCTTGACAAATCTTACTTTCCCATGACCCTAACATCTTGAAAAGGTTAGAGAAGTGGGTTAAGAATACATTTATAAAATAAATATGTTAATAAGCGTGGTATTTGTTGGTATGAGGTTGTCTTGGAAAAGTACTGTAGGATTTTAAACCTTATTAGAAATATGCGACATTAAACAGTGACCGCTAGAGGGATAACGTCCATTGACTCAATATTAAAAACGTGTTTGAGAAAAAAATTCTTATTCTTTTTTTCAAATTCTCGGTTAATTTATCTCAGTTAATATGGGAATTTATAAAACAATGTTTTATTAATTATTTATCAAAATTCGTTTAATAAATCTGAAAAAAAATTCTAATATAATTTTGTATCCTTCTTAATTATTAATATCAATAATTTACTAAATACTGATAAAAAGTTTCATATAGTCGTGTCTATTTATCCCAAATTTCAACAGCAACAGATTTAAAATACAAACCAACTGAAAATATTAAAGATAAATATAAAATTTGTTGAAGTTTGATATTTTGAATTAATATTGTGGTTTTGATTATATTAATTTAAAAACATGTTACTCAAATATCTCACACCATTTTTTATCTTTTATAACATGCATTAACAAAACGGCGTTTTAAACAATGCTAGCGTACTCCATAGTTACAGTTACAGTTACAGTCGCAAAGATAGAAACACCGTTGATTTGTGTGTCACTAATTCATAAAAATTTGGGCTTAAGATATTTGATGTCATCCGTTGTTCTAATAACTTCGTAATTTTTTCAATCTTCAATGGAATTTTTTTATTTTCTTGTTCAGTTCTAAGAGGAAGAAGCAATAATCAAATCAGGTGATTGTGAAGAACACACACACAATCACCTGATGTGTGTGTGTGCGCGCGCACACACACGAAAAAATAAATATTTATATATATATATATACACACTTAACATTTTATTCTATAAAGAAAGAGTTACTATACTTTTAATAAATAACTATTTTTACTATTAATTCTTACACCAATTATTTTCTTTCATAAAGCTATCAAATAAATGAGTGTTTCAGATAGTACTGTGGTATAGAGATGCGGTGATTGATTCATTCAATCCAATACCCTTGGAGGGTAACGGATAGCAATGCTGTAGCCAATGAAGTTCTAACTGAGGCGCGGTTATTGCTGTTACCCGCCTGCCATGATCAGAGCTTTAATAGTTCAATAACACCTTATTCCTATTCTGTCCTCTAGAGATAACGGGGAATAAGAAAAGATTCTTGCTTCGCCCCTTAAGCCAGTCCTTATAAGGACTGTGGTATAACTCCTCGTTATCGTTATATTGGAGGTGCCTATTGGTTATATGTGTTGATTTTCCTGATAACTGGTTTTTATTTGTTAGAACACATAATTACGAATCTTTCTTTTTAAATTAATATTAATATTTAGATGGGTGTTTTTACTAAATTAATATGAACACGTCTTTAATGAATTAATTTAAATACCAATTTAGTTGAGTAAGCTAAAAACATGTCTTATTTTAAAAGAAATCATTCAAGTATAGTCGATGAATCAACAGAGTGTGAATTGCCAGTTAGGCGTTCTCCGTGAAGCTTAATTGCAGGGTCAGTGTGTTCGTCAGACAGGGCACGACAAACACGATGTACAATAAAAGTGCATTTCTTGGAATACCGTCTTTAAAAACAAAAAAATATAATAATAATAATAATAATAATAATAATAATAAATTAATAAAAATGGAAAAAAGCTGTTTTTGAGTTGTTGGTGTCAGTATTATTATTATTATTATTATTATTATTAAGGAGATGTAATAGATTGGTTTGGCATGTTCTTCTTCTACAAGTACTTTAAGATAGGATACCACATGAATAAATAAACATGGCACTGTGGTAATATGCCAAATCTCAGTAAAACAACGTGGATGAACGATATTAAAATGAACGAGGAATCACATTAAATTTATTGCTCATGAAAATAATAAAGAGGTCATTTATGTAATCTTGTCGGTTTGATTGTTTGCTGTAATATTGAAAGAAAATTCCATACACCTGCATTAAAAAAAAGTTCTAAGATCGAATTCAAGATTGCATACCCTTCTCTACTAATGAAAACTGCTCTGACGGCAACAGAAATGTTTTTGTAGACTGGCTAAAAAGGAATTTCATATAACAGACAAAAAAAAATCGAAAATTTCTGCCCAATCTAGATGATTATAGACGTCCTTGTTTCCACTCCTTTCGGATAATGAAGGGAAGTTAACAATTGTGTCAAGACTCGTGATACAACGTTTCCGCCTTTAGATTGATCGCTTAAAAAACATTAAAAGTTCTGGTTACAAGACTGGACAACTGGTTCTATAACAACTGCCGTAAAATGATATAGCACATGGAATTAACCCATGTTTCTATAAGAACTGCATAACGGCAGCGCACTGTTTTCAATATTTGTGGAGGAAGCCTATCTCTGGAAGCCATCCTTAGCCATCAGCGAAAACTGAGCAAATGGCTTTCGGTGATAGACTACAGAAAATAATTGCCTCCATGTCGCGATTCTAAACACCACACTGATATCGTGGCTGAAATAACCAATAATAATAAGGTCTGCAGAATATTTTTCTGAGAAATGTTGTTTAAATGAATTTCCTTGAGGGGAAAAAACCTTGCTTAAATGTACTTGTGACAAAGATCGACAAACTCGGGAGTTGAGGAATTCGCACCCTTTAACAGGAAAGAAATGCCCCATAACGTACTGGAAAATTAGTACAGCCATCTATAGACGACCAAAGACAAAACATGATGACAATCAGGGATGTGTGTAACCCGGAAAATTCCAAGATGTCTTATCTCAAAAACATCGCCCACAATTCTATAGGCAAACCAAAACACCATGTGATATCACAGAGAGACATATGTTCCAAAGAAATTTCCAAACACATAACGTCGCGATTGCTTATCTCTAAATAATATCCACAATGCATTACGCGAACCCAACACATTATGTGAGACCCCGGACAGAAGGGGGGGGTCCCCAGCGAAATTCCAAACATTCCAAAATTTATCTTATCACTATCCATCACCCATAAAGCCGTACGCAAACCATTTACTTATCTACAACTTATGACAATACACATCCAAGACACTGACGTCGCTTCCCCCATTCAACATACCCCTAT
The DNA here is from genome assembly GCF_054136105.1 of Typopeltis vanoorti. Classification (NCBI taxonomy): domain Eukaryota; kingdom Metazoa; phylum Arthropoda; class Arachnida; order Uropygi; family Thelyphonidae; genus Typopeltis; species Typopeltis vanoorti. Next base: position 141,896,451 of record NC_143550.1, read on the forward strand.
TTTGTTCATAGTGTCCCACCAATCACGACACGAATGCTTATCCACTAATATATCTCCCTTTTTCATTCAAAACAATAATTTCACTTATTTACAACTAACAAATTACGTCACTTATATTCATCTGATAACAACATATCCACATCGCGATTCCTTATCTTATCTTGATCTTGATCTTGTTAGAAGTGTCCCACCAATCATGACACGATTCCTTATCCCCTAATAAATCTCCCTTTTCCATCCAAAACAATAACTCACTTATTTACAATTAACAAATTACGTCACTTATTTACATCTGAAAACAACACCCACCCACGACACGATTCCTTATCTTATCTTGATCTGGTCAGAAGTATCCCACCAATCACAAAGCGTATCCTTATGTCTACCATTACTCATAATTCCATACGCAAACCAAAACACAAGAACAGAAGCTATTGACACACATGCCTTCAGGGAAATTCCTAAGATTCCAAACTCATGACGTCATACACACAATGACGCCATCATCTCAACAACCAATGACGTCACGATTCCTTATCTTATCTTGATCATGATCTGGTCAGAAGTGACCGGACTACTACTAGTCTTTTTATTTATTTTTACGAACAACTCCCAAGTTAGTCGATCTTTGGCACAACTACATTTAAGCAAGGTTTTTTCCCCTCAAGGAAATTGATTTAAACAGCAATTCTCAGAAAAATATTCTGCAGACCTTATTATTATTGATTATTTCAGCCACAATATCAGTGTGGTGTTTAGAATCGCGACATGGAGGCAATTATTTTCTGTAGTCTATCACCGAAAGCCATTTGCTCAGTTTTCGCTGATGGCTAAGGATGGCTTCCAGAGATAGGCTTCCTCCACAAATATTGAAAACAGTGCGCTGCCGTTATGCAGTTCTTATAGAAACATGGGTTAATTCCATGTGCTATATCATTTTACGGCAGTTGTTATAGAACCAGTTAGCCAGTCTTGTAACCAGAACTTTTAATGTTTTTTAAGCGATCGATCTGAAGGCGGAAACGTTTATCACGAGACTTGACACAATTGTTAACTTCTTCCCTTCATTATCCGAAAGGAGTGGAAACAATGACGTCTATAATCATCTAGATTGGGCAGAAATTTTCGATTTTTTTTTGTCTGTTATATGAAATTCCTTTTTAGCCAGTCTACAAAAACATTTCTGTTGCCGTCAGAGCAGTTTCATTAGTAGAGAAGGGTATGCAATCTTGAATTCGATCTTAGAACTTTTTTTTTAATGCAGGTGTATGGAATTTTCTATCCATATTACTGCAAACAATCAAACCGACAAGATTACATAAATGACCTCTTTATTTTTTTCATGAGCAATAAATTTAATGTGATTCCTCGTTCATTTTAATATCGTTCATCCACGTTGTTTTACTGAGATTTGGCATATTACCACAGTGCCATGTTTATTTATTCATGTGGTATCCTATCTTAAAGTACTTGTAGAAGAAGAACATGCCAAACCAATCTATTACATCTCCTTAATAATAATAATCATAATAATACTGACACCAACAACACTTAAACGCAGCTTTTTTCCATTTTTATTAATTTATTATTATTATTTATTTTTTTAAAGACGGTATTCCAAGAAATGCACTTTTATTGTACATCGTGTTTGTCGTGCCCTGTCTGACGAACACACTGACCCTGCAATTAAGCTTCACGGAGAACGCCTAACTGGCAATTCACACTCTGTTGATTCATCGACTATACTTGAATGATTTCTTTTAAAATAAGACATCTTTTTACCTAACTCAACTAAATTGGTATTTAAATTAATTTTTTAAAGACGTGTTCATATTGATTTAGTGAATAAACCAGTCTAAATATTAATATTAATTTAAAAAGAAAGATTAGTAAATATATATATATATATATATATATAAATGTGTGTGTGTGTGTGTGTGTGTGTGTATGTGCGCACACTCTCTCTAACACACACACACACACACACACACACACACACGTTGTTCGTGTTCTTCACAATCACCTGATTTGATTATTGCTTCTTCCTCTTAGAACTGAACAAGAAAATAAAAAAATCCCATTAAAGATTGAAAAACTTCCAATTTATTAGAACAACGGATGACATCAAATATGTTAAGCCCAAATTTTTATGAATTAGTGACACAAAAATCAACGGTGTTTCTATCTTTGCGACTGTAACCGTAGTGGCTATCGAGCACGCTATCATTGTTTGAAACGCTGTGTTGTTAATGCATGTTATAAAAGATAAAAAACGGTGTGAGATATTTGAGTAATATGTTTTTAAATTAATATAATGAAAACCACAATATTAATTCAAAATATCAAATTTCAACAAATTTTATATTTATCTCTAATATTATCAGTTGGTTTGCATTTTAAATCTGTTGCTGTTGAAATTTGGGATAAATAGACACGACTATGTGAAACTTTTTATCAGTATTTAGTAAATTATTGATATTAATAATTAAGAAGGATACAAAATTATATTAGAATTTTTTTTTCAGATTTATTAAACGAATTTTGATAAATAATTAATAAAACATTGTTTTATAAATTCCCATATCAATTGAGATAAATTAACTGAGAATTTGAAAAAAAAATAAGAAGAATTTTAATTATTTTAACCATTTACTTATCTACAACTCATAACAATACACATCCAAGACACTGATGTCGCTTCCCACCATTCACCATACCCCTATTTTGTTCATAGTGTCCCACCAATCACGACATGAATCCTTATCTCTACCATCACCCATAATTCCATACACGAACCAAAACACAAGAAGTGAACCCATTCACACATATGGTCGAGTTTGGATTATCATGGATTGGTTATCATGGGTTTGGAATGTTAGGAATTTTCCCAGGGAAATTGCTAACATTCCAAACCCATGACGTCACACACACACACACTGACGTCATCATCTCAACAACGAATCACGTCACGATTCCTTATCTTATATTGATCTGATCACAAGTTACCGGACTACTACAAAGACTTTAGAGATTGTGATTGATATTTCGGAGCAAAAAGAAATTTTAAGTGTATGTAGGTTCACTTGTTTTTCTTCTATTGTTCCCAATTCTGACATGCACTACACCTAATATACGTTGTGTGAAGTGGGTGAAACAGATGGAGCTCTTAATTCTCTTTGCAAACAAAAGCTGTCGCTATATAATGATGTTATTCTATGCCATTTTATTACTTAATGTCTATAAGTAGTATTTGTTTACGTGTTCTCATTTTTCGTACCTTATAATTTTGAAGTTAGATATGCTTGACTTAAGATGAACATTAAACCACTAGCAGTTGTTTAGAATACCTCTTTGTTCATAAGTGAATTCAGAAGGATAAAAATAACTGAATATCTTATTTAGAAAAGAACGAAGTCATTTAAAACCACTTTTATATTTTAGTAAATATCATAAACACACAAACGCGACCAATCTGCTGTAAAATAAGTGAAAATTATTGATTTAGGATAGTTTTGAGAAATGATTTAAAGAAACACCAGAAGAAAGAAAAAACCTATTGTTCGTGTAATTGGAGACAACTGAAGCATATAATTTGTCCAAGCATGTCTCTTGTTAAAAATAAATAAATAAAATAAAAATGTGTATATTGAGAGAGACAGAAGAGAACAAGTCTATCATTATAATCATAGTCTACGTATGAAACTGCTGACTTATTTTTCCTGACTTGTCGTACCCACATTCACTTATAAACAACTTGTTTGCTGTGCCGAAACTAGGCGGGAATCACGTGACACTGATGGGAGGAAATAGGCAGAAAATAAATTCTTGTAAGCCAAGAAAAATTTTTCGAACACTTTCATCTCGTAAAGCGAAATTATATAAACAGGTTTAGATGGACGAGATAATTAGAGCTCTTTGTAGATGCTTTTTTTACATCGCTTGAAATATCCCTTAGAAAAGAAATGATCACCGAATAAAAATACTCCGAACAATCGACAGACAAATTCTCAGTCCAACAATACTTGAAGTAAATGAATTTCTAAAATAAATAGATTGTGGTTGTTCTTCATTGAAACTGTTGTTAATTTTCATCGAAAGAGGCTTCTTGTAGGTGGTGAACCAACCCAATCAGTGACTAAAATGTAAATTTTTTTCTGAAATGTTAGCAGCTCAATACGAACACTATCATGGTTAAAATTAAGCTGTTAATTCCATTAACCTCTTTTAAATTTTTGCTAATATCCCGTTTTCCTGATGCTTGGTTCACTCATCTACTTATGCGATATTTAAAAAAAAAAAAAAAATTAAAACAACAGTAAGAAGGATCACATTTTGCATTTATATTATTTCAAAAAGAATTAATATTTTTGGCGTGTTGTAATGTGTTAATGTTGTTATTATAACATTCTTCAAATCGTTATGTTCATAATTTACAAATTCAAATATTCAGAGAACAACCTTTCAGTGCAACTTGACCTTGCTTATTGGAAGCCTGAAGCCAGGGTTCCCAGTATAAAATTAATAAAAGAAAAAGTAAAAAAAAATATTCTTAGGCCACTCACTGCACTAATGTACTATAAGATTACAAGGAAGAAAACACAATTAAAATTTTATAAAGTCGTACCAATATCAACAATATTAGGTGATTGAGAAAGCTGGATAGATGATTTTGTGAATCTAATTAGCATTGCAACATTGTATTTAATTTGTGTGTGTGTGTGGGGGGGTCCATTTGGGCTATGTGATTATTATTAGTCTTATCTCTGTATAGTAGAAGGGTTGTTGCTTCTTTTCTTTGTTTACACTTAACGCTTATCAGTAATTATTTATTGATCCAATTTTATAGGTTTACCTTTAATTAATTTCCATATAGTACGCCCAAACGGATCTGTAAATACAAACATTTTTCATCGTTCAACTATATATGAATAATTCTCTTCAAATTAAGATGAGATTTTAATGTATTTAACTCCATTATATATTTAAATTTAATTTAAAATAAGAAGGCGATAAATATGAATTTAGTTATGAAAAAGAGAATTTCCTCATATACATTCATTTTACATTTGGAGTCCGAACCTTTTCCTTACCAAAAGATCTTAAAATCCATAATCTCAATATTCAACCCGTACCCCAACTTCTGTAATTAGGTTTCTAGCTTCCTGACCGTACTTTGTCATTGGCCAACTAAATTAATTCATTTTTATGTATTTATAGTAAATAAATTGTATAATATCATAGTAGAAAGGTTGCAAGTTTGTCGTGCATTGGTACTATAGGCACGCCTCTATTTAAATCAGTGCTGTAGTACAACTAGAATTATACCTCATATAATATGATAAAAAGTGAAAGCAATTCCCGCCCCCCAACATTTTCGTCCTTAGTCACTGATGGTTAACTATTTAATTGAAATTCTTGCAATTATGATTTACAGTCAAAGTCACATGCAATGACTGCGTACGCGATTTCGCAACGAACGGATTGATCGAATCGATAGCTAAACTTTTTGTAGTCCAAATACAAGAATCTAGAATTATAATAAAATTTAATGGTGTGTTTGAAAAATACTAAATTTTATAAAAATTTCTTAAAAAACTTTAAATATATTTCAGAAATTAAATTAAACTTTTCAGATACATTATATTTTAATAAGAATAAAACGTAAATTTTTGAAATTTCATGATAAAAATGTAAAAAATATAATAACGCTTTTCTGACTGAACTAATACTCTTCAAGGATCATCGTTATAGGAACATTTCAATCTAGTAATTAATTAATAAGTAATTAATTAAGTAATTAAGATATTTCAATTATATTAAGATATATCGAATTTTTTCTCACTTTCCTGATATGATACTTCAGCACATTTACTAGGAAAATTAAGATTTCTGCATTTTTCTAAGAAATGGCAGGAACTGTAAATACACGACCTCCGCAAAGGTCAGCATTGTGATGCCTAGTACATTCTGAGTCTTCGCTAGATTATCGATATTGTTGAATAATACCTCCGCATTTGTTCTAAGATGCGGGGTGTCATATCTAGAAAGCTGAAAAAATTCCCAGTATAATATTTGTGATTTTAATTGAAGAATATTTATACCATCTGTCATAAACTTTTTTATGTAATTACATAGTGGATAATACCACTCGGGCACAACCTGTGCGCGAGGACCAGCATGATCCGTGGTCCCAAAATAGGAAAGAAAATGCCCCAGAAAATACTTCATCAAAATTCCGGATACGTGATTCGAAATTAAGGCCTTCGTATGGTTTTAAATGTGTTCACACAGTAAAGGTATTTTAGACTGGGAAGCGAAAATCCCTTTAATTAGTTTTAAGTGTTCAGGTGTTGTTTCCTAGTTTCACGCTTCCTATTATTCCAGAAAAAAATCTATTAGTGGGTTATTAAAGTTGATTTTCTTGAACTTCTGTTATGGTAATCGTATGCATGAGCATTGGGGGTGGTGATTGTTTTTAACACTATAGCTCTGCCGTAAAAAGACAAATAACTTGGCTTAAAAAGGCTCGTAATTTTTCACTACATTACACGTCCTGTAGTTTTCGGACAGTCAGAACCGGACTCCCCAGAAAAGGAACGCCCAGTACTGTAAGAGAATGTACTAGCGGAGTTAAACCATACGAAAGACACGTTGTCTTGAAATTTTCAAATATTTTAATTTTTGTTTTTGCTGGATTTACGTGTAGACAACTGATCATGCTGAACTGCTACAATATACCAAACTAGATGTAAATAGAATCAGAGCCTCGGAGCGTGACAACTACATCATCAGCAAATGCCTCAATCTTGCTCTGTCTGGAGACTAGGTGTAAAGGTATTCCTCTGACTGCGGGAGAGTAATATAATATAATAGTGAGAGATTATAATATAATATAAGAGTAATATAATAATAGCGAATAAAGGAGAGGGCTTAGCGGGCAGCCCTGCTTCACCCCTTTTTGCATGCGGATAGGTTCCGAAAGAAATCCGTTTATAGCTACGTGGGTGGAGGCCTCTGAGTAAATATTTTTGATTATTTTGCGCAGCCCAGGTCCCACCCCAATTTTTTGAAGAACGTGACGTAAGTAGCTGTGCTTAACACTATCAAATACTTTTTCCAGATCTATTTACTGAGAGAAGTGCAAGTGGATATTTCCTGTTTTTGGCGATACGGATGAGATCCGGGGGGGGGGGATATTTAGTTCCATCGATGTACCCGGAACACCATAAACCTGCGAGCTGGTTATGACATTTTGGATGCCTAATTTAATGCGGGCGTAGATAATTTTTGCGAAAATTTTATAATCAGTGTTGGTTAGGGAGATTGGTCGCCAAGTATTTCCTTAATGCAATAATAATAAATAATTTGTGAGTTCAACAAATCTTCATCATCGGCCTGTAGAGTAAGATAGGCTGAGAGTCAGTAGATAGTAGGAGAGGAAATAAAGATAGAGTGCATAGTGGTAGAGTAGGTCAAGGAGGCATCAGTTGATCTGTTTTAGCTGTTTGTCCCCCAGGGGCGTTTCTAAAACGGTCGTTGATTTTTCACTTTAAAAAAAAAGAAAAAATCCTAAAAAGGAAACATGTAACAAAACTAGAAAAATGAACAGGAATAAAGTACAGAAAATAGTAATCTTGCAGAAAGTCTGGAAAGAGAATAGAGAGGTGAACTGAGAGGCGGGGGAAAGACCTGGCCCGAGTAAAAAATTCTGCAAGCCTGTAGGCGTCCATTCCAACGTGTGATGGTCTCCCCATGTGAGCGATAGTTGATATGTCTCTATATCGCCCTCATAAAGTATTATAGGTTCTCCTACTTCTTTTTAAAGCCGTGTGGATTTTTTCCAAAATCTCGGGTTTGTCAGCTAATTCTGCTAAGATTTCTTTGGTTATACGTATCCTACGAATTTGTTACTAGGTTGTGTGGCCGGATGTAGAGGGCCGGTATCTTCATCTTCTGGTAGAGTTCTTCTATCAAAGTCCCTCATTATCCACGGATACCTCTTTGACATGTCTGAACGTGTCAGCGACTGCAGCGTGTTGTAGAGTTGTCGTTTCTCATCCTCGTTCAGATCTAGGTGACCGTTCAGTTGATGAGGCATGACTTTGTCTATATCTCTGATATAGAGTTTCCCCCATTCAAGTCTTGTGCTCTTCTCAAAGAATGACCGAACTGTTTACGATATTATCGTCCAGAAAGTTTGTGTTGTGGTCGTCTGTCTCTTCCATCGGTTTTTGGAAGTCTTTTTGCTCATTTTCTTCTTTTGATGGGGTTCCTTCTTCAGTCTCTGTTTGGTTTAGTGTTCTGGTTTAATTTCCTTCCTCCTCCTCAGAGCTTGAGGCTTCTATTTGGCATTCATACAACCAAACGACGTGATGGGTCGTTTGGTTGTACTGGTACTCGTTTCCATTACTTTAGTTTCTGTGCTGTTGTTGTCGTTCTCTTTCGTTTCAGTGGTACGAGATTTCTTTGTATTTCGTTTATTTTTCTTCCTTGTTGTCCCTTCTGCATTGTTTCCACTTATAGGCTGATTTCCTATTGTAAGTTGTTACGATAGCTGGGGGTTGGAGGGCCGGAAAATCTTCTGATTCAGTTGTTTGGGGCTCTTTCGTTGTTATCCCTGAAACTGGGGAATCCTGTTTTTGGGGTTCAGGACTGTTTATTGAAATGGTTGCTGGGACGGGTGATATGGCGCCTCCTACTCTTTCTGCATGTGTCCTGTTAGGACAAACGTCTACTTTGTGAGTTGTGTTCCCACATTTGCAACACGGTGATTCACATTGGTCCAATGTATGTTCGGTTGATGAGCAGTTACGATATTTCTTATTTTTTGGGGCAATTAGCGCTAAGGTGGTCCAAAGCGGCGCACCGAAAACATTGTTTCCTTACGCCAGGGTAGTTCACTATTACTCTGGCAGAGCCTAAGAAAATCAAATTGCGGACTTCGGTTTTCATTTCAATCGAATTGCTCACCTCCCCTGATTTCCACTGTGGGACGTCCACGTCTTGGCCGATCGTTACATTTCGAACCATTCCCCACTTTGAGAAGATAGTTTTAATTACTTTCTCTCCTTTTTCTAGCTATTCTAGCGGAAATCGTCTATCTTCACGGTTTTTTAGATACTCCCTACGAGGAAGGGAAGGTATTTTCTCCCTTCACATTCTACTCCCTCAAGGAGTTTTTTCCTTGTTTGTATATTCTTTGTTACAACTTGGAATCTCCCCCCCCCCATAAGGGGTAAGCCCGTATATGCTTTCTGTGTTAGCGACGTTGAGTAGAGCTCTCACAAGCGTCTTCTTCTCGATGTTCCGGTCGACCTCGATCCCGAGAGTACGTACCCTTGGCAAGAATTGAGACATTATTTATAACGGAATATCTTTCCAACGAAAAGAAAGTTGAGTCTCAAGACAGGGGCCTAATACCCGATGCTGCCGAGAAAAAGTTGTATAGTTTTGCCACTGCAGTGGCAAAACTATACATACATCTTCCTCCTTGAGTAAAATTAATGTAAATATATTAAGAGAAGAAAATGGTGTAGGAAATTATTCAAATATATTTAGCTAAATATTTGTAGTTGTTCTATTATATATGAATGTAAAAATGTATTATAAATTTTACAAAAATTATAATTAGTATATTCATATATACTGAGTAGTTAGCGATTTAAAAAAGAAATGAGCAATGATACTTTTATTCTGATGGAAAATAAACTTGGTATTGAAATTTCTCAGCTGAAGTAATAAATCTTCCAGATTTTTATTTTGAAGTTGCTTTTTTACACAAAAAGGATAGTTCAATTCTTGAACATCGAGTAATTAATTACTCGAAGTATTTCTTAGAACGCATACAATACGTAGTTACTCTCATACTCACAATCAGTTGTCAATATCAGAAATTAGCGACAACATGAACTGTTCTCGGACATACACTGTTGCATTATTGCGACTTAAAGGACACCACATCAACATTTGAGAATGCTCCAGGTATTTTTGTATGAAACGTTTTTTCGATTTTTGAATGTAGTACGATTGTGGACGTCATGAACAAGTATTAGTATCATACAAATAGCAATTTTAATTCTGTTGTTCATGAAGAACAGTGTCGGGTACGCATCGTTGTCCACGGCCTCAAGAATTTCTCCTTAAAAAAAAAAAAGCTTATTTGTGTTCTGAACTTTAGAAGCTTTTAGAGCGCTAATTTCTTTTAAATTGTACCAAGATGAACTGTCTAGAGAATAACGGATTTCAAGAGAAGTATTTTTAGAGAAATAAGAAACTAGACTACGTTTGGTCAAAAATGCGTTCTGATAACAGCTCCGTTCTGTTACAGAGCTAAACTGGAGCTTGTTTCAGAACGCATTTTTGACACCAAACGTAGTCTAGTTTCTTATTTCTCTAAAAATACTTCTCTTGAAATCCGTTATTCTCTAGACAGTTCATCTTGGTACAATTTAAAAGAAATTAGCGCTCTAAAAGCTTCTAAAGTCCAGAACACAAATCAGTTTAACTTCATCAGAAAATTTGATTCTCTGAAATGTATAAAGGATCGTCGCATTTCTCATCATAATTCTACTTTTTTAAAAAAAGTTGCAATTAATAATTCTTCCCATCCACTTTCATCGGCTGAAGAAAATGTACTTGCTAAAGGTCTCAATTTTGTTATCGCTCCTACCTCCACACCTAAAGAATTATTCTTAACCAAGGTAGAAAAAGATTACCATAACAAAATTTTGGAAGTACTAAACAGTGTGACACTTACTCTGAATTAAATAGTGACCCTACAATAAAACTGCCTAATAGGACCAACGATTTACTGAAAACCACTTCATAGTTACCAAGAAACATCCGTCTTTCCCTCAGGTCGCTTCATCCACTAATCCCACGATTACATGGTCTCCCTAAGATCCATAAATTAAACTCTCCGTTCAGACCAATCGTTGAAGGCATACACTCCCCTACTTACAACCTATCTAAATACCTCGCATCCTTTTTAAAAAGCCTATCAGGAACTTCCTCATCTCATATAAAAAAATCGGCTGATTTTGTGTCAAAAATCAAAGACATCAAACTTAACAAATCAGATTTATCTTCTCCAGAACAAACTATCCAAGAAATTATTTTCCTTACTCTCTCACTGTGTAAATTCAGGATACTTCAAATTCGAAAAAAAAAGATCTACAAACAAAACTCAGGGTTAGCTATGGGCAATCCGCTTTCTCCGATTCATGCCGATATATTTCTTAAGGATTTTGAAGAAAAAGCAATTAATTCCTCTATTCTTAAACCAAAAATTTGGTATCGTTATATAGACGATATATTCCTAATCTGGGAACACGGTATCAACAACCTCAATTTGTTTCTAGACCACTTCAACAAGTTTCATAAAAATATCAATTTTACCTTCGAACTGGAATCCAACGACTGTCTATCCTTTCTGGACTTAAAACTTACGAGATGCGCTGAAAATATCAAAATCTCAATTTTTAGAAAACCGACTCACACAGACAGATACCTTCATTCTTCTTCCCGTCACTACCCTCCGCAAAAATTTGGTATTATTTCAGCCCTGGCACATCAAGCCAGATCTTTAGTTACAGATGAAACAGAAATTGAATAAATGGATTACATTTACTTAAAAGGATGTTGTCAACAATGGTTTCTCTCTTAAACAGATTGATAAATTTTTCTCTTTCCATCGCTCTACTGCTACTGAAGATTCTTCTCCTCCAAGAACTTTTATTTCATTGCCATACAACAGCTCTCTCTCCCCAAAACTACCAAAAATTCTTAAGAAATTCGACAGTAGAACTTGCTTCACTACGTTTCCAAAACTTCACTCCATACTAAGTAAACCTAAAGTGAAACATCTCCCTACTCAGTATCCAGGAATCTACAACATTTTGTGTGAATGTGGAAAACCATATTACGGCCAGACAGCTAAATTCATCCTTTTGCGTATGGAAGAACACCAGAGAGACATTTCCTACAATAGGACCAAAGCCAGCGCTCTCTCAAGCCACGTTCTCTTCTCTATTAACTCGGATGAAGGACGCCAACACCTCGTAGACAAGAGAAAAACTTCTAATATCCATGTGTGTTATGATGAACTCGAAAGAAAGAAAGATCATCGCATCTAGAGAAATTTCACTAGATTCATCCCATATTAACAACAGCCTTAGCTTCAATCTCTCTGACGCACACATTGCCTCTATTCAGTATTGGCGCACTCGTGGCAGCTCACACGTAGTCAACTTTAATTTAGAACTCAAGCTCGCATTCCTGTTTTTAAAATATACTATTGTCTTTTATACTAGATCTGTTGATGTAATTTTATCAAGTCTCTGTCATTTTTTGTATAATTCTTTGCCTCATATACAGGGTGTTCGGGATAAATTTGACAGTTTCGTAAGGAAAAAGAAAATCTTCTTTGTATCTATTAAATTTAATGAATTGACAAAAAAACATTACAGGCAGAGTTAATTACAATACTATCAACAAGATTTACTCAAAATAACCACCATTAGCATCGATCACAGCTTCAATTCTGCTTCGGAACCTCGAACAAGCTGATGCTACAGTCTCTTTGGGAAGGGCCGCAAAAACTGTTTTAATTTTATCCATTAACTGGGCTTTTGTATTACTGGAAGTGCGATTGGTGTCTTTTTCAACTGCGCCCCATACAAAATAATCCATGGGGTTAAGGTCTGGGGAGTTTGGAGGCCAAACATTTGGACTGGTGAAGTCGTAGAAATTTTCAGACAACCATTTTTGACTTTTCCCAGAGGTGTGGCAAGGGGCCGAATCCTGCTGCCATACATACGGCCTACCATTGGCTACCCTTGTTATCCAGGGCTTGACTACAGTTAGCAACTCCACGAACAAAGCCCGAATTCCAATGCCAGGGTTCTTCAACACCTGTTCCTGCAGATTTGCGAGGAATTCTGCTGTACGAACGCAATCAGATCGTCTGCTAGGGATCTTTCTTCTTGCTACATCCTCGTAGTCACCATTGCAAGTCTCTAGTTCATGCCTGATTGTTTTTACTGTATTCAGGGAGCATTGGGCAGCAGTCGTAATATCCTTATTTTGATGGCGGGCACGAATCATCATGATACAAGTTATTCTCTTCCATGATTCAGGTGGGTTCCAGCTATCCATTCTTTCTGACATCTTGTATATGAATGAAGAAGGGTCCAAACTTTTAAATGAAGAGAAGTGTGTGTTAATACATGTAACTTACGGAAAAATATAATTAATTATAAATATGTCAAATTTATCCCGAACACCCTGTATATATATATATATATATATGTGTATATATGAGGGACGTCCAGAAAGTAAGTTTCGTTTTTAAATATTTCCACTGCAGCGCTGCGATCGCAATGGTGGGCATGCGTGCTGATTTTGTTGATTCTTTAGCAAGGTGTTGGTGCCATTTCAGACATTCTAGCAGAGCGTACGCTTCTTGGTGGGTTTTTATAATGTCTAAGAAAATTGAATCGCCCGGCGCATGTGAAATTAGGTCAGTTATCCGTTTCTTGAATGCGAGAAACGTTAAAGCAGCTGAAATTCATCGGCAAATTATTGAGGTTTACACGCAATGAGTGATTCAATGGTACGAAGATGGATAAGATTTTTTAATGAAGGAAGGACCATCATCCCCCCCCCGCCCCATATAGTCCTGACTTCGCGCCAAGCGATTTCACCTCTTCAAACATCTGAAATCTTTCCTCTTGGTGGCGGGCGGTTTTAAGATGATGACGAAGTCAAAGAAGCAGTCAATACCAAGCGGCTATATATATATATATATATATATATATATATATATATATATATATATATATATATATATAGTCATCCCTCGACTTACGTCCGTTCGCGTTACGTCCTTTCGAAGATACGTCCGTGATCCCATAATGGAATAAATAACATTTTGGACTATACTTTCGAACAAGACGCAAGCGAGCGTAAAGTAAAAAGGTTTTTATTTAACAACAATACAATGGCAGTGCATTCAACGGCAACCTCCCTCGGCAATCGGCACTTAGCTTCAACAGTTCCTCTGTTGATTCTGTGTTTAAAAAAATATGTTATTTGTGTATTTATCGTTAAATATTTCGCGATATTTTGTGCAACATGGGCCCCCTCCATGCCCAATTAAAAACCTAGTGAAGAATCACAGAAAAAAAAGGCGAGCAATTGATCTTGAAACGAAGTTGCAAGTTCAACGATAGTGACGAAGCAACGACAAGGTTCCTATCGGTGAATGGAAAACGTACTTCCATCATGCAAAGAGGACCTGAACCAAAAGCGCCTACCTCTCAACATTATGGCCATAACCGCTAAGGCACTAAGTCTCTTCAACAAGTTGAAGGAGAAAGCAGGACCGGATTACGACTATGAATTCAATGCTTCTTCCGGTTGATTCAAGAGATTCAAGCTTTTGCGCATAATTTAAAAATGTATGGTGAATCTGCAAGTGCCGATAAGAAGGCTACCAAGGAGTTTGTGGAGAAATTGGATAAAAATTATTACGGAGGAAAATTATTTGTCACAACAAATATTTAATATGGATGAGACCTCCCTGTTTTGGAAAAAAATGCCAGAGGGAACAATTCATCCACAAAAAGCTCAAATCTATGCCTGGTTTCAAAACTCTTGAAGATTGTGTTACGATTCTGTTAAGGGATAATGTGGCTGGATAAAAACTGAAACCATTTGTGATATGGCACAGTGAGAATCCACGAGCCTTCAAAAACATTAGGAAGCATATTCTTCCAGTTCATTAGCGGAGATATAAGAAGTCGTGGAAGACTCAAGAATTGTTTGCGGATGTCTTAATCAACTATTATGCTAGTGAAATGGAAAGCTATTGTGTGAAAGAAGATGTAGAATTTAAAATTTGATTAATTCTAGATAATGCTCCAGGTCTTATATCGGTAATCGTCACCGATATAAACCAAGTTCAAGGTCATGTTTCTCTCTCCAAACACTACTTCGTGATCCAACCGATGGATCAGGGAGTTCTAGTAGTGTTTAAGGCTTATTATCTACGGAGAACTTTTTCGTAAGCCATTTCAGCTACTGAAGGAAACGACCAGACTCTCAATTCTGGAAAACATTCAATATTTATCATGTTATTAAAAATATTGCTGTAGTTTGAGACGAAGTGATCTCTCAATATATAAGTGGCATATGGATAAAAGACATTAAAAAGGTTTGTGCACGATTTTTGGAAGTTTTGAGAAAAATGAAGACTTTTTTTAGATTGAGTTAAGAAATAGTGGGCCTAGCAAACAACCTGAATCTCGAAGTGAATAATGACGACATAGGTCAACTCATAGGAAGTTCCCCTGAAGAGTTGACCAACGAAGAATTGGTCGAACTGGAGGAACAACGTGTTGCAGAAGAGGAAGAACGAGAAAAAGAAGAGGGAAAAGGGAAACAAGGGGAGGTAGTTAAACAATTCACAGTGAAGGGTCTTGAAGAAATGTTCTCTGCAGTTAACGATGTTCTCAAAATGGTTGAAGAGATGGACCCTAATGTTTAACGCTACTTATTAGTATAAAGGAAAGTAGACGATGTGTTTGCTTGCTACAAACAAATTTATGATGAAAAGAAGAAGAGGAATAAGCAAAGCACATCGGACATTTTCATCAAAACAAACAAACAAAAGTTACACCAGAAGAGCCATAGCCTGGTCCTTCACACAGGGAAAGTGAGGAAGATTTGTGTGATTATTCTCCTGTTTTATGGCGGCAGAAACGCACAGTACAGTTTTATAATAAGATTTAAAAAATAAAATGACAATATACTTATTACGGTTAAATCCCCAAATCGAACTACAATTACCTCATTAAGTTAGCGTCATCCAAGTGATTTCGACTAAATTTGGAATACAGTTATTTCTTGTGAAATTTATGCTCTGAGCTCTATCTGGAATTTTAACCTAATTGGACAAAAAAATGAAGGAAGAAGTTATGCGGGCACTTCATCCGCAGGTATTTGTATACACGTCATCGTGCCATCAATTTAGAGAACTAAAAGTAAGGTCTATTTCTCTAGTAATCCCTCTACAAGTCTCATCGTTCAGCCACGTTTGAAACATACTTGTTTCTTAATGTTTAAAGTCCTCTGATAATGTCTGTACACATCGATTCCTCCCAAACTTCTGTAGCACAGCCGATATCGACGATGCCTTTTTGGTTGAAAAAGCCTGGATTTAACTCCTGCCTAGGACACGATGACGCTTAAACTTTTCAAATTGAGGCTTTTTAATTAAAGGTTAGTTATCCTCCCTTATCACACAGCAGTGGCAGGGTTTTCCTCCACTTCCCCAGAGACTCGATTTTTTTTTTTTTTTTCCTCTTGCAAAACAACCAGAATACACCCAAGTAACAGATATAATACATTGGCCCCCATAAGCCAGAAATAATTCGATTGTATTGCCAAAACAACCACAATCTTTTCAGAGTGGTGGGACAAGGTCAGTATGACACCATAAAGCTATCCTATTTCGGAAAATTCGTACCCCCCCCCGTTATTAATTTCATTAAGTCATGAGTCCAGGGGCTGCTCGTGCATAGGCACTGCGGAACTGCAGCACCCCCATTTTTTCTCGATATATAAATATATTTATTAATTTATTTATATTTGCTTGTGATATTTAATTTATCATCAGCAATCCAACACAATTCTCTTATTTTCTATTAAAAAATACTAAAAACCCATCTTGTAGTACTTAGGAGGGCGAACACAGTACTGCTAGCGTCCTTCGCCCTCCTAAGTGCTACAAGATGGGTTTTTAGTATTTTTTAATAGAAAATAAGAGAATTGTGTAGGATTGTTATATTGGTACGCGCGCAAGCATATGCACGTCATAGTGAGATGCGAGCTATTAGCGTAATGCGGCACTGTCCGTCGCGCAGTTCCACTGTTGTTTACATGCAGTTTGCGCCAGTAGTAGAGTGTTCGTAGTGCTTATCGTGTTTACTTCGTCTCTTTAAATATTTGGACATTACAATTAAAGGATTTAAATGTAATGTCCAAAAATTATAAATCCATTCCTTTAATTACAATTAAAGGAATGGATTTTATTTTTAAGAATTTTGAGTTATACTAAACTGTATAATTTATCAATAATAAACAATATTTTTTCATGTTTAATTTTTTTTTTTTTTTTTTACCATAATGTGATATTTTATCCAAACACGTATGCACTGTACTTTTCGAAAGTTGCAGCACTCCACTATTTCAAGCCACGAGCCGCCACTGGTCATGAATATAAGAACAGTAATGATTTTTTTTTGATTTGATTAATTATTCGAATATGATGAACAGACATGTTTCACTGTTTTTAAATCCATTTCTTTACCAAGGTCCAATAAATTTGAACTCTGTCACGTATGATTATTATTTTAGATTGTAGAACATTTTTATAAGATTGTGATGGCTGAATATATCTGTAGGTCATCCATTAAAAATGGTGAACCATTATCAATATTTCTTTAATTAGTATCTGCTGTAGAAATAATCAAATCTGAATGCTATATAACTTACTATCCCATACTTTCTTCTTTGTGGGTAATAACGCCACCTCTCGACATTTGTCTGAAGTTATACGGAAACCTGTTTTGGCGAATGATAATTTGTTTATTGTGATGACCTTGTATGTCGTAAACTTGACGATTTTTGGCTTAGCAGACTTATGATAGAGATTGCTTATTGCATAAATTAAAGCGACGTAATCTATAACATCCCATTGGTATTCAAGCGGAGAAAGAAATCTTTTCATAAAGAAAAGTATTACTGATAGGAAGCAATGAGACAGTCTTGTCCGACTACCTAACCTGATGCTAATTGGGGTCGAGGTTTTGTATTCATTATGGATTTGATGACGATTTTTTTCTAGAATAGGTGATTATAATACGATTATTGAGATATATTTGTAATGCAGCAGTAATACCACCAAGAACATAATGAAGATAGATATCGGCTTCATCTCTAGAAGCTATATAATGCGACATTTCCTTTATTTATGGCAGTTTCATCCATGATATATGGCAGTACATACCTATATATATATATAGCGCGCGCGCGCGCGCGCGTGTGTGTGTGTGTGTGTGTTTAAGATGCATACTTAAAAGTTGTATGTGTTTTATTCTAAAATTAGCACTACAGTATCCTCGGAAATGTATCTCATAAATATTATGTTCTGTAGATGATAATTTAAAATTTTATGGGTATATCAATAAAGTATTATTGGCTATTACAATAGCCAATAATATAAATAATATAATATAAATTTTGAGCCAATAATATAAATTTTGAGGATAGATACATTACGTGCAATAGTCTGTGACATCAGAAAATCAGGATGACGTAATTTATGGAAGAATCCCAGAAATTTGAGCCATCAGGCTCCCAAATAATGTGATGAAGGTCATCTCGTTTATTATTGTTTCTAACAGTGTCAGTGCACTTTCTTGTTGGGTGCGAGCTCAGTCTGCAGAGGGGGACTACGATAACTTTGTCCATTCAGTCACAAAGGCCACAATTTTTTTATTTGAGAAGTTTATTAGCGTTGTACAAAACAGATATTAATGAAAGAAAACTGAATATTCCTCTGTAGTAAACTAAAACTTTCCCGTGCAGAAAAGTTGTATAATACACATTTCCGCTGTTATAATAAACTAACTAAGATGAATAGAATGATCAAAATAAAATAGATAAATAAATAAATAAAAATAATAAAAGTCGAACTTGAAAATCTTCACGTTATAAAGAAATATCGCGTTACAAGAATGGTAACTTCGGGTGGTGAAAATCATCTATTACTTAAATTAAACTGCAGTTCAAGGCAATCTTATGACTGTTATACACATAATTTCTGAATTTAATTTTTATTTACATGTGCACTGACTTTCATCTGTTTTGTGGGTGTGATCTCACCTGTATGTTCTCTGGAAAACAGAACATTTCTTAAATATTTGCTTAATTTAAATAACATTCAGGAATTCTAATAATGCAATCAGGGGCGGCTCGTGCATAGGCACTGCGGAACTGCAGCACCTCCAATTTTTTCGACATATAAATATGTTTATTAATTTATTTATATTTGCTTGTAATATTTAATTTTATCATCAACAATCCTATACAATTCTCTTATTTTGTATAAAAAAATAATAAAAATCCATCTTGTAGCACTTAGGAGGGCGAAGGACGCTAGCAGCACCGTCACCGTGTTTACCACAGTGTCATATTGCTACGCGAACAAGCATATGCACGTCATAGTGAGATGCGAGCTATTAGCGTAATGCGGCACTGTCTGTCGCGCAGTTCCACTGTCGTTTATATGCAGTAATAGTGTTCGTAGTGCTTATCGGGTTTACTCCGTCTCTTTCAATATTTGGACATTACAGTTAAAGGATTTAATTGTAATGTCCAAAAATCGTAAATCCATCCCTTTAATTACAATTAAAAGAATGGATTTTATTTTTAAGAATTTTGAATTATACCAAACTGTATAATTTTATCGATAATAAACAATATTTTTTCATGTTTAATTTTTTTTAAATTTTTATCATAATTTTGATATTTTATCCAAACACGTATACACTGTACTTACGGTGTGTATGTATATTTCGAAAGTTGCAGCACCCATGGGAAAAAAGCATACAAATATTCAATTTTAACGACTTGTTTACAAGTAGTTATATCTTTCTATATTTATTTATAAAGAAGTTCTGCTGATCCTTGTTTAAAAAAATTCCTGGAAACGTGAATTGGTGGGTGGGATTCAAAAAACGTCTTAGGATTAGGTTCCCAGATGATAAAATCCCTAGCCCACCTACAGTAAGAACGTGTTATAAGTTGCAACATTTCGGTGGTAGGATTGCCATTAAGGGGAAAAAAAAAAAAAAAAAAACACGGAGACCATTGATTGTTTACTTTTTTTTTAATTACATCTTCGAAAGTGTTGAGCTCCCTAATCCTTGTACAGACATGTATGAGGGCAGTCATGGAATGAGCTGATACAGCTGGGTAAATCTGGAATACTCTTGATCCCGGTCCGTGCCACATGAACACACTAAATTCCGATCAGCGATGTCCAAAAACCATGAAAGGTAAAACTTGAAATAAATTATGCGCTCAAGTTGCACTGCAACTGTTCAAATGATTGCCTGGAATCCAGCCATGGAGAGATGAGGTGGGCAGAGGTGAAGTGATGTAGAAATATATTACAGATTGTGACTTGATCCGCAGTCTCGGTATCATCATGGCTTTTCGCAGTCTGCAAAGAAAAACAAAAGAAACAAAACAAAAGAAGTGAGCACACCTTTTATTGTTATACATACAAATAATATGTAAATTACACTATTGAAGAGAAGTGATTTGGATTATCATTTTATGGCATAAATTCACTTATATTATCATGTGAACTACTCTAATACTTACAACAAACTTCGCAATTAATTTCGTCGCTGTTGTCACCGCAACCGTCCTGTCCACTGCATAGTATTGCCGTTGATCGACAACGATTATTCCAACACTTAAAACTACTAGGTGGACATAATTCTCCTGGAAAAGAAATAAAATAGCTGTTTATGGCACAAAATAATGGGTGAACACTTTTATGGCAGAAAATAAGCCAATAACTGCTCTTGCGAGAATATATCAAAAAAAAAAAAAAATGTTACCTTCAAGTTGGTTAGAAAATATTTTTGCCTAAAGAATAATTTTTCGAAACTAATCTCCTACCATAAACATAATAATAAATAAATAAGTAGCTTGCTCCACCTTTGCAAGGAGTGCCCTGGTGTTGTACCACCTTACCCCAGTCCTGAAGATACTTTCAGGCGCAAACTTTGTTTGTTCACACTTGGATAAAGGATTAAACTAATTTTATTATACTCTAACCAAGTGAAAAATAAACTTTCAACATCCTACCATAAACGATTACTAGTTTTATTCTTTAAAAAAAAAAAAAAAAAAAAAAAAAAGAGGAAGCATTCTGTCTTAACTCCTAAGAGCAATTTGTACATTTACGCTACGATTTTTATGCTCAATTCTTAGGGCATAAGAATGCAATTCTATTGTACGAAATAGTATTATTAAATCACCATAAGCCTCTAATAAACAGAACAGTGGTCTCGGAGTGATGAAATCTATCTGTCACCTGAACACATTCACAAACATCCATGCTTACAACGTGATTCAGACTTGGAGTCAGTTGGTGGGAGAGCGGTTACTCCCTTGGCTAAGCTAGCCATCAAAAGTAAATCATATTTATGTAGTAAAAATAATAATAATAATAATAATAATAATAATAATTATTATTATTATTATTATTAAAGAAATTTTTAAAGAGAAATTTATGTCGTCTTATATTTCAACTAAACTCTAGACTTAAGGCAGAAATAAGATTTTTTTTTTATTTACTTAAGTAGTATATCATTGCTTGCTACAAAGTATACGTTACTTCACATAGGTCTTGCTGTTATGTACAGAAATTTCTCTGTTTCGATACTATCGAAAGAAGCGTATGGATGAAGAGGGTTTACTTCACAGATCTGAACGTTAGATTAGAATGAAACAGTTGAGGGTTCTGCGTAAAATTGGGAGGGGAAACAGATAACTCCATGGACAGAATCATATTAAAAATGAAGATATTAAGGAAGCAATTGACATCGTTAACATCCGGGAATGCGTGAAATTAACTAATCTAATGTTAAAGTCACGTAAACAGAATGGGAAAGGAATGGTTTACAAAGCATTTGATGTCAGGATATCAGGGGAAAGAGGAAGCCAGAGATCGGGGAAAATTGATGTAGACGGCAATGGTTTAGAACAGGGGTCGGCAAACGGCGGCCCATAAAAGGTTGACCATACTTACATGGCATGTGGCCCGTATGTTGAATTATTTAAATAATACATTTTATAATGTGAATAATAAATTAAAAATAATTTTATACCTATACTTTGTGATATCGCCGTGCAACTTGGCTCGAAAGGCGACTTCAATCAGTGGTTAAATTTCATTTAACCACTGGCTTTTGAAGGCAAACTATGTCTGTTGAGAAACATACGATGGAAGAAAATCTATAACATTCTATATGTTGCAAATCTGCATCTACAGTTGGATGGCAAACACAAAAGGAAACTTTTGTTGGTATTATTGAAGATTTACAAATGGAATTTTCAACAAGATTTGTGGATTTTCAGAAAAATAGCATCGAAATGCGGTTATTTTTGAACCCTTTTAATGTCGACATTGATGACGTACCAAACCAACAACAGATGGAAGTTTTGGAATCAAAACACAATGAAACATTAAAGAACGCATTTTCGTTAGAAAATATCCAAAAATTTTATTGATGCTTAACAAGAAAATTTGAAGTATTAATCAATTCCGCAAAGAAGATGATGTCGCATTTGGAAGTGTTAAATTGTGAGTGAAGAATTTTATGATTATTAATACTTCATTCATGATTTAACATGAATTGCATTTCCTGAGCTAAGTTTGCTCCTAAGTAAATTGTGATTTAAACACTTACTGTTATTTGTTCATTGAAATAATAATTGTAATTTATTTAAATTATTTATCTTATATAAATTCTTTATATTAACTTGTAAACGTATACTAAACGAACTGTAATTTTTGTTGTTACGGAAAGTGTTTCTAACGGACTCTGCTAATGTGATTTGATTGGCTGCTGTCAGAAAACTAAGTTATTTTTAGATAGCGCGTGCCTTGGCGTAAGGAACTATAAAACAATCACGTGAAATTTTCGTTGTTTGGGCAGGAAAAAGAGCGAGGATTTATGAGATAGAGGAAGATGGAACCAGAAAAAAAAATGGAGTGAGTGTAGATGGGTAGTGAGACGTGACCTAACTTGAGATCGAACGTCGCAACAAAGATTTGGAAGCTTGTTCCGATTTCAATGAATCTTACTTCGAACTCATAATTATTTATAGTTTCCTGTCACCTTGTAAAGGAATTTACCTGAGTGAATGGATAATAATAATGTGATTGAGAGTTATCGTAAGACAAGTTATTACGAGCAAGAAAATATCTTTTCCAGTCTTGGCAAATAAGTTGTTGAACTCAGGGATACTACAAGTTTTGTGTCGTCTATAGTGGAAGATTATCGAGTACCTAGAAGTGATGTAAGAATTTTCCATAATGTGCAAGCTATGATGATCATAATAACAATAATATCTATTCTATAACTAACGTGTGATAGTGTTGCTTGCGTCCGGAGAACTCGGTAAAATTTCGTGTTGCTGAAGCCAGCTAGTCCAGCTTGATTGAGTGATATTATAAAACATTTCCTTCTGAAACAAAATGTGAGAAACTTCATTAAAGAAATAGTTCGTGTTTGAATGTGTTATCTCACAATGCATGTGTATATTTAAGACTGAACCTTTTAAGAACTATTTTAATCCTCTGACAGATATTGAAGTTGCCAGTTAAGTGTTTGATAAATTGAAGTTTATGAATATTTCTCTGAGACTAAAAAGAATTAACTTTTAAATGTTATGCTGAATATTGATTGACTGTTCCTAGTTTATCACGTGATAAACCAGGAACAACATGTTCAAACAGGCCAAGTTCCGAAAACTTGCAATGGATGACCTTTAAAACACCACCGTGTAAGTGTGTACAAACTTGTCAGTGCCTTCAAATTGGTCATTGTTTTGGGTCGCAAACAACTAACCAGCGCGTAAAGCCTTCGCTCGGTGAGGCGACAGACAAACCGCTCACGGGCCTATTGTTCTTTTTGAAGACCAAGTATTGAATTCGTGGTATCATATCCAAGATGGTTTAGGCTGTCTTAAACTATAGTTTACATTTTTATCCATAGTTAAGGAAATATAAGTTTTTAATTCGTGCATCCATAATTTTCAATTACTCTGTATTTTAAGTATGTATTTTATAAATTAGATTTAGAACAAAAATAAAAATATTGTTATCGTTAAATAACATTCAAAATATGTTGCTAATTAACCTCTTTCGCATTGATCGTAGCTTTCGTCACTTCCATCCAAACAGTCTGTTACTGCGTTGCACAAGGAATATTGGGGTAAACACTGGCCGCTGGAACATTGGAATGCCTGGTGGTCACATGGAATACCTGTGGGATATAAAATAGGCATTTTAATTCGTTTTGGAAAGCACTTGGAAACAACAATATTTTATTTGATTTTTGAATTTATTATTTCATCAATCAGTTTCATTCAACTAAGACTGTCGGCTAGCAGTTAGGAGCTTGGTCAGCTTTTCCTGATATTTTCCAAGTAATTTCAGAAAAATGTTGAGGTCATGACTTCGGAGTAGGCATTCGCTTCCCTTTGGGGATGAGGAAAATTGAGTAGCTTACAAATGAATTTTTGCTTAATCGCTATTTGGTAGTTTATCTCTACCAAATGTGAATATTTATCGCAAACGTGAACGATGCAATTCACAATTGACGCAGTGATATCTTTGGCATTTGAAGCGTTATATTCTGCAAATATTTCAACAAGAACTTTCTTTTTTTGTGATGAATAATTAAAAGCCTGATATTACATATGAGGCGTATGATTCTTGAGCAGATATGTTTTAATCATAGATAAATATATGCTTGTAACAATGCAATTGACAATTGACGTGTGAACGATGCTTTTTTTTTTTTTTTTTTTTTGGCTAAATGGGTGAAGCAAAAATGCTTTTCATATTCCCCGTTATCTGCAAAGAAAATGTATGGATAGGGTAATATAGGGCTATAGGCTCTGATCATGGCAGGAGGATAACAGCAATAGCCAAGCCTCAGTTAAAACTTCATTGGCTGCAGCACTGCCATCCATTACCCTCCCTGGGTACCCATTTTAGTCGCCTCGTACGACAAGCATGGGCTACGGTGAGATTTTTAAATAAAGGCACCTCTAAAAATCAAGACGATCCCCCGGACCACTCCCTACGAGTAGCCAAAAGACCGTCCAACTCAGCGTTGGTTCCACTCAGTGCGAGCTCTCCCACCACTGAGCAGAACCGCTCATATTCCAGGGAAAAGCATCCACCGACAAGCCCCCCCCTCATGGGCCACGCCGGAGAACACCCTCCCCAGGGACTCAAAATGCTCTCTCAGGGCAAACCCTGAGAGAGCATTTTTCCTCGAAATCTAAGCTCCCCTCACCGGGAGCAAAATTCCGGAAGAAACCTGAGCGAGTGAAACTCTCGAAACTCAGCGTCCCATTTTAGTCGCCTCTTACGACATGCATGGGCTGCAGTGGGACTATTCTAGAGCCCAGCCGCTACACGGGGTAACGATGCAATGTATTTCAATAATTTTTATTAAAAATTTTATTATTATTAATTTTTAAAAATTCTGAAGGTTTAAGACATAGACATTATTACTTTGTAAAAAGCAATACTACTGGATATTTATTTATTAATTATTTATATTCCAACCCTCTACTGCACATTTACCAACTTTATGATGACATTATAATAATTATTTAAAAAAATTTTATTAGTAAATTAAGTAAAATTAAAATCTTATTAAAATTTTTTAAAATTATTTTCAACATTTCAAAATTTTGTTAATAATGAATAATAAAATAATTACAGTAATTTTGAAATTTGATATTTTCATTATTTTGATTAGAATTATTCACATTGGTTGATCGAAGCTGGCATCAGCGAAGTTATGAATAGTCATCAATGTAAATCAAATCAGGATTAGTTGACTTGTCTCAGCGAAGTTCTGTTACAATAGAGTCGTATATATACATGCTAATAATTGAAACTGAAGTAGTATAGAGGCTTAGGCGTTTGTTTCAACTGAGTATATTGTATTTCCTCCTACCACTCCAATAATATCGAAAAATGCCATTTTTTTACCACTCTTGAAAAAAAAAATCGTCATCCACCAAATAAAAAGATGTGTCGAATACATTCATAGAAATATGTATTCCAGATTTCTTAGAACTTATTTCTTTATTTTACTGAATTTTCATCGGTTTTTTTTTAAGGTCCTCTTGTACAAGTGGAACAAAATGACGAGTGGAATTATAAAAGAAAGAGAGAAAGAGAAAGTAAATGCTACAGGTATCTATAGATTACGTTGTGTAACCAATTTCGTGAATATATTCAACTTTTGAATATATTCACGAAATATATTCAAAAATATATTTCGTGAATATATTCACGAATATATTTTAACCAGCTTCGCCTAAAAATAAGTAAGAGCTCATAGGGGAGAAGCTACGTAATGCGCTTGGTTTAGACGAGTTCGTTGGCTAGAAAGACCTGGGTTCAAATCCCGTCAGTATTCTGACCTAGGCCACCACGGGAATAAAGATTAACCGATCTGTTCGTCTGATTTAGTTTCCAATGTCTGCAGGGTGTAGTGTGGATCTACGTACTCGTCAACTGCAATTTAGATGCTGTTAACTTGCTGTTATTATTATTCCCGTGGTTGAAATATAAATCCCTTTCTGAAATTCGAGCACTACTATAGGTTTATCTCCTTTCGTGGGTGGGTATATTACACTGTAACTCGAAAAATAAATTGAAAACTAATATCTCGTTTTCTTTCTCTGTTTCTCTTTGATATGTTTTCCATATATTTTGCATATGTTTGGATGGGCAAAATGACCTCCCTCTCACTGACAAATAGCATGGCTTCATAAAATCTTTAAAAAGATGATAAAGAGTTAATCTATCTGCACAGTCTGCAATATCTATTAATGCGCTTTTGAGATCAAGCTAAATCCGAGACCTGAATCCGAGTCCTCGCCAGAACTCGAATTCAGTTCTTTCCAGCTAAAGGCATCATGGATATTGACCCAGTTTTGGAGAATTTCTATTAATATTTAAATAATAAAAATTCTTGAAAAAAAAAGTTGGTTTGACATTGTACGTGTAAAATATTTTCCAATCTCATGTTTCCAACCTTATACTTTATTCTCGAAACCTGTTTCCATCATGCTGCACATCTCATTTTCCCATATATTAATTAATAATTAAAATGAGTATTATTTTATACATTTCAGAAAAATGCTCAATCAATCCTCCAACAACTTTTGTTTTCCAAATGGTGCAAGCTAATACAACGCAATGCCATCTCAAGATGACACTCTTTTAATTCTAAAGTACTCAATTTTTTTTTTTTTTTTGAAATATCCCGAAACTGTACGTGTGAAATACGTGTGTACTAAAAGTACGTGTGTACTAAAGGTTTTAAAACCATTTATTGGTGGAACTTGAATTCTTTTTTTTTCTTAATTGCTTTGAAATTGACAAAATCTGTGTCAGATCACTTAACCATTTATGAAAATATAAATGGTCATTTTTAAAAAAAAAAAAAAAATGGCCATTCATATTTTGTTTAAATTTTAAATACAATTTAAAAAAATCATAAAATAAAATTATAAATACAATTTTTTAAAAAATGTATTTATAAACATACTTACATAATGAACTTACTATAAACATAACTTAGTCTCTAGCAAGCATTACATACGAGGTGGGGGGGGGAGGATCTAGAAAGTTCTGATAAACACCTAGAACGCAAATATAGCCATAAGAAAGAACATACGAGAATATAAGAACGTAAGTTATTGTACGCCCACACTTCATAGAACCGAGCTTGGCAATGTGCCAAGAATAGTCAATTTATGCTGAAGGGGAGAAAAAAAATAAAGGATGTACGAATTAGTCACAGCACGCGAAATCACGTGCTTTATACGTAAATTTTCCAACTGTTCTACAAGCAGAATAGCTACTCCTTTAAGAATTAGAATTTTCATAAAAGAAAAGCTAATTTTCCAACGTATAATAATAAACGCTCATCCCACGAAACGTATTGATTACCCTAACATCGAAATGGATTCTCCTTCTTCTGACATGCGCAGAAGTGTCGAAGGGTCTCGCATCTGTGGACGTACAGTACCTTCATAACTCTGCTACTAGTCTGTTCTTCCTTGTGGTTGTATAAGTTGCTTTAATATCATTTTGCTCTAAGTATTTATCAGAACGTTCCAGCGCCCCCCCCCATTGTATCCGTGCAGCGTGAGACAAACTATCTTATTAGAACAACGTATTATTGGCATCCTTCTTTACAACTTTATATCATTCAAGAATTACTTCGCATTCTTAACGAAAATAAAAACAATAGACAGAATAAAATACCTTAATGGCCAGTTCACTCTTTCGTATTAGCGAGAGTTATTCTTGCAAAAGTTATTTCAAATTTTAAAAACATAATAAAATATTTTTTTTTTAAAAAATAAACATGGCGTTTTTCAAGTCACTTCAGACCTTCAATTAGTAGATTTCACAAGTAAAAGCAGAAAATACCTTTTGTCACCTTAAAATTAATGAACAAGAGGGAGAGAATAAAATAAAAAAAAAATATGCAAGCCAATCGAATATTCCTCTTACCGCGATAACACAAAGCTTCGTCACTTCCGTCTGGACACTCCCATCTTCCGTTGCACACCACTGCTCTGGACATGCAAGTACCATCATTACATTGAAAAGCCTCTTTGGGACAATCTGCATGCGAAAATAATTACAAATTTTTTTTTTTTTTCATGTGGAAACTGTGGAATCTACATTAAAGAAATTGGCGACTACTTTTACATATACATTTATTTTTCTACTTACGATAAGGTTCACATTCGTTCTCATCACTTCCATCCGGGCAATTAGGTTCGTTATCACAAACAAAATACCAGGATATGCATTGTCCATTTCTGCACTGGAATGTGTCGTTATGGCAACCTGAAACCATAGCAATTGACTTGGTTACTTGTGGAATACTTGTTAATTTTTAATCTTTAATAATACATGCAAAAATTTATTGCAGATCATTAAACTATAGTATTTGACGTTAATTTCGCTTATGTAATATCAGTTCACAGCACGTAGGAATTAAAAAAAATTCTATTGAGATTAATTATTATTTTTTCTCACCTCGGTTCAAGGAATTGCATTGGGATTTCTTGGAAATACATTCACATATTCCGTTTATGCAGTCACTGTAAGGATCTCGAACCTTGCATTGGGATGAAGAAGTGCATCTTTTGCCTAAAGAGGCCGGTTCTGCATGTTCGTCAATTATAGATTCTGCAATAATAAAATAATATTAGCAATAATGTTTCATGAAATAAAATGGCTGACGAATGAATTATTTATAGACAATATTTTGTATAATAATAATAATAATAATAATAATAATAATAATGTAAATAGTGTTTTCAAGCTGCTACACCTGCTTTTTTTCCCTTTTTTTTTTTTTAAATAACGTTCGTAGCATTTTAAAAGCCAGTGCAAGGACGAACATATGCCATTTGGTTGTCTAAATGTAAAGCGTAAACATTGATTCATGTTTTGTAGAAGTGATTTTTAAATGTAAAGGAAGTTTATTTGTGGATTATACAAAATTTTAACTGTCTGGAACAGGAATATTAGTTTGGTAAACTGTCCTTAAAAGGCTGATGACCACTAGATCGAAACCAAAAAGAAGATTTCAAAGAAGTGAATAAACTTGTTATTGCAAACAAACAAATGATAAGTTGAAGTTAAAGAAATAAAAAGATATATAACTGAAGACGACCTTTGAACTATACGCAATAGCAAATAGAAAAATCTAAGAAAACATGCCGACTTCTTTCAGTACGTAGAAAGACGAATGTATTTTACCCAGCTGAACCACTACTGATCAAGGTCAAGATGACAACCTTCAATTAAAACAATTAATAAAAATTTCCAATTTATGGGACTTATCCTAGTGTCTGTTATGATTTGTTACTTTCTGTAGTGCCAACATTTTACTACCTTTTTTTTTTAAATTTGATTCTATTGTTTTATTGTTGTTTTTTTATGTCCATCAGAAAACATGTTATTTTAACAATAGAACCAGCACGAGCTGCTGGCATGAAATATGCATTAGGAAAACAATAATTGTCACTTTCAAAATACGGAAGAGGACATGGGCAACATCGCACATAGGGAATGAATTTAAGAATCAAGCCGTCATTTATAAAAATCATATAAACAACTTTTTTAAGCTCTGATGAAATTTAAAAAAAAAATGTTAGAAGGGCATGCTATGGTTTCACTGCTATTATTTAGGTACTACTGCTCAGAAATAATAGCAGGTTTGAAAAGATAGGTCTACTATTTGGTCTTCATGTAATAAGCAAGTGAAAAAAGTAGCACCCTATTTAATTGCATAGGGAGAAAGAAAGGATGTGTTGTGAGAAATAAAAAAAAATTTCAAGGTTGAATTCAATGGATGGGAAACTAATAATTTCAATACGATGGTTATTATTAATTCACGTGTGATATATAATTGAAAAGTAGGTAGTTAGAATAGATACAAATATTCATGACATAGCCAGCAGCATTTTTATTAAGATACAGCCATCTAAATAGGAAAAAAAAATAGTTTCATAAATACATATACCTATATCTTGTATAGACTATAGTAATACAAATCCCTTGGCCCACATTCCCCCGAAATCGTCTATAACACGAACAAATGTACCGAATTTCGGTTGTTCCATAGTAAAGTAATTAATCAAAAAAATAACATTCACAAACTATTATAAAAATAACAATGTTTATTTTATTTCAAATAAAATAGAAATAACATTGTAGCTATTATTATTGCATATTGTATTTCATAGGCAATAAACAATAAAAATTACAAATTATATTGTCATAATTTGTCCTTCCGGACATTCCTAGCTATGCGTGGAATTCTATTGTCATCGAAACTAGATTTCCGGTATTTATCTACCAACAGTCTATTATTTATCAATTGTTGTTTTTCGATTATGATTTTTTTTGTCCAATTATTATTGGACAATAGATAAATACTGAAATATTTTAAGAATAGTCGAGTAACTGAGCTGTAACAAACAATAACTACATTTTGCTTTCTTTGCAATAAGTAAGATAGTACCAACAATTACAATAAGTATTAATGAAATTTCTGTTTATTTTGCTAAAAGTATTGGGATAAGTTGTTGTAAGAAAACTGTATGTTAACAGTCGTAGTAGATAGTGCGTGTTTGTGTGCGTGCGTGTGTGCGTGTGTGTGTTACAAAATAAAAGATTT
The DNA here is from genome assembly GCF_054136105.1 of Typopeltis vanoorti. NCBI lineage: Eukaryota > Metazoa > Arthropoda > Arachnida > Uropygi > Thelyphonidae > Typopeltis > Typopeltis vanoorti. The sequence continues at coordinate 141,927,563 of NC_143550.1, forward strand.
ATAAAGATTACGTCTTTATAAAGGACAACACCTGTTCGCAGTTAATTAAATTTGTTACTGAAAAAAGTAGGATGTGTGAAAACTAGTTCTGTAATTACAAAATATAATTTCACAAAAGGGAAAAAAAAACAAAAAAAACAGGAGTTTATTTTTCATCTTTTTTTTCTTTGTTATAAATAGGTAAACAATGTCATTATTTCATTGTCGTATGAAACAATTTATCTTTATTAAAGAAATTGGAAAAAACATCCTGTGGGAATCTTGCAAATTCTCTTTAAGAGCATAAACATGCTTAAAAAAAAAAACACTTTAAGTAATCAAAAGTGCGTTTTTTCAAACACACTTTTTATTTTACTAATACTAATTAATAAATATTGTAAAATAATAAATATTTTACTAATATTTATTATTTTACATAATAGATATTAGATAATTATTGCCTAACGTTAACAAACAGAATTAAAGTGAGACCATGGGAAAAACTGACATCTTTCTTAAAAAAAAAAAAAAAAATTAAAAAACTTTAGAAAACGAAAACAAACAAATCCCCCCCCCCAACAGTTTTCTTCTCAAATAAAAAGGCGCAGAGCATAAATATGGACTTTTTCCTAATTTAACTAATACAACTCTTCATTTTTAATACAATAAAAGGTAAAATTTATTAATTAAAAACAAATCTTTTCATTTATATTAATGCATATCATCAAGTAACATTTGTTACATTGAAACGGTTAAAATACTACAAATGAGAAACGTTTGTTAGGCAGTACCATTACGTCATCAACTTCTACGAGTAATGATTCCAGTTTAATTTAAACGTTCGTTTTACATTGTATTTCAGTTATTTTTGAATATATATTATAAACATATATCTTACCAGAAAAAACACTCTGTTGTTTTCATATTTTCTTAAAACATTTCTAAATAATGTAACTTTTTTTGTAGTTTTTTTTAATACAGTAATTTTTTATTATTATAATTTTGTAATATAAATGTCTTCATCGCTATCAACCGATCGACCGTAAGATAAGATAAGATGCAATACCCTTGGAAGGTAATGGAGGACAATGCTGTACCAATGAAGTTTAACTGAGGTTCGGCTGTTGCTGTTATCCCCCGGGGCGCTGAGATTCGAGAGTTATGAGTACGCTGCCTTAAGGGGGCAATTTGAGTCTCCGGGACGGCCCGCTGAGGGGCTTTGTCGGTGAATGATTTTCTTCGGAATTTGAGCGGTTCTGCTCGGTGGTGGTGTGTGGGCGGAAGGCTAACGCTGAGATGGACGGTCTTTCGCCCACGAATGAGTGGCCTAGGGATCGTCCGAATTTTTAGAGACGGCTTTACCTTTACATAGCTGTAGCCAATGAAGTTCTGAGGGTCGGCTATTGCTGTTACCCTCCTGCCATGATCAGAGCTTTAATAGCTCAATAACACCTTATCTACAGCTAACAGGGAAAATGAAAAGCATTCTTGCTTTGCCCCTTTAAGCCAGTCCTTATACAAGGACATGTAGTATTGGTGTGTGCAAGGAGTGTGATTTATTATATCAAATCAAAAGGAATTTCGATTTAAAAAAAATACTAAAGAAGCCGGTGCGTTTTTCCTGGAGTGTATTCATAAAATCAAAAGAAATTTTGATTTAAAATTAAAAAATAAAATCAAAAGAAATTTCGATTTAAAATTAAAAAAATACTAAATTGGGATATTTTGTTATATTATATATATTTCACAAAAATGGAGTTCTTTATTGTATCCTAATTACTGGTTAAAATCCAAGTAAAAATCGAAGTGCATCAAAACGAAATTAATATAAAAGCACTATATTTTCACATTAATTGGGGGGGGGGGGATCTCTTGAGTTGCTTTCGCTTGGTGAACTACATGCATTAGAATTTTATATAGCTGCTAGGCTCTAAAAAAAGAAATTACACGGGTATAGTTTCGTGGACTTGTTTCGTCGAATTAGACTCGTAAGTTATACAAGTAAAGATGTATTTTTCTGATAAATATTATTCAGCGAAAAAATAACCAATGATGTCTAAGAGTGCTGTGACGTAATAACGAAAAAAAGCATAAAAATCACTGAAATGACAAATACTTGACTACCCATTGTGACTTCTACCAAAAATGTTCCCAATAGCTAGGTTTTTTAAACGTTGTTACATATTCGTTATTATTATTATTATTATTATTCACATAATTGATGCACAATCAAAACAAGATATCATTTAAACAACAATTTGACTGGTGATATAAAACAATTCAGATTCTACCCAAGAATCTAAGAATAGTCTGTCAGGTAGCATCGTAAAATTCCAAGAACAGTTCAAGCACCATTATTTGGACAGTTCCAAGTAATGCTGTTTTTTGTAGGTCATATGGGGTCACTTCGTTGGTGTTTAATTGCTGTAAATAGTTCATGAGCTTCTTTGAAGTTGCACCAAGTGCACCGATAACTATTGGAATGAATTTGGTGTGTTTAAGCCACAGCCGGCCAACTTCGATTGCTAGATCTCGATATTTAGTATTTTTTCCAGTTCTTTATTGTTAATGTTGTTATCACTGGGTACTGCGATGTCAATAATCCAAACCTGTCGATGTTCGATAATTGTAATGTCAGGTCTATTGTGTTCCAAATGCCGATCAGTTTGTATTCTAAAGTCCTAGAAAATTTTTGCTGTTTCGTTTCCCAATACGGTCTCTATTTTATGCTACCACCAGTTATCAGAAGTAGATTTATTATTATTATTATTATTATAGTAAATAATAAATATTTACTATATATATAATCTTAGTGTTATTAGAGTAATTGGGGGGGGGGGTATTATAATGTTTTTGACCGGCAGTGTTCTTTATGGAAATGAGTTTACTCAAATTAAAGATGGACATGTTAGGAACACAAATATGCGATGTAGTCGACTAGAAGCTATGAGTCAGTCGATCCATCTCCTAACCTTCTTCCTCCAACAACTGTGTGAGAAAGAAGTAAAAACATCACTCATTTTCTAACGAGTGACATCTCTCTTATTTTTAAACAAGTGGAGTAGTTCGCATTAAAGTCCAAATAATAGCCTATTCGTCTTCGCCGAGTCATAGGTCAAAGGCGGAAGTTGCATAAAATATGCTCAGAAAATCCCGTACGAGTAATCTTGAAAAAATAATTAATGACACAGAAATAGATTGCCTCGTGGTGTCACTTCTGGAAAATGCCTCCCTTCTTTCTCCCCCTCCCCACATCTTAGTAATAGGGGAGGATGTGTAAGGGGGGGAGGAGGACAGGAGGATGGGTGTCTACTCTGAGGTGCATACGGGGGAGAAGTTACGAAGAGGAAAAAGTCAACGACTTACCTTGAGGTCGTATATCCCGTTCACAATGCATTCCATTCTTGGACGTTTGAAAACCTTCCCGACACACACAAATGGACTCGGTCCCTTGTTTCCGGCAGTGTGAGTCCGGAGTCACGGTTTCGCAATCGTCGTGTGACACGCAGACATTTCCTAGGTCTATACGAACAAAGAAAAACAAAACAGGAGGGGAAAAGAAAAAAAAAAGAAGTTTATTGTTTGAGCTGTAATGAGATGGAAATCTAGAAAGATAAGGAACTACAAGACGATTGTCGAATCATTCTATCAGCACTAATTACGAAACAAGAGTGTGTGCATATCAAGTATGGTATTTGAATAAGTACGGAAGATAGCTTACTGATCGGTAGGTGGCGCTGCGTATGATTTGGACGGAAACAAAACAAACTTTGAAATATTTAAATTCAAAAATTGCGATTTTTTATTTTTAAATTTTAGAAATTATAATAATTAAAAACCTATAACAGAATTTATTATAATGGAGTATATTATAGATCCAGCTATATTTTATAGAAAAAAAAATAAAGAAAAATAAAGAAAAAAAAAGTTTAAAATATTTCTAAAAATTAGCAGGGATTATATCCTTCTTCATGGGAGTTTCCTTGGCGATGGTTCCTTCATTCTATATTTTGGCTATAAAATATGGCTGGATCCATAATATCTTAAATTTATTTTAATATATTATTGCCTTATTGCTTTTTTTTATAAGACTTTTCAGAATTTTTAGAATTTAAATAAAGTTTACTAGCATAAAAAAGAAGTCTAGTACGTCGGGGTATTTTTAAAATATAACATACTTTTCCTGTTATTCAGCTTTTCTTTCTCTCTTTCTCTGTCTCCTACTGTAATTCGGTTTTTTATTTAATTATATTTACATGTTTGGAATGAAACTACTTAGGTCGAATAGAATTTATTTAATTGTAATTAATGAAAAACAAATATAAGAACAATTAACCAAAGATAAACAAATTAAGTGATAATCCAGTGATAATTCTAGAAACCTAAGGGGAAAAAAGAGAGGGAAAGATGGTGGCATTATTCTTTATTCCCCAGTCATCATAGATCGGAAGAGAAAAACAAGGGTGGTTTGTGAGAACTACCCGAACTAACTTACTCATAGCAATGCCGTAGTCAATCATGATACATTAGCTCAACTTTATGATAGGGTAGGGCTTTTTTTTTCCTTCAAAACTATTTATTATAGTAATCACTATTTATAGCAATGACACGAAATTCTTTCATTACTTAATGAATAATTAAATACTGGGTTGGTTCTGATTTTCGCTATAGCGAATATTTGTTACATGAGAATTCAACGTAACTGTTTGTACTCATATACGGTACTGATGTACTATAGGTTGACCAGCCAACCTCTCCTATATGGGCCCAACATAAAAAAAAAAAAACATATATATATATATATATATATATATATATATATATATATATATAAATGCAACTCCTTGAAATTGTGTCTAATTTCCAACGAGAAGATTGGCCAAAAAAAAGTAACCCCGAACTCCTATTTTACACCAATTTATACGCAGTGAATCAAAGATGTGGATCCCAATAATATGCGGAAAAACATAAAAGAGCATTAAATCATTCATGGTAAATATTCGGTTTATTGTTGTACATAACTATGTTGTCATATATATATTATCTGCTTTCTTTTACTCAAAGTAATACAAATAATATGAATAACTTATCGAGGTTACTTACGTGGTAAACATCTATTGTTTTCGGTCACTAGATATCCAGTTGGACACTGACATTTCCCATAAATTCGAGGAATAATATACTTGCAGATGCTGTATTTATCCGCTAGATGGCACTGTCTCTCATTCAAGCAATAATCGCCTATTTTAGCAGCTAGGAAATATAACGATAACAATAATTTGTGATTGAAGTGCGTGAGAAGCTAATAATGGGACTAATTCAACTGCTTAAGTTAAAGCGCAATGAATCGTTTTACTTACGAGGTAAACATTTATCTTTCCTGAGAGGAAGGTGATAGGGTTGGCATTGGCAAAGACCATTGACACATCGACTGTGGGGGACCTTCAGAGTGCACTGGGCATCCACAGCACAGCCATAGCCTAACAGAGAAGCTATAAATGGAACGAAAGAAAATGGAGTTTTATTTCTTTTCTTTTTATATATAAGAAACAGAAGTGGTTTTAATAGTGTTTTTGTATAGCGGTGTTAATATATTCTAAGTGCACGCTTCCAAAAATGTTTATGCTAACCTTTCGTCATAATGACAAAAGCATAGTCAGAGCTCTAGATGGCATTTCGATTATCGTACATTATATGGATATTTTATTGCTTGCTTTCGAAATGACTGTAGATATATTTGGATATTTACATATGCATACACTCGATGTAGAAACAAATAAAAATTTATTCTCAAAGACGGATTTACAGGTTCGATGTTCCTAGCCATTATTTTGTTTAGGACAGTTGTTCTCTTTCACAGATATAATAAGTATACATTATTTACAGCTAAAATGCAATTAACTTTGTTGTTTAATCAACTCTTTTAACATATTTGTAATAACTTGAAATTATTGTGCGTTTAAAATTATTTAGGATTATAAATTAAAATTAATATATTAAATAGTTTATTCAATGTTTAAAAGAAAACCGATATTTGACGCTTCTCTCTCTCTCTCTCTCTCAGTGAGTCTTTCACTCTCTCTCTCTCTCTCTCTCTCTCTCTCTCGCTCTCTTTCTCTTTCTCTCAGTGAATCTTTCACTCTCTCTCTCAACTTACCTGGCAAACACCACGTATCGTTGAAATGCACGTGATACGGCTGACACCTGCATACTCGCTGGTCCCAGTCACAAAAGCTATGATGGAGATAAACGAGGCATTCGTAAGACGATCGACATGGGTCACCAAGTTTCAAGTGAGGTGGAAGGAGATCTGGAACAGAGAAACATTTGAGTCACGATGGCATCGGAGAACTTCAAAAAATACGGAGGGGGTAGGAAGAAATTGTCTCTAACATATAACAACCGTGAAAAGAAAGGGGAAAAAAAAAAGTCAAATATGCAACTAAACATCTAAACATTTATCAACGACACTGGAAATAACTCCAAACTCCATTGATGAAACCTTTTTTTTTTTTTTTTTTTTCTATATTCAAGCGAAGTTGTTCATACAAACAAAATGTAATCGCTTTCCTGGTCCGTTATTTACATGAGAGTGCACTGACCATTCAAATTGGGCTAGACTATTAATTATGAATTACTTAGTAAACAGATATAAGTGAAATTTTCTTCACTGTTGGGAATCAACAATGGAGCGTTGACGTTGGGCTATTTTTCAATTTTGACAAAAAAAAACTTGATTATATATCCATAATAGCGAGCATTTTATGTAAAAAAAAATAATAAATAACAAAACAAATCATGTGATTAAAAATATTGCATCGTGAACAATTTATCAACTTTCGTTGATAAATTGTTCAGTGTGTGTGTGTGTGTGTGTGTGTGTGTGTGTGTGTGTGTGTGTGTGTGTGTGTTTTCCACTGATAACTACGGAAGTATCTATTAGATCTTTTAAGTTGAAAGACCGTATAGCCGTCTTTGTGGTCGTTAAACAGGAAGCTTTTTTTTGGTACCACATTACAATTAGTTCTAAAGAGGGGAAAAAAACGCACTAATTATACAGTAATTACGATATCATAAATATCATCTGCGCATGTAATTATATTACGAAAAATATGACACTAAAATATATGAGCTTGTTATTACAATGAGCATCCCAACCTCAACAACCGAAAAATTTACAACAGACACCCAAAGTGCTGCTGACCACATGTGGTACCTCTGTTGTTTCGTACGGTATTATATTAGCTAAAAGCCATCATTATTATAGCGATAGTTCAATAGTTCATTACTGATCTTCAGTTTGTAATACTCTCAATAGAACGACTAGAGCAATGTCTTTTAAGACTCATCTACGTACCTTCTTTCATAGGATATTAAGACACCTCTGACAGTTTTCGAATGTTTGTTTCTTTTGTTAGTCGTATTTTCCTGTTCTCGCCCCTTAATTAAGAGAAAACCAAAAATTTTAACTTCCCTTTACAGACAACGCAGCCGAAATTCTTTATCTGCAGGAATAGCAATCCCAAAACAAAGCCCACAAATATTTTTCCAGTCTTTTTCCCATCCTTCCACATTCTTTCTTACCAATATTACACATCCTATTTATTGTTATCCCCTTAAATGGTAAACTCCCTCTTCGGGGAAGCAAGGGGAGGTGAAATATCTTTCAGTGAAAAGATAAATGGCAAATCACTGAGTTTACAGCCAACAAACGGGATTGTTTTCGAAGTTGGGTCTTAGAAAGAAGAAAGAATGATAAGAAAAAAAAAATGACAATGACGCTGATGAGGGGTTATTGAGCTGTTTGACCCGACGAAACAAATTGCTCTTTGTCCAAGTCTGACAGCTGATGTATGTGAAGCGATAAAGAGGGCGCTACGTGTAACCTACTATAACACTCCATCCTTTTCATTCTACACAATCATCTTAAGAGCATTACTTACCTTGAAGGGAGGAAGACAAAACATCCTCATTAGAATCTACGGAGGCAGCGACCTGCAATGCAAATGTCGATTCGTTAAAAAATTAATCCAATCAATAATAATTATAAAGGTTTATTTTTTTTTCACATCACAACTATGCAAAAATACTGTGGGAGATTGAGTTGTTTGTCAAATGCACTAATCTAAAATACAATGGAATGACAAAATATTAATTGAAGTTTGTTTGTACTTTGATAGTATTTGACGATTATTATTTGGATATTATCTCAAAATATAAACAGACATAAATATATCATTATTCTATGTAATAGTATATTTATAAATTATTTATATCTTTGGTTTACTTCGAATAATGTAATCGTTTCGTATTTTATGCATGTCATTTTTATTTATTTATTTCATTTTACTTTTTTTTTTGTTTGTTTGTTTGTTAAAAGGTTGTACAAAGTGCATTCAACTATGTTGATTTCACTAACCCAGTCATCAAGCTATATAAAAATAAATAAAATTTTTTTTTTTAAAAAAAGTAGAAAGTTGTGGTATTCAATTTGTAGTGCGCATCTGTAGAAATCAACAATTGAAGTGTGAAAACTCTCGCACTAATGACAATGGTAAAGCTGCAAAAAAGACACGTGATTATCAACAATAGCGTTAAAATGGTAATCATTAAAATGCAGCAAGTTACAACAATAAAAAAAGCTAAACCACGTGGTCTTTCTAAATACATCATTAAAAAAAAAGTTTTGGCGAATACGTGCATGGTGGGTAAGAATGAAACATTATTCGATTGTTAACCGCAGCCACAAACAAACACTTTAAGTGTGAGTGGTAATAAAAAAATAAAATTGTTCAAGTAGAAAAAAAAAAACATTTGGAATAGCAGAAGTCAAAAATGAGAGAGTGCGTGACATTAAACTAGAATAAATTCTGCATACGTAGGCACGCAAATAGACACTTCAGATAAGATGATATTTATGGGCAAACACGATGAGAACCGGACTTCTAAACGTAGATTTGTTGAGCTTCCTATATGCGAACAACATAAAATCGAAGTACTAAATAACATTAAAAAATGTTTTTTTTTTTTTTACAAACATCTGATTATTACGTCATTTTATGCAGTTTTATAGGTCTAATCACACGTAAGCCATTTTTGCTATGAAGTCTTCTCTATAATGAGTCAGGTTTCTTCCCATTGGTATTTGTAAGCCTTAAATTTAGCACCTTAACGTCTTCGAAGAGGGCGGGTCTTTGACCTGAGGTTAGAGTTAGAAATGTTAAAGGGAAGTAAGAACTGACTTAAAATCTGATATCTCTCAAATGAAGGCGTTTATCTTCCTTGACCCCTGCCCCTAGGGAGGAAACGCCTGCTGAGTTTGGTTTGGATTGCTGGGAACAATTGTTTTTACTGTGATTGTTTTGTAAAAGATGGAGTTGACAGAGCAAATGATTCGACTGCGGTTACAAGTTCAGTTGAAATAATAATATCCACGGAGCGTAGCCAAGATTATTTCATTTTTGACTTGATATATGATCAACTATTTCTGAAGTTTGAAAAATATGTAAAAAAAATAATAAAGAAATAAAATAATATAAATCCACATCTGTGGTGAATCTAGCCATTACTTTTAAGCAAATATTACGAAGGAGAGAGAGAGAGAGAGAGAGGATGGGTCAACTGGGGAAGCATTAGGTTTTAACGTTTTTTAAAAGTATTAGTATATATTTTTTCATCATCATCATCATCATACGTATCAAGGATTTAGGCCTAGCATGGCCTGTTCCGGCCTTAGAAGTCATCGTTGAATCGTTTAAGAGGACGTCCTGGTTTTCTTTTTCCTAATGGCTTGTACTTTAACGCTTGTTTTGGTAATCTTTCTGTTTTCATTCTTTGAACGTGTTCCATCCATCTATGTTTATATTTTTTAATTTTTTCAATTACTGGTTCTTGGTTTAATTCTTTCATAATATCTTCGTTTCTTTTGTGATCAAATAGGATATACTTTGCAGTTTTTCTCATAAACTTCTTTTCTGCTGTTGTTAATCTTTGTTTGTCTTTTTGTTTTATTGTCCAGATTTCGCTTCCACACATTAAGACCGGTAAGGCTAATGTATTGTATACTTTTAGCCTGGTTTGTTTATGAACTAGGTTTGGTTTAAATATAGAATTAATTACTCCTGTTATTTTTAAATATTTTGCAATTTTTATGTTTATATCTTTTTCATTTTCATAAGTGATCATACATCCTAGGTAGTTAAATGAATTCACCTGTTCTAAGATCTTGTTATCTAATACTATTTTAGTTCTTGCTGGATCTTGTCCTTTGAAGGCCATAGTTTTTGATTTTTCCGTTGATATTATCATACCATAATCTTTGGATATCTCATTTAGATTTAAAATAGCTTTCTGTAAGTTATCTTCAGAATTTGTAATTATTATTTGGTCGTCTGCAAAGAGGAGAGTGTTTAAGTTAACTGTAGGTGAAAGTTTAATTCCTTGATGTAAATTTTTACTCCATTTTATTATTATTTCATTTAAGTAGATATTAAAAAGAGTTGCTGAGAGGGGACATCCCTGTCGGACCCCTTGGTTTATCTCTCTTGTATATGATAGCTCGTGATTTAATCTTATTTGTATTTGATTATTTTCATATATACTTGTGACAGCTTTTAGGATATTATTTGGTATTTGTCTTTCTTTTAATATGTTAAATAATATGTTTCTTTTAACTTTGTCAAATGCTTTTTCAAAGTCAATAAATGCAATATGTGTTTCTAAATTATATTCTCTTCTTTTCTCTATTATTAATTTTAGGCAGAAGACTGGGTCTATACATGATCGTCCTTTTCTAAATCCATTTTGTACCTCTAGAATAAAGTTTTCGGAATATTTCATTAGTTTGTTATTTAAGATTCTGCTGTATATTTTGTAACATGAATTTAGTATACTGATACCTCTATAGTTTTTAGGGTCATCTCTATTACCTTTCTTAAAGATAGGGATCACAATTGCTTTTTTCCATTCTATTGGGGGGATACCAGTTGAGTAAATTTTATTTAAAAATAATAAGAGTCTTCCTTTGAATCTTGTTCCTGCGTATTTATATAGTTCTGAACCTAGCTTATCTTCTCCAGGTGATTTTCCGTTTCTTGTTTCTTTCAGGCTGATTTCTAATTCTTCTTCAGTTATTTCCTTTTCATTTTCGCTAATTGTTTGCCAGTTGTCTTTTTTAAAATATTTGTCTGTCCACAGTTCTGTGTAGTAATTTAGAAATTCTTCTAATTTCAATTCAGAGTTTAATTTTATGTTTTCTTTGGTATCTGCATTTAGGTGTTTCAAAATCTTATATACATTGGGTCTTATTTTATATAAATCATGTTCTAAATTAGAAACAAATTTATCCCATGATTCTCTATGTCTTTTTCTGACTTCTCTTTTAGCTATGGCTCTTATTCTTTTATATTCTATTTATATATTTTATATTTTTATATTTTTATATATATATTTTATATATTTTTTTTTATATTTTTATATTATATATTTTTTACAATTAATATATATTTAAATGCCACACTTATCCGATATATAATAAATCGATAGGATTTTTTGTGAAAAAAAAATTGCATTTTTTACCTTTGATTTCATAGAGGGAAATAGAATCCATCTTTCTCATCATCTTATCTTTCAGTGATCTAGCGCTTACTGATGGCGTTTAGATTAGATTAGTTTTTATTGTTATTATTATTATTAATAAAAGAGAGTTCTGGCAGACTTAAAGTGAGATTTTTTTTTTTTTAAAGTACGGGAGAGAGTCAGTAGTGTTCGTCATCTGAAATCGTTTGTATTATTTATTTATTTAATTGATAAACATTGGCCTTCAATGATGGCGATATGTCCAAGTTCAAAATAATTCCCTCTGGAAAACGCTTCTTCTTTTTATTTATTTATTTATTTTTTAATCCCCAGTGCATTTTGAGGTCTTTCAAATAGCTTCCGATTATGCGTTAATCGCTAGTGAAAATCATCGATTACGAAGATGAACCTTCAGTTTTTGATCAAATTGAAGGAAAGTAAGCAAGGTTTGATGATTTAGCTGTAAGGCCAGTATGCCATAAATGTTCACTGAGTGTGTTTTCCGGCTGGTTTGTCTGTTCAGCAGAATAAAAAAATTCTTCCAACTCCATATGAAACAAGATAATTTTCGTTCGGTTAAAAAGTCGTCCCCAATAAACGTTCCCTAGATGGGATTCGAACCGACATGTATGTTACCGAAGAGTCTGATGAATACGAAACGTGATAAATACTTTATTTGACCAAGTATGACGATACTGTTCTGTCATGTTAAGTCGTTGGACTTCCGAAGTGCTTCTCTTGGATGGATGACATTTTTCGGTAATGCGACATGCTTATGTGTTAAGTCGTCGTAATAACACCTTTAATAATCCCATTATTAAAGGTTTTATTTACGTTAAAATTAATGCCTTTTCTGTGGCCTCCCTTCAATGAATTTCTCATCATCCAAAATTAATAGAATTTCTATCCAAACTCACAAAATATTCACAATTACGAGGATTGTGCATTACATGGAAAGGTGTAATAAAAGATAATATATGGCTCCAAATAATTATGTTTTTTTTTTCTTTTCAACTATTGTCAAATATTTAGGCTAACCAAAGGGGAAAAAAAAATATTCCAGATTTCAATTTCATTTTTGTAAAAGGAAAAAAAAAAAAAAAGATACGACAGACTCGGACAAGTCTTCGCATAAAATTTTATATGCAAAGATTGACTTACTTGAACCAAAAATTCAAAAACGTCATCTAAAATGATATTTTAATAAATTTACTTTTCATTATATTATTTATTATTATTATTTCATTCATATACATTTTGTTCTCAACATGACGTCATTAAGTTCCTTGTCCAGTATGGTGTGGGCTGGGGAGGGGGGGGGAGGAAACCCATTCAAAAGGCTCTAATCCAAGTTAGTTCTGGTTTTCGGGAGGTGCGGACCACGGGGATGTTCTTTCTCCTCCCGAAGCATTAATACAGATGTTGGCTGTGTGCGGGCAGCTACAAAGGATGAAAGAAGCCGGTTCTATAATTACTCATTACCACCCCCCTTATTCGTAGAAGGGAGAGTACCACTAAACTTTCGAAATCCTCCTTTCTTGAATGTTACGCGGTGGCTTAACGTCCACTCGCTCAATAAAATCCCAACGGTCGCGACCTTCAACCTCCGTGGGTCAACCGTCACAGCGTTCGTCCATTACGATTCTTTTTTTACTGTGTTTTAATAAATAAAATGAGCATTTATAGCTTTCACCACCAGAGGTCAGGTGTCTGAATTTTTTCCCGTAGGCCATTGCGTCGATGAGGCAATATTTCGTCGCAGTTTGTTCGGCTACGGGTTGTTGTCCTCTGGGGGTTGTGGTGGTGGTGGTGGCGGTGGTGGTAGTGTCTCCTGGACGCGCACAATCGATGTTTATAGTTACGGTAGGGTAGTCGTTGATTATTTCGTCTGCCGTACGCTAACATTAGTTCGTAGCAGGGAGCCCTGTCGTAATAGCGGAACACGGACCTCCTCCTCCTCCTTTGATAAAGGCTTCACCTCCATCATGCAAAATGAGCCTTTTCAAATTCTTTGCTTGTTCCTTCTTCTTTCTTCCTACCTTTCTTTGTCGATCTTTATATGCATAAGTATATAAAGTACAATATAAAGTGTACAATACACCTCTGTAAATAATTTATGTCCTTCTGAACTTAATGGTCAGTTTGTCCCTTTATTTGGAGAAAATCCAAGCACCTTAGTTTCTTTCTACCCTTTTCTCGAGATTTCTTCTTCTTTATCTATTTTATTTTGTTGCCAGTATAATGCAGTGTTTATTTCATGTTCTCTCTGTGCATTTTGTAGGTATGTTTCATTCTTATATATTGCTATGTATGTAACAAATCTGTTTTTCTATCTGCATAAATCCTTCTACGATAAGGTTGCATATCATATGACTTTGTTCACATGTCCCAATATTCTGGACTGTGTGTAGGGGAAGCTGTTTATCGAAGCAACTAATGCCTATAAGATTAATGTAATTTAAAATGCGTGTGTTCTTATGGCCGGTTGGTCTGTTTTGAGAGATGAAAAACCCGAGTGTCCTAAAGGAAAGGTTTTGTCATCTCCATAGAAAACCGGCTAATTCATATTCGGTTGAAAGGCCCTCATAAAGGTTCTTCTCCCCCTTCTAGATGAGATTCGAACCCAGGATAAACGTAAAAATACGAAATCAAATTTAAGTCGGTTACTCAATTGCAAGCTATTATTAAAATCATAGTAATAATTTAGGATAGGATGAAGAGTAAACAATATTTTCACTATATAAAATATATATATATATATATATATCGATAATCAAGTTTAAAAAAATTCCTATTAGATATCTGTTGCTCAATTTTTTGAATATTTTAATTATCCAAATTCTCCAATTTTTATAGAAACCTTTTTTTTTCATAAAATGCAAACAAATATTCAACATCTATAAAAGAATTTTTTTTTTAGTTTTTATTTTTTTAACATGGCGCAGCTAGAGAAATGAAAACGCTACGGATTAACACGTGTAGTTCGTAGGGGGGCGTTGATGGTTACAGCGTTTCTTTTTGACCACATACCATTCCGGTGTTTCTCACCTGGTAACTTTCCTTGTCCTTCCTGAATTCTGTTTTGTTTTATTTATTATTTTTTTTTATTATTCTTTTGGCCCATTACACGTTCAGCAAATCGTAGACCATTACCAGGAGCGTAGGTCGACATGACCTTCAAAATAACTCAGAGGTCTAATCTCTCTCTCTCTCTCTCTCTCTCTTTGTATAGTTTCCTCGAGGGAAAAAAAATGTTCATTCTGTTTTATTGTCTTATATATTCTTCTGTAGGATTGCACCTACTATATCAGAACTACTCGTAGCACCACTTAAACTCAGTCTTTCTTTCTTTCATTCTTTTTTTTTTCTCAATAAAGCACTAAACAATTAAAACTAAGGGTTGAAATACATAACTTGATTTCACCTTTTTATGTTTCATGACGAATAGATTGATCTTATGTCTCACTAGATGGCGCCTCTAAAATAGCTCGATAAACGAGTATTGTTGGATTTAATGTTTTAAGTCCTATTTATGTCTCAGTTTTTTTTTCTTTTTTAATTGTAAATGATAAAAAAAGAATAGAGGGTTTCTAGTTTATCGTGAGCATCGTCTAAATGATTTCAGTAATAACGGAAGAGAAGAGACAAGTTTTTAAACTTTTGTTCTTGTATGGCAAGCCATAAAAATAATCTATTTCTGCTAGTATTGCTTTGATAATGTTTTACAGGAAATGCCCACGATAATAACTGGTTAATTAAAGCTTCTGTTAACCAAGTATATAATAGAACCAAAAAGAATTTTTTTTAAAAAAATCTATATGATATCTTTGTCGAGAGATAGACACAGAAGGAAGACCATACAATCGAATTCAGTTTTCAATAAGAAATAAATATCAACATTTTTTTAACTACTTGCAAATGTTTCTCAGATGAAAGTGATGGGATTTTTGACACTGCTCTCTACCAACATAAGTTACAACTAAGCGTATAAATGAACAGAGATCGACTTAAAATTAATACTAAAACTGTAGACATATATGAATAAGAGATTTTAAGCGTATATTCATATTCATTATTTAACTTTATATACGCTGCTCTGTCAAAAGTGTTAGGACACTTTTTTTTTCTCCATCTTCTAGAATAGACTTCGACTTTTTTTTTAATAATTTTCATTTTTTGAAACATCCTTTTGATTAATGCTTTTTCCCCTCTTCTAAAGTAAACTCGACCTTCTTTAAATCTCATGTCATTTTCCTTTAGGTATCAGGTACGGCTACATTACCGAAACCACTTAGCCTTCTGACAATAATAGCGTGATTCTTGTCACGTCGTCTAGAGAGCGCTACTAGTCATGCTCTAATTCCTGTAATGTCATTCAAGAACGTTATGGTAAAAAAACAAATTTAAGGCTACAATTTTAATTTAAAATTTATATTAAATATAGAATAAAAATAAAATTATATACTAAAAAATACTTAAAACAAATACTTTATATAAATTAAAAATTTTAAATTACATATTAAAATTTGCAGATAAACCTTTAATTTATTAATATAACTAATATTAATAGGACGAAAAAAATTTAATAATAATATATCCTTATATATATTCTTATATATATATCCTTATATATATATAAGAATATATATAAGGATATATATATAAGGATATATATATATCCTTATATATATATTCTTATGAGGACTATGATATATATATAAGGACTATATATATATATATATATCCTTATAAGGACTATATATCCTTATGAGGACTATAATATATAATATAATATATATAATATATATCCTTATATATATATAAGGATATATATATATCCTTATATATATATTCTTATGAGGACTATGATATATATATAAGGACTATATATATATATATATATCCTTATAAGGACTATATATCCTTATGAGGACTATAATATATAATATAATATATATAATATATAATATATATCCTTATATATATTCTTATGAGGACTATAATATATATATAAGGACTATATATATATATATATATATATATCCTTATAAGGACTATATATCCTTATGAGGACTATAATATATAATATAATATATAATATATATATATATATAATATATAATATATAATATATAATATATATATATAATATATATATATAGCCAGAGAATTCACTGTGAGATGCGGTGATTAATACCGTTGGAGGGTAATGGATGGCAATGCTGTAGCCAATGAAGTTCTAACTGAGGCTCAGCTATTGCTGTTACCGTCCTGCCATGATCAGAGCTTTAATAGCTCAATAACACCTTATCCCTACACTGTCCTCTACAGATTACGGGGAAGATGAAAAGCATTCTTGCTTCGCCCCTTTAAGCCAGTCCTTATAAGGACTATAAGGAATAATAATATATTACATACATTACATTACCTGTATAATAATAATGTATATTACATATAATAATATAATAATAATATATAACATATATAATAATAATATATATTTCATATTACATAAATATGAAATAAAAATTTAATAATAATATATATTATATATATCATATTACATGTTACAGGAACTTAATTAAAATTAAAATTAACTAATAAAATCAAGCTTCCGGTCAATATTTCAACTAATTATAATCACAAACTTCTCCATATTGGAACCCAACCTGTTGGTTTGGATGAGGACAAACATTGCTTTCATGTAGACAGTCTTCTACTGGACTTGAAAACATTTTAGTTTTTGCTTTGCTGAGATGATGCAAACACAAGCGTATTACTAGTTTATCACAATTGTTTAGTCTTACTATCTCTAGGAGTCTGTAGAATTTTTCAATTAGCACGCATTTTTTCAGCAATAACTTCTACTTTATTTACTACAATCTTCTCAACTATTTTCTATATAAAGAAGCTCCACATGTATAGTCCAGATGCGTTGTTAAAAATATCTCAGGTGTTCTTTCATATAAGTATTAGTTTTAGTGTTAAACAGTGCTTTAAATGTGATAAGTTCTATGACGATGAAGAAGAGTCGGTTATGAAATTAGCAATGTCACCACACTTTGAGAAGCGTTTTATGGAAAAAGCCTGAATGTAGTATCTGTTCATAGCCGCTAAATAGGAGATGACACAGATATTGGGAAGGGTGATATACCAGGAAATTTTAGAGAATTAAGGAATTCTGAAATTATAACTTCCGTCATAAAACAGAATGCTTCGGAATTGTCCAGAAGATTCTCGAATAGGCAGGGACGTTCACTAAACGAATGAAACACCGCTGAGTGTCTGTTTCATTAATGTCTGCATGTTTCGTAGATAGTAGGGTTATGAAAACCCTTTGTAAATCCCCCCCCTCCAAAACATAAACTGGATTCGTGTTAAAATATTTCTGGTGATTAGTCAGGCTCACACCATTAACAAAGATTCATTGTATTTAGGATTATTTGCACTTAATGGACAATGACCCCTTAAGATTCCGAGAAATGACCTCTGGTGGAAATGATTTCCGTACTTTCCAATTTCCATCTGTGTTGCTTTATTGTTATTTAAGCACAAATTCGAAGATTTGTGAGACGTTTTACTCGCTGCCAGTGCGGTAGATTAGAAGCGAGCTAGCTCATTAACGAGAACGACCCTCTCGCGTGCGGGCCTTAATTTCATTTCCACGTTGGCCCCCAACTCCTAAATCACAAGGATATGATCGGTCGTCAAAAGGTAGCTCACCTGGGCATAAATTGCTGTGATGAAGGAGGTGTAGATCACGTCTTCATTATCGTGAACTTGATTCTCTCTTTTCTTCAGCAGTGTTGGGCAAAAGAGGCAGCTAAGAAACTCGTGACGAACACTGCTAATAGGTGTAATGCCTTTAAGTACGCTTAGGTAGACCTGCTTATTACACTGATTCATCCTTTCTTGTTACGCCATCTGTCAGACACTTCATACGTCTCGCACTTCATGACAACCATTCAGCTTCCTCTCTGAACATTAAAAAAAAAAATGAAAAAAATTCTCAATGCACATAAATCACATACTCTCTAGAGGATGCTATTCAGTCATATCGTGAGTTTTGGGAATGAGATTAACTGCAGATTAAGAGTGGAATGGAATTTGAAAAAATAAAGAAAGAGAGAGAGAGAGAGAGAGAGAGAGAGAGGACTGAACTAAGATTCTGGATGCTGTACAAGTGTTGGCTTGGATGAGATTCGTTTTCTAATATGATCTTCGATCTCCGCCAGTTCGATGATGTTCGAAAATCTTTCCTCCCCTTCCCTTTTCTTCCCCCCCCCCCCTTAGTAAGCATTGTTTTCCAAACTATTGGTTCTGGAAAAATAAATTTTCTTTACTCACTTTCCAAGAAAAATATTTTAGCTAAACTTTTTTTTTCTTTTAAAAACTATAGCGTCGGTGAATGTTACTCCAGCAACGAAATAAATAAATAAAACATTTATTCGCGATATTATGCTACTGGTAGTAGAAACCGTGACCTCCTACCTGGCAGACGCAAAAGGTGAATTTATTGCTACCATGAAAACAAGGAAGTGTATCCTTCTTGTCAAAATCGTTTAGTCAAATAAACAGTTTTATAGAAAGAGTTCACAGAGTCTGAGCGCATGCATTGCTCTGAAATATCCCACTTCTTTCCTACCACCACAAACACACCAAATCTATAAGAAATTTAGATTCCCTGAAAATTCGGAAGTACTAACAACCATCTTACCACTTAGCTACGGGATGGACTACTTTTTTTTTTGTTTGTTTTGTTTTTGTTTAGACAGAGTACCCTAAGCATTGAGTCACATCTTACGAAGGTTTGTGATTCACCATGCCAAACGTAGGAATAGTATTCTAAAGTTAGACAAATTTGGGGGGGAGGGATGAATACAATATCAGTTGTAAAGGTCGGAAATAGAATGGAACAGATGCGAAAGGACACGAAAGTTTTTAGATGATGAGGAAGCTATGGATTGATGCATTTATAGTAGGATGTTCAAAGGTCGTGTTCGGATTGTGTTTGATTTTAATACTCATAAATCTGGGTGTTATCAAAAATAGGAAAGAATGTGAAGTAAGATTTTTTTTTCCTTCAAAAAATAAATAAATAAGATAAATAAATAATTAAGCATGCCTCTAGTTCACAGCGTAATTAGGTGTTTTGAAAATGTGGAATGAATATATTAACTTCGTCTAACCTTCTCATGACTTGAGTATCCACAATGACATATTAGTTTAATTTTCGAAGCTATATTAAAAGGTGTTTTTTTTTTAACAGCATTTTATAAGACGATTTTAAACATGACAAAACAATAAAAATAAAAATTTGTTTAAAATAATTTCAAAATAGAAAATAATAGCAACGAAAAATTATTTTATTTTTTAAAATAATTCTTAACAAGTTCCCCCCCCCCCCACGTCTGGTTTTAGTTGGACTCGTCCACATTACACAATACTACAAAAAAAAAAAAACATTTAGTAGAAAAATAGAAACTTAATATTTACGTATTATGATGTCATTACTTCATGCGCGCGTGATTCAACACGAGAGCTTCCTGAAATTGATGGAGAGTAGATTGATTGCAACCACGTGGAACAGGTTGCGCATGTCTGTTTGCCACCTTCTCTTATGACGATTTCTATAACATGCACTTAGGGAAGGCGCGAGAAAGGTTAGGAAAGACAATTTGTAAAGCTATCAGTTGCGCTTCCTGGTTATAGGGTGAAAGAACTGATAACTATGCCGAACTTAAGTAACAGTTTCTTGTGTCACCGTGGGATTGTTTGAACAGAAGTAATTATTCTGCACACGTTTCGTCGTTGGTAAATCGTTCGGTTAGCTGACATGATTACAAGTGAGTAGATTTGCCTCACTGAGGAGGCCTCTCAGGGTGGGAAAATGAATTATTCAAATAGAATTTATGCTAATCGTACAATCAGTTAGGACCTCCTTTGATGAAGTTCTTTACAACCATTAAAAGAATTCAAAATATCGCCATTTATCAAGTGTTTTCTGTGCGATCTACGGTTACAATAAAAGCACATTCCCGAGCTTCGGTTCTAGTTCAATTGCTTCACGTAAGTAGATTGACCCGATGGAGAATTTAGGTGGTAGACATTCCCATTCCGGAAGTAATATAACCTCTCCACCCTTTTTTATCTTCTTTTTACCCTCACTAACCCTCCATATATCGCTTTTGTCGGTTTTATGGGAGATAAAACTTAAGTTGACCAGAAGACTAACACTCCTCACGGCTTTCTGAATTTTTTTTTTTTTTTTTTACTCATCTCTCTCTCTCTCTCTCTCTCTCTCGTTTATCTGAATTTTGGTTATCGGATATGACGTCATATGCGTTGAACAAAATAAAGTTTGAAAATGTATGATCATTCTTTGTTTGATCAACAGATGGCGCTAGAGATTTTTCATTATCACGTGCTGTGTTTCAGTATTATAGAACGACAACAAAATTAATCTAACTTTTCATAAACCTTCGTTAATAACAAAATACGTCACAATGGAGGAATCAAAGGATTTCTGTTCAGTTTCCTCAGGCTGTAGATTTCATTATTTCTTCTTTTTTTTTTATCCTTTATTTTGTTTTTCTTTTTTTATTCGTTTGTTTGCATTCTCATAATTCTAACTGTATAAACTATTATTAATAATTTCATTTAATTTTTTCTTTTTTTTTATTTTGAGAACGAACTTTATCAATAAAATTATCAGAGGATAGAAAAATGACTTTTGTTGTTAAAATATGATTTTTCCCCTTTAGATTCAGACTACAATTGACACCTGATATTATTTTATAGATATTGGGGACACCATTGAAGTTATTAATACAGTATGGCGCAAAAAAAAAAAAATAATAATAAATAAATAAAAAATAAATAAAAAATAAATTTAAAAATACTGAATAACTACAACAATGTCACGGAGTAAACGGGTGTCAAAGTTCATTAGTGTTTTTTTGTTGTTGTTTTTTTTGTCAATAAATTTTAATAATGTCTTTCTAAGTCCATTTCTGTAGAAATACACAGCCTGATCACTTCCTTTATAATAAAACTGAATGAGATGCTATTAAAAAATTATATATTTTTTTTATTACCCTACTTTCCTTCGGGGGAGAACGTTGATGAGATTCCTCCCTGGGGTTTTGTGCGGTCATTATAACCTTAATACCATGTTCTACGTGTTCGCAAAATAATTCGAATCAAGTATCTAATTGTTAAGGCTTGAAGAGCTATTTCGAGCAATGAATCAAAATGTCACAGACCTTCTGATTAGTTCCTGCAGGGATGTTGTCGCCCTTTCGAACTCCCATTTCATTCACTTAACGTGCAAACCACTTCAACATTTAAGGGTGGACGTGAGAGGGGGGGGGGGATTTAATCTCTGGCGACAGACAAGAGCCTCAATTTCGTTCTTTTTACGCCCCTTTATCCGGCAAAAATACGAAAAGCCAATATCTGTTGCTGTCAACAGAGAAAATAGACTACACTTCCAATAAGGACGCTTACTTCAACAGATTGAACGTGACACCGCGTTTTGTAGGAAGCAGGATTCGTTCGCTGCATTCCAAGTGTGACGGAAGAGCTGTTATCGAAAACTGAAAAGGTCCATCGGTCTCTAATTTTCGATAGTTAGGGAGACGAAATGGTAGGTACGAAACGCCGACCGCAATGAGAGGTTCAACAGTCAAAATCGGGTGATTTTCAATAAATGGGACCCCACTAAGGGAACAACAGTGTGTGTGTGGTAAAATCTCTGTGATTACAGTGTAGCCGTAGTCACGCGAATCTATTAGTTGCGGTAATTTGGTATGAGGAGGCTTCTTCCGTTTTCACGAGTCTATATGGAACTCATGAGATGTCGGAGGGAGTGACGTCTACTAGAACTAAACGACTGCTGTCGCGTGAGGTCGAACCTCCTCCTCCTCCTCTCTTTCCCTGTAGCGGTTGGAAGATTTCGCTCCGAAGCCTCGTAATAAGTAGTTTACAGTAATCGGTGTTGTGTCCATTAGAAGAAGGCTCTAAGCGAGTGCTGACAATTGCTTATAAGTTTTGCGTGAGTTAAGAAAGTATTCCGCCTTCCCCACCTCCCCTTCCGGACAATGATGTGTGAGAAAAATAGAAAACGTTCCGAATCCTGGATAATAATAGCCGTTTGTGTGTGTGTGTGTGTGTGTGTGTGTGTGTGTGTGTGTGTGTGTGTGTGTGTGTGTGTGTGTGTGTGTGTGTGTCGTCGATAGCATCGACACCCTTTGGTCGGAAAGACCTGGGTTCGATTCCCGTCCATGACGTGAGGAACCTTTATCTGTCCCTTTCGACGAAAGGTGAGGTAGTCGGTCTCATACGAGGGTTTTTTCACCCCGAAACTCGGGTTTTTCGTTCCCCAGAACAGGCAAACCTGCCCGTGAACACACATCTACAGACATAGGACACACCGGAAAGCATTGGGGTTAACCACCTTATCCCCGATGCGGTTGCAAGAATAAGAAACCTAGACACCCTAAAAAGGTAGAAGAGGAGGATTAAGAAAGAAAATATTCCGAGAGCCAATTTATAAGAATTTTTTTTCGTTGAAGATGAATTAACAAGCATATTAGGCCATTCCTAAGGATCAGGGTTTTCATCATCGCGAAACTTGCAAAGTGGGCTGAGAACAGACAATTAAACTGACAAAATACACTCTCCTTTTAGCTTTAATAGCATTGATATAATCTAAAATAGCCAAACCTTGACAGTTACACGACCCAATTGGTATGAAGTCCAGAATATTCATGTTGTTAACTATATCTATAGTATAAGTGCAAGCCGAAGCCAAATATTCCTAGTAATGTATTGGGGTGGCCATAAAATAACTTTCCCTGTTTGGAGGCATCTGTAGCAAAACCAATGAACGGAATGAGACCAAATTTTATATTGAGACTTTTGAAGGCATGGGGAGATGATTTCCGCGAAAAAAGATTTAATACCAAAAGTCGCTTATAAGGGAAAATTTTGACGCTGGCGGAGCCGAAAACAAGCGCATAATTACTTTAAAGGCAGATAAAATGGAATAAGGCAAGGTAGGACGCACATTGAGCACAATTCGTCAGTCATTCGAATAACTGCCTGAACGTTCCCAATCCCTTTTTAAGTGGAATTGGTGGCGCTGCTGTCACGTTCGCACAGCAAAATTTGCGTACTCCTTTTTACCTGCGTTCACTGCAAAGATTTGACTGCTTTCGGCTCCGCCAGCGCCAACATTTCCCCTATCAGCGTTAATGTTTATGTACTTTAATGTGTGTACAGTCCTTATAAGGACTATAAGAGCGTATTGGTATGAAACCATTTGCTTCATTTCCTTTAGTAAGAATTGATTTTAGGTTGGCTTTAAATCTTGTGCAAATATCATGTGAGGAGTATTTTCTTGAGCTTACTTAATTCCTGAACCAGTAATAGCAGCTGAGACAACTACCAATATGCTTTTTAAATCTTTTAGAAAATATTCTTCATATCATATTTGCACAAGATTTAAAGTAAGTTCTTTCCAAATGAGGAAATGAAGCAAAGGATTTCATATACACACTTTGCAGTGCGTCGCCCTTCATTGACAGTTAAGTGTCTCTTGTGATCATTTTAATGGAAGATACGTTGAAAGAACACCCAGGTAAATGTGTACATACTTTCTTTCTCTCTCTCTCTCTCTCTCTTTTTTTTTTTTTAATTGAAATCCATGAAATCTCGCTCGGAAAAAAGCTATAGTTTTGAAAGTGTCTAGAATTTATTTAAAAATATAATGTCCATCAAAATGGCCTCCTTATCTTAGGTAACACTGTCTATTTATAATGATAATTACATTATTCAGCCGTGACTATATTCCCAATGTATGTACACTGGTCAAAAAAAAAAAAAAAAAAAAGCATTATCTGCAACAACTAAATTCTCTATATTTATTTGTTTTCCTTTTAGTGCTTTTCAAGCGCTACTTCAGATGACATTTGCTATGATATTTATCAAATAAATTCTCGTTCATTTGTATTGCTCGCATTTTGATAAGTCGTTATCCCGAATTATAACTTCAACTCTGAAGCCAGGTAATCATCTTTAATAAACGCGAAGCGTCAATATCTAAAGCTGCTAGTCAAACATTGTTATCATGAAAGCAATAATTATAATTTCTGTGTAGCTTGAGTTTTCGTTTGTGTTTTTAATTACAGTCTTCTTCTTTTTTTATAAACAGAGACTTTAAAATTCCTTCAGATGGCGTGTTCACTGTAGTGAGCAACAATATGATGTTTAACAATGCAAAACACGGAAATTGAAGACAAAATCAACAACCAGTGGATAGAAAACAACTAATACAGTAATACAGAAACTTAATGCTATTTGAGAGGGCACTAAACAAACAAAATGACGTCATAAGATGAGGATATCAAAAATGCTTGAATATTAACTTTTGTCGTCTTTAATATCGTAATATTTTTCCTATCCTTTCTTTGTTTTTAATTGTTATAGAGGGTGTTTAATATTACAAAACCGCAAATATAGCTACGGAATGCAATTTAGTAAAATATAATCGGTTGTGGGCGCCTTTTACATTTTTCTCTCTCTAATTACTTCCTTTTTATGGAATTTTTTTTCACTTCCATCTTCCTGTAAATAAAGTTTGCATTTAAAATTTCCGGTTCCTTAGACGACATGGGATTTAAAGTAGTGTTAATCTTCAAGGAAGTATATATATATATATAAGTCGTTAGTTTTTTTAACTCTTACCCTTAATCTCTCCTCCTGTTTTTCCTCATTATAAACAAATAAAAAACATCTTAACTGTGGTACTTAACTGAATGCATCGTATGAAATAAATGCTTTTTTTTTTGTTGTTTAAATAAGAAAAAAAAAATTCATTTATTGTATTTTAAAAGAAACAATAACAAAGCCCAGAAATATCCTCATTTAAAGAATAAGAGTAAAACGATATCGACACTATCGCAAAGAGATCATCTATTAACAATCACATCAATTCCGTATTAAAAAAAAAAAAAAAAAAGGTTGGCGTCTGCGTCACCTTTGACACGATATTAATCATTGCCGACTCTCTTTTCTCCCGACTTCCGTAGTTAGGAGGAAGACGCCGCATGGTACCTTGAAACAGACGCTACAGGCAGATAACCTCTTCTAGCACGAACAGTTGTTATCCTGCTGTCGTCAGCGCGCGCCCGATGGTCGTAGACTCCGACGATTTCTGAATGTAATTAAATTAGACACGGAACACCCTCGTTGTATGAATTTGATGCCGTTGGTCGTCTTGATGAAACGCGTCGTCCCTTCAACGGTGGGACACTGAAGATAATAAAGACACTTAAACAGGGCGAAAGACTTGTAAGAGGTGGACAAGGATTCGGGAAGGGGTGATGGAGTAGTTTAATGTTTAAGCAATGGGACTTGTTGTGTAAGAAAAAGATTTGGAATGCTCTAAGATGTTGTTTTGTTTCAGTTTCCTTGCTTTGTGGGAGGGGAACCACCGTTCCATCTGCCGTATGAAATGCCGTAAGAAATTTATTTGAACTGACAAATAAATGTAACTGACAGGAATAATCACGAAAGTGAAAATTCTTTTTCTCAGTTTAGTAAGGAGAAGAAAAAAAAATAAAAAGAAAAAAGATTTAAATAACCTAACGAATCACCTTGGCAAATAGACCGCTAAAATTATCAAAATTTTGTAACTAACGAGAAATATTTTTAGCTAGAATAAGTATACCTTTTATATGAATTCATGAAGTCAGTTTGCTTCGTCTCTTGATTTCTGTTGGAGTCCTTAAAGTCAGAGTAAAAAATCTACTTTTCTTAAAACTTTTCTTTTTTAGAAAAACGGCACACATTAAAATATAATACAATTAATTTAATAAATTAATTTTTATTCTATTTTACTGTGTGCGGTTTGCGAATTCCCTGTCTCGCGGTGTGTCCTATGTCTGTAACTGCGTGTGTTCGCGGGGCCGATTTGCCTGCTTGCGGGAGGAAAAACCCCAGATAAACTGGGGAGAAGAACCTTGGAGTCCACGCCCAAGACCGGCTAACTTAGCTATGGCCGAGGAAGATCTTTAAGCTCCTCATGTCGTGGACGGGAATTGAACCCAGGACACTCTTTCCCCAGGCATATGGTTGCGAAGCGCACAGCCACTATTCTAACCGCGAGGATGTATAATAATAATAATAATAATAATAATAATAATAATATTATTATTATTATTATTATTATTATTATTATTATTATTATTATTAAAATATTTAAAACAGGACAGATACCAAGTATGCTAAAGACCGCCATAATCACACCCATATACAAATATGAAAAAAGAAATTTAATCAGCAACTACAGACCCATAGCAACATTACCAATTATCAATCAAATTACGGAGCGGATCATACTGAAGAAACTCACAGCATACACTGAAATCTTTCATATTATCCCCAAAACACAATACGTTTTCAGAAAAATAAGGGAGCAACATATCTCTTGGAAGACTTTACAGACGTAATTAATACCGCCTTAGACAAAAACAAAATAGCCATGGTAGTCTTTATAGATCTAACCAAAGCATTCGATACACTTGTTACACATTCGATACACATCAAACCTTGTTAGAAAAGATGAGGCATGTCGGAATAGGCGGGCCTCTTCACAGGTGGTTTACAAACTACCTCCAAAATAGAAAGCATATCACACGTATCGGGTCAAACCGAAGCAGAGAGCTACCAGTAACCTGTGGCGTGCCACAGGGAGCTGTACTCTCCCCAACTGTATTCAACATTTACACGCACGATATTAATCAGCTACCACTCAAAGGTAAGGTATTCCAATACGAAGACGATACAGCAATAATATCCATCCATAATAACGCAAGCATAGCCCAAACAAATATGCAAGATGACATAAATCTAATCACAGACTGGCTCACTAAAAACTCCATACACCTAAACTCAGATAAGACAAAATTAATGATATTCAGAAATCCACTGACTCGACCAGTTGATAACAAATATATAACCATCCAACATCCACTTTCCAACACAAAAAACACACAGAACAGCAAAACCACTGCAATCACTCAGGTTGAAACAATACGATACCTTGGAATTTACTTCGATGCAGATATGAACGGGAATAGCCACATAAACCATCTACACAACAAACTCCGAACAATAAGTGGCAAACTCTACAGGTTAAAAGACATAGTTGCCATACGTCTAAAAACACTAATATACAAAGCACTATGCCAAAATATACTAAGATACGCTATAACAACGTAAGCTTTCTGTGCATCCTACAAATTAAATAGATTAATGTCGCTACAGTACAAAATGATAAAACTGATCTTTTGGGAACAAAGAGAAAATCACGACCTTATAAACATTGCAATGGCAGAACACAAAATACTGACAGCAAAACATTTATGTCACTATGCAGCTTTGCTAAAATATTATTTCGATGCCGACTACAGGACAGTCAGAAATACATACCGTATAACAAGACCTCAGACAACTAATTATATCACATATAAATACAATAATCACTAAAAGGCCACACGAAACTTCAACATCCCAGACATGATAAACAAATTACCTTTTGAATACAGAAACCTTACAAACTACAATAGCCTGAAAAGAGCTCTAAGGACATACTATGAACAAGAAACACGCACTCAAAATACCATACAAACTTAATGAAACACAATATATTCGTTTCAGGCTTCCAGTTCAGCGACGCATCAATCCATTCCAAGTTATTGTGTGTGTGTGTGTGTGTGTGTGTGTGTGTGTGTGTGTGTGTGTGTGTGTGTGTGTGTGTGTGTGTGTGTGTGTGTGTGTGTGTGTGTGTGTGTGTGTGTGTGTGTGTGTGTGTGTGTGTGTGTGTGTGTGTGTGTGTGTGTGTGTGTGTGTGTGTGTGTGTGTGTGTGTGTGTGTGTGCGAATTTCTCAATCATAGATTTCGTAGCTTCCCAACACAGCAAAAAAAAAAAAAAAAAATACATAATAACCAACTGATGTCATCCTCAGATAAGCTTACATATAAGCTTCGAGGATGAAAGCAGAGAAATTAGTTCTCGTCCAAGATGTATCATATGTAACCACGTGCATGTAATGTACGTATCACATGTAAACCAAAGTATTTAATGTATGTAAAGTAATGTATCATATGAAATCAAATGTATGTAATATATGTAATAACTCTAACAAAAGTATGCAATATAGAGTGATTATATCCATTGATATTGTATATATAAAATTGCAAAGAAACATCATTATGAATATTATAATAACATATGTTGTAAACAGTTATTGTTATTATTATTATTTTTAAAAAAATAACTTTAAGTACGAGAAAGTATTTGTTATGCATAATTGTCTTCATATAATGTATGTAATTTATCTGAGAAATAATAAAATATTTATTATAAAATTATTATTATATTATTAAAAAAAATATTATTGTTATTATTATTTAATTACACAATATTAGAAACACAATATATTCGTTCAGACTTCCAGTTCAGCAACGCATCAAGAGTGCGCGCGAATTTCTCAATCAACGGCTGCAGTGGAAATCAAGCCAATTAAACATATTTGAACATATTTAATTATGTTCAAATACACATTAAACATATAAAATTGATTTCATAGCTTCCCAACACAGCAAACAAACCAATAAATAATAACTGGTGTCATCCTCAGATCAGCTCACAAATAAGCTTCGAGGATGAAAGCTGAAAAAATACATCTCATCTCATCGAAGATTAAAAAAAAAAAAATAAATAAATAAAAAAATAAATAAATAAATAAATAAGTGTATCATATGTAATCAAATGCATGTAATGTACGTATCACATGTAAACAAATGTATGTAATGTATGTATCATATGTTCTAAATTATTATAATTATTATTGCGAAACAAAAATTATTATTATTATTATTATCAGAATACACGAATGTATCAAATGTAAAGAAATGTATGTAATGTTGTATCATATGTAAGCAAATGTATGTAATGTTGTATCATAGGTAATCAAAACTATGTAATGTATGTATCATATGTAATAAATTATTATTATTATTGGAACTTAGTCACTTTGTTGTTTTTGGCTGCAAGGCAACCTCGTATTCTTTGGCTGATTTGGAAGAAGAAGATTCTTAAAGTTCACTGCCAAATTTTGCTCAGGTTGAAACCGTCTACTTAGGTTGCAGTTATTAGAATTTTGGTGTATTTTGGTTTGTTATTTTCGGAAAAAGTGCTTGAGATTTAAAACAGGATCCAACACGTACTCTAAAATTCTAAAAACTGCCAATGGAAAAAATGGCCATATCCTGAAGAAGATTGGGCCATTAGTTTTAAGAAATGTTTGACCCAATCGGCAGATACTCACGAGGTGACGTGGGAGTATAAGAACACCTGCGCATGTCTCTTTCGGCTTCTAGCACGTGATTTATTTCATTATCTCTTAGTTGAGAGCATAATGTATAATTTGGTGCCTTGATAATGTCAGCCTAATTCTTTAGCGAAACGTCGACCGGTAAAGTACGATTTGTTTTTTTGTAGCTTCATCCCGAACGTTTCTTCAAAATCTACCGTTTATTGTGTTAAATTCATTGAACTGTACTTTCTAAAAAAAATTTGTTTCACCTAAAAAAAAAAAGTACTAAGTTAATAAAACAAATCTAGAGAATTCAGGCCCTTAATCCATTTCGTTGTTCTTTTTTATGTGATTCCACCATGGGAAAGCTTGTAAATCCATTGTACATTAGTACCACTGGTGGGCTAGTTTCATTATCTAAGAATACCCCACTGGTACGAAAACACCCCGCCAAATACGAAACTCTTTCAAGTCTTCCCAGGTCTCCAATTAGCACGTCTGAAATTTAGACGTTGAAAATCATCTCCTGTCTAAAGACATTCAGAAATATCGATGCCCACGTCGGGGTTCGAACTCATAATCGATTGAGAGCAGAACTGCCATCTATCGGCCAACCAGGTCAGCATATATTACGATTCTCAAATCCTGAATATTCGCTTACCCAATATGAAAACGATACAATATTTACATATAGGAAAATAGAATTACTGCTTTTAGTTCTGTCACTTAGTACTCCAATTAATTTAACAAATGATCAATTTTTTCGCCTAAGAAAATAGTATATGCTCCATCCGGATAATGTTTTTGCTATTTCTAAAGACTTTTTATAGAAGCATTCTTTGTTACTTCGATTTAAAAAAAAAATCCAGTTTTTTTTCTCCTTCCTATCCTTCCATTTTATTGCACACACACCGTGACAAACAATGCTGCTGCTAGGACACGTGCCTTATCCGAAGTTGAAAGACTTGTTACCCAGAGGGAGTCCGTGTCACAAACCACGATATCTATGAGACAGGTGTGGGGACTTACAACCTTTGAATTGTCGTGCGGTGCGGGGAGGCAAAAGAAAAAAAAATCTACTGGCGACGACTTTTTTCATCAGCAGACCGTATCGATGGGAGCTACTGAGTGTCGCTGTATCCTGCTCGTATGCACCAGCCTCGTTTATCGAGTGGATGTCATCTCCTCTCTCTCTCTCTCTCTCTCTCTCTCGTTCTTTAACCAATAGGATGTCGGTTCGAATCCCACCTTGTGTATGATGTTTGTGAAGTGTTTTTATGTGTTAGATGATTTTATCTACCGGTGTGACAACTCACCCTTCTTGTTGAATTCCTGAAGGGGATTGAAAATATTCACTTGCTGGAGCAAGGTTCTTCCTCAGACACCACGCCAATAATATTTATAATGCTATAATTATATAGATGGTATTCTCATTACAAAAAAAAAAAAAAAAAAAAAAAAAAAAAAAACATATAATTCATATACCCAGAATTTTGTATTTTTTTAATTCTATTCCCACCCAGGAAAACTAAAATAGCTTCTTTATCTAATTTTGTCTTTATTCACTAGCTGTTCCTTTTTATTATTGTTTTTAACATAAAACTTCTTTTTTCGTTAATTTTATCTTCTGTTCTGTTTTCCCCCTATTTGTACTATTTATTTTATTTTAAGTTTTAATTTACATTTATTACTGTTATTTTTTATTTTATTTTTAATTTATTTTATTTTTTTAATTTATTTTATTTTTAATTTACTTTATTTAATTATTTTTACATTCACTTGCAAAATGCTCAATAATCTGCTGCCGTGCTAAAATTCGTCCTGTCATCTGAATTTTGGTTCAAATTGAATCATTCTTAATGTAAAAAAATGTCAAAACGATTTGAAATATGAATAAAGTATATGTTAAAATAACAAAAATTATAAATAAATAAAAAAAAAGAAACTGTCTACAACACGAGCAAAAAACGTTCTAGTTTTAATTGGTGCAAAAATGAATGACGTCACTATACAAGAATGCGTATAGTTTATGAATTTAATGAGTGTTTCCGATCGTTTATGTATTATAATTTGTGAAGCCTATTGGATCTTTATTTAAGTAATTTATGGGTGCACCTTATTGACAACTCGTATAGCAAAGTATATAAGTTCTCTACGCTATAACCTCAGTATTATCCAGGTCTACCTACTCACTGATGAGACCTCAAAAAAGGTCGAAACCGGTCTGGGTAGTGACCTTCCGCTATAATGTATAACATTAAACATCTCCTAGGAGATGTGTTTTACATTATAGGAAATACTAACAATAGTGATCAGAACTTTACCCACCTTTGCTACGAGTTGCCTTAGTGTTAACTACGTGCTTTAGCTTACGCTACAATTCGCCGAAACTTTTATAATTTACTCTATTCGGCATGAAACTCTTTGATTCCTATCTTTGAGTTTCTTATTCGGCTTTGAAATAATGTGGGATTTAATATCCCCTTAATTTAAATATACTTTGTAGTTTCGTTTATTTAAATGAACTTACATATCTGTTATTAATGGCCTATTCATTTGTAATAGATTGGATTCGGATGTTGATATCAACTAATAAAACTTTTATTAGTTGATATCATGTGTATAAATAATTTTTTATCTTTCATTAAAAAATTAATAACAATTAAAAAATAAAAATGAAATTTCTAAAAAAAATTCGAATTATTTTTAATGAACTAAAATATAATTCTATATTTTAATATATTGCAAAATATTTATTATATACATTAATTATTAAATATTTCGGTAGGAGAATGAAATCAGAGTGAAAAATAAAATAAAATATAGCATCATTCTAAAACAATCTTCATATGAGTACCTTGTAATTAGAAAAGGCTTCTCTTTAATGCTGTCAATAACTTTAATTCATTTTAAATACGTTAATAATAAATACATCATGTTTTTTTAATTACTTTTAAATATACCAACTGCATATTGAACTTACCCATGTTGACAAGATTAGGATTGTCCAGCAAGGAACTGTGTTCAAGATAGTTATGCCCCTAAAAATAAAAAAAAATGAAAAAAATTACGTAAATAATTCATCGTGGTAAGTAATATAAAATCACGTGAATAAAATTAGCATAAAAATAAATATAATCCGAATGCGCTGATGAGGAGGTCATAAAAGGATCTACTCAGCTCTTTTCTATGCATTAGGCTTTTTCTTGTTTTAAAAACAAACTGACTAAATAAATAAAATCTCCAATAAGATGGAAAGGCTCCATGGTCATTCCCCTTATATCTACCTGTTCTAGCTCCCGGTTGAATATATTCACGTGAAAACACACAGAGGTCATCTTGCATCCTGTCTTGCCGAAGTTCATCTTAAAATTCATGCTTAAAATAAAGAAATAATAAAATTAAAAAAAAAACAACAACTCGTTCTTAGTTTCCATGGTAACTAAAGAATGTCGTCTTGCGGGGGTGGTCTGCTTGATTTTTGCATGTTTCAGCTAGTGGCCTTCTTTTTTGTCTGTTTTATACTGTGAACTGTATATGAACAGCTGTCCATGCCAAACATTGCTACACTCTTAATTCAATAAACCTAATAACATCTGGAAACTGTTTCTCTCTCTCTCTCCCTATATATATATATATATATATATATATATATATATATATATTCAGTGTGTGTGTGCTTGTGTGTGTGAGAGAGAGGAAAAACTCGAAGAAGACTAGGGATGCGCGTTTTTTTTCTCTTCTTT